>NW_019384363.1:590568-658329 GCF_000671375.1 Centruroides sculpturatus | reverse complement strand
TTTATTATTACGTTATTGCACCAACATTACCGTTTTTAACGAGAAATCTTGTATATCGTATGCTTAATCTTTTAATTAATGTTCAACGCGTCGAACCCACATGTCAAATGTAAGTCCACATTTTTGTTCATTTATGTCAATCACGGCCTTTTTATAAAATTGTTAACCTCCTATTAATTTTTGTAGCAAATAGCTGATGAGGGACTCTATGTCCGAAATGCATTCTGAAAATAAAATAGTGTTTTTCTAAATCTAATTTGATGTCCTGTGGTGGTGTAATAAGTCTAGAAGTAAAGTAAAGCCAATCTTAGCGCTCACTAACCATTGAGAAGACTAGACAAGAAGCGTATCATAGTATACAAAATAAATTGTAGCTATTTCTGTGTTTGTTATATCTACAGAGACTTGAGAGACTCTTTGTGGTGATTTCTTTTAACCGTGAACGAATCAAAAGACGAGATAAGATTAACGAGAACATTTATTAGCTTACATACATCCGATTTGGATTTTACACAAATTGCGAAATTATACCCCGACTTACGCGAATTCGACTTATGCGGTTATTGCTCGGTCCCACCTATCGCGTAAGTTCGGGGTATTACTGTATTCATTTTCATGGTCTTCATGTAATTGTATAACGCGGTGCACGAATAAACTAAACAACAATTAAAAATAGGATTATTAGATAGTAATAATCAATAGCTGTGCATATTCTAAATTAAAATGAAGGCCACATACACAAAATTACAAATAAGATTTTGATATAGGTTATTTTAGATAATATTTACTATTAATGTTTAATAGTAAATATTTTAGTCTTATTAAATTCGAAAATTAATAATGAGAGCGATATCGTTACTTACGTTGAAAATTACATAAATTATTTGGTTTAGGCAATAATTGAAGTCTTGAAGTAGACTGATCAGAATTAGCTTGAGATAAAATTTCATTAAAAACTGGTTGACTTGGCCTTTTTAAATTGTATGGTGATACGAGACGTTTTTTAGAATCAAAACTTGCTGAAATAATTAAAATAAATAAATCGTTTTTAAATCTAATTATGCACAATTCCTAATTTTTTTAAAAGTATAATTATATCAATTAAATTTTATTAAATTAAATTATTTGTACACATGTAATTACGAGTAATATACGTGCATATGTAATTTATGTAACATGTAATTATATTACAAATAAATTTTGACATTTGTTGTTTTTTAAATATTGCATACACTTGAAAGCTGTGGATGTGGAATATAATAATAAAAGTCAGCTAAACTTAATTATTACGATAATCCGATTTCTACTATTTTAACTTTTAAATTTTCTTAGTCAAATCAGAAAGTTAATTCTCATCATGTATTTGCCACAAAAATAGAAAAAAGCTTTTAATGAAAATTGTTTCGTAATAAACAGACAGAGAAGTATCGACAATGTTTACGATAATTTTTTAATTCCCATATTTGGGGATAAGCCGTAACCAAATTAATTAATTTCTCTTCAAGAAAACTGATTTTCTTTCGTTCATATTCACCGAAGAAGTCATGTTTGAACTGTACACACACCGAAAATAAGGTAAGAAACCGATCAACAAGCACAGTATAAAGTGTGCATCATATAAATTACGAAGCCTGTCTCTGGTAATTTATTAAGAACGAATTGCAATGGAATATTGTAATTTCTATATACTGTATTACTAGTATTTAAATAGTCAGATTTTAAGTATTGGGTTATATCTTTTTGAAATATCGCAAAACTTTATTCGATTTGTAGAAAACAAATAACAGATCTCCAGCTTCAGTACAATACTTGCGTTAGCACTAATGCATTAGGACCTATGCATTAGTGCTTCTCAAATAGCCATGCTGTATCAGAATTTGAAATCTGAGTAGTCATTTGAGAAATGGTAACCTTTTATGCACGAATTAGGTGAAATGGGGATTGGGAGTAAGCTCATTAATTTTCCTGTTAATCCGTGTTTTCTATGATATTGCTAATGTACTGTTATATGTTTATTAACAATATAGACTGCATATTAGAATGTTATTTGTTTAGTAATAATCTACTAAATTTCATGTAAACTAATAATATTTATTAGCCTATAAGATGATTTTTCAAAAAGATAAAATATGATCTGTTTGGTAAGCCTGTTATATAAGGATTACATTTAGTATTAAGTCAGAGAGCATTCAAAAATTTTGGAGCAAAGGTGGAGCAAAGGACGTAGGCCTACAGTATAAAAAATAATTACAATATCATCCTAAAGTAAAGCCATGTGACCCTTCTCATCTCGAGATGAGGACGTATAAGTCATCTGAGCTATTCGTTCATATAACTTTTTAAGATGTAATTGCTCTGCTAATAAATCCTTCTGCTTATGATTTTGTAATAAATCTTTTGATTGTTCGTGTATTAGAAAACTGATCAATGGCAGGTTTTATCAAATTTCAATAAATGCATAAGTGTAGAGAGCTCTATCGCATTTGCTCATGTACTGTAAGGTTACAGATAAATCTTCATTAGGATAGTGCTTTCTTAAGCGAGCTGCTCCTTATCCGATGCTGTTAAATGGACTCGACTGCATTATTATTAGTAGTAGTAATAATAACTTAATTATAATACAGTACTTTGTTACGATTTTTAATTCTTTTCGTGATATATATATATATATATTAAATATTATTTATTTGACTATAATTTAATATAAACAGCGGAACAATGAATATGAAGAGGAAAAGATAAGACAATAAACACATTGAAGATTACTTAAATATATTATCTGTATTTAAATTATGAAAAAATCCTCAAACTAATTATAATATTGTTGATTATAATATTAGTTTTATAATAATATTACATTGTTAATAAATATTTTTGATATAGTAAATATAATGATGACATATCTTTAAATCACAAAGGATCAAACAGAGTTAATGTTATTAAAAATTATGTAATTATATATAGGTTTATATATAAATTTCTAATGAAATGTTTTTATCGTATGTGTTTAATATAGCGAAATACATATGATAAAAACATTCCATTATTCGAAATTTAATCATTTTAATGTGTTATAAATGCTGACATTTTTTATAAGTTGTATAGCATTCGGAAGCAGAATTTGATTTTCAGTTTCTTCAGTTTCAGTTACGAATTCTTCATCTGAAAAAACAAACTTTTGTACACAAACCAGATTATGATACTGTTTATCTCATCGAAAATGCAGAAATTTTTGTGGTTAGTTCTATATGTAGTTGGCTATTTTTCGTAACATACTTTGAGTAATTATGAGAAACATTGCTTAGAAAAGAAATATATCCGCATTGTTTCCGTGTTTTATTAATATAATGTTTCCCTAAATAATAATCTGGGAACTTCCTTTTCTTGATCATGTGATTAGTTTATGGATTTTATTTTCAGTAAGAATAAAAATTACCGTTCATCAATTCAAAAAGAGAATTTTAAAAAGTATTATATGTGTCAGAATGCGTTGGTTCTTTATCTAATCGAGACTTTTGAAACTTTTGGTTTTTTTCATTTCCTTTTACAATTTTGAATAAAATTTTCAAAATTTCTTAGCATATATTTTAGGCTTCTATCAACTCATTAATTAAAATTTCATTCGAACCAAAGTATTATAAACTTCCTATACTGTTGAGTATGGTTCGCTTCCCAATCTAGTTCATTTTTTATAATCTTTTCCTGTTAGCAGCACCGTATTTTCCCTATCGGTCAGTATTTGAACTATACGTTTTTATTGCCTAAAACATGTTTCTCGTGATCTGGAAAATGTACACATCAAGTATGATGGCATTTCGCCCACTGGAACTCTCTTCAAACTATTTTGTATGGGGATACAATAGTGTTTCCTATAATGTGATATGTGTTCCCTAAAAATTATCAAGTTATGTAATAAAAATAGCAGTGCTTTAAGAGCAGAACAGTGCCGATAGATGAAATAAAGAGGCAACCACAAAACTTGAAAGCTATATTCTAAACTTTCTATTTGCATTACATGAAAACTGACTGTTATATAAATGAAATTAAAAGTAACGGCAGGTTATTTGTAGTCCTAACAAGAATGGAAAACGAATCTGAGGTTATTTCTTCTGTAAAAAAGTATCAGAAAGACAATTCAATGTTTCTCTATGGCCAATGACATTAGTTAGCGTTACTGTAATATATATATATACTGTATATACACATACAAAGTATATATTTTTTTCAGTAACACTATTTGTACATATTTTGTATATATAATAAATTGCGAACTTCCAAACGCTAAAATTTAACTGTGAAATGTATACTAAGGGCAACTAAATAGTCAATTAACATACGCGATAATACATCGTTATTTTTTGTAATGACAGTCTAAACAAGAATGAAAAAATGGCCCGTACTACGACGCCATCTATTTTCCACGAAGACCCGGAAATATGACGTTGATAGATGCCAAGTGATTTACATTAATGAACATTCAGAATTTTAACTCTTTATATACTATTTCTAATCTCAAAAATTTAGCAATACTACTCTTGTTAAATATTACAATGACCTATATTTGAAGATGAAGATACTGATAAAACTGAACTTAAAGAAGAGATAGTTAATCTTTCCTACTGGTAATAGACCAGTAGATATTAAGAGTTCAGAAAATGTTTTAATTTTATACATAATATTGA
Organism: Centruroides sculpturatus; assembly: GCF_000671375.1. Classification (NCBI taxonomy): domain Eukaryota; kingdom Metazoa; phylum Arthropoda; class Arachnida; order Scorpiones; family Buthidae; genus Centruroides; species Centruroides sculpturatus. The sequence goes on along the minus strand of NW_019384363.1, from coordinate 653,647 downwards.
TTGTTTGTTTATTTCCAGTGGTAGGTACGGTACATTCAGCTTTCGTTTACTTTTAACAATACCAATTACAGTAGTTACAGCTATACGTAGCTTTTCCAAACTGAAATTAATTAAAAATTATTTCCGTATAATTACTGCAACAGGATATTTGGTCAATTTGCAATAGCAACATTAACAAAAAGCTATATTGAGAGAGGTATATTCAATAAACTGTATTATCGAGATGCCACGAACACTTTCGTGAAATTACAATCCTGCAGAATTTTTAAAATAATATGCCGTTACATTAACATGTAAAATTTTTTTAATAAATAAAAAATTTAAATAAAATTTCTACTAAAAATTAATAAGTATTTTTATTCTCTCTCTTTTTTTGTTATTATTTCTAAGCATTTACTTGAATGTGATGTAATTTGTTTGAAAACCACGTACGTAATGTTTAAATACATACAGTATTTTATGTAATTAACATTGAAACATGAGTGACAGGTATGAGATTCGCTTCAGGCGACGAAATTTGGCATAGCTCTGGTTAAGAGTAGAAAACTCAAAAATTGTAATCTTACAAAATATTGTTACAGTATTTCAAGCTTCTCCTCATTTCTCTTTTTTGTCCACTACTTGAATTCTTACGAACGGGACATTTATATCGGTATTCTTGTTTGGGATACTGTATTAAATATCAAGAAAAGTACACAGATGCGGAAGAACAGTGCAATACACACTCGTTGGAAAACACACGTGGATAAACTGGGGTCATAAAACTTGAGGTGTGCATGTGGTGTGTATTTTTCCGCAGGTCACTACTTTCACCTGAATGACGTTTTTCATGTTCACCTGATATTACTCAGTAGTGCAAAGCTTAGTTATATTTTGTGTTTTTGTTATTTTATTCCCTTATTTATCTATTGCATATAAAGAAATTCGAGCATTAGAAAAACACATTATAACAAACGAAATGTATTTTAATTTGAATCGCTTTATACCAACAAAAGTTGAATAATGTATATTTATATTTCGTTATTAACGATTTGACAGAGCAATTACGATTAAAAATATACAAGACTAAAATAATTTAGTTAATTTTAGTCTTATGCTTTTCTTTAATTTATATTTCATCTATAAAACTATTTTCAGTTGGAAAAAAAAATTAAAAGAGAATGTTTTTAGTCGTACAAAAATTAATACGTTATTATTTAATATTATTCCGTAGTTTATAATAAAAATGCGCAGGACGTTGTTCGTAAATTACATATACCATTCAAACATTCTTAATAAACATTTATTACATTTAAATGTAATAGACGTAATAAAGTTTACAACTTTCAATAAACTAAAGCATTAACTTGAAAACTAAAGAGGATAGAAAAAGCCTGAAATAAGTAATAATAAATTTTAAAAATAAACTACATTTCAAATAAAATAGAAAATTCAGCATGGATTAGTAATAAGTTATCTATCACACTTATTTTCAATTTGAAAAACAGCGAAAATGCATTTGTAATGTAAATTTATAATAAACTAGCTACAAGGACCCGCTTCGCTGGGTTTCTATTTGTATGTAATATAGTTTTTTTATATATATAAAAGACTGTTTTTCTAAGTAATCTAGAATCTAGCTGCAAGGACCCGCTTCGCTGGGCAAAAAGTAACGATAGTGAAGATTAAGATAATTACATTATAGCCAATCTTATCCGTTTTCACAGAATGCAAGAATTAGGTCCCCCGTTTCCAGACTAATTAGAGACCTGGTCCCGATTCTATTTCTGAACGTCTCCTGTTTACGTCCAGTCAAACGAACTATTTTCAACGTTTCTGGAACGTTTACAATCGTTCTATAATCAAACCAATATTCGAATGTTATGTTCGAAATAGAAAACCGCTTTCAACCACTTTCAGCCCCATATCTCCCGCACCCTTATAGCTATCGAGACGCAACCCCCATAGTGCACGAATGGAGACTTGGAGCTACTACCACATACAAACACCATTCACGTGCGATGTGTAGTTTTGGCGGAAAAGTGAAATATAGGGACACACAAGTCCATATATATATATATGACATTTAATCATTAAAAATATTATAAAAAGTTTCTGAAGCATTATTAAGAATTTATTACAGAAATAAAATAATCAATATAATAACATATTTTATATAACAAATCTATGATAGAATGAAAACTGGGAGTGTAAGGAGTTATATATACAGTATATATAATATTTATACACTCCTAGTTGTATTACTGTATATAAGTTGTATACACTGCTAGTTTCAAAAAAGAAAAAAATATATATTTTGTTTTCCGATTCTTCTCGCCCTGTGGGCACTAAGTCAGTCTTTTCATCATACCCATGGATTCGGTCAGGTCTGCAATGAGGGCGATCGTGTGGTGAGGGATACGGACAACATATCTGGAACAGACCACCCAAGAAAAATTCCTGGGGTTTTTCGCCAGTCTGGATTAGATCCCATATCTCCCAGAGCGACAGGCTGACGCCTAAATCGCCTCGGCATCTGGCCGTCGAAGCGAATATATCAGAAACAACTATATTGTGTGCTAGAAAAATATATTATATACAGTGTATACACATATAAGTTTCTATTCCGTATAGAACATATAGCATATAACAAATTTTCGTCGAATAAGATATAATAGTAAAATCTCGTAATTTATTTAAGAAATTTTACTTCTGCGATATCGCTGAACATCTTTACAAATTGTAGAACTTATTCATAAATGGCACGGTTACTTTTCTGAAGCAACAACTATGAACTTAAAAATATTAATTTATATTTTATTTCCATCAATGAAAACGATTTAATTCTACCTAAATAAACGATATTTTTACTTAAACTAATTTATTTTTAGTTCAACGTTTTCAATACAAACAATAAAATATATGAATGGAGATATTCTAATCTCCAGTCTAATCGGTTTTATATAACTTGCAGCATTGAATTTTGTCCTTATCTCATGCTAATAATTTTTCTAAAACATCTTCCTATACGCGAATGAAAAAAAATAAATCAATATTTTTAAGCTGTATTAATTCCATTAACTAACTTTTATTCTTTTCATGGTATTTTTATAATAATTACTGTATATATTTTCTGAAACTTGAGTTTTTCCAAAATAAATAACTATCATAGAAATGATNTTTTTTTATATATATAAAAGACTGTTTTTCTAAGTAATCTAGAATCTAGCTGCAAGGACCCGCTTCGCTGGGCAAAAAGTAACGATAGTGAAGATTAAGATAATTACATTATAGCCAATCTTATCCGTTTTCACAGAATGCAAGAATTAGGTCCCCCGTTTCCAGACTAATTAGAGACCTGGTCCCGATTCTATTTCTGAACGTCTCCTGTTTACGTCCAGTCAAACGAACTATTTTCAACGTTTCTGGAACGTTTACAATCGTTCTATAATCAAACCAATATTCGAATGTTATGTTCGAAATAGAAAACCGCTTTCAACCACTTTCAGCCCCATATCTCCCGCACCCTTATAGCTATCGAGACGCAACCCCCATAGTGCACGAATGGAGACTTGGAGCTACTACCACATACAAACACCATTCACGTGCGATGTGTAGTTTTGGCGGAAAAGTGAAATATAGGGACACACAAGTCCATATATATATATATGACATTTAATCATTAAAAATATTATAAAAAGTTTCTGAAGCATTATTAAGAATTTATTACAGAAATAAAATAATCAATATAATAACATATTTTATATAACAAATCTATGATAGAATGAAAACTGGGAGTGTAAGGAGTTATATATACAGTATATATAATATTTATACACTCCTAGTTGTATTACTGTATATAAGTTGTATACACTGCTAGTTTCAAAAAAGAAAAAAATATATATTTTGTTTTCCGATTCTTCTCGCCCTGTGGGCACTAAGTCAGTCTTTTCATCATACCCATGGATTCGGTCAGGTCTGCAATGAGGGCGATCGTGTGGTGAGGGATACGGACAACATATCTGGAACAGACCACCCAAGAAAAATTCCTGGGGTTTTTCGCCAGTCTGGATTAGATCCCATATCTCCCAGAGCGACAGGCTGACGCCTAAATCGCCTCGGCATCTGGCCGTCGAAGCGAATATATCAGAAACAACTATATTGTGTGCTAGAAAAATATATTATATACAGTGTATACACATATAAGTTTCTATTCCGTATAGAACATATAGCATATAACAAATTTTCGTCGAATAAGATATAATAGTAAAATCTCGTAATTTATTTAAGAAATTTTACTTCTGCGATATCGCTGAACATCTTTACAAATTGTAGAACTTATTCATAAATGGCACGGTTACTTTTCTGAAGCAACAACTATGAACTTAAAAATATTAATTTATATTTTATTTCCATCAATGAAAACGATTTAATTCTACCTAAATAAACGATATTTTTACTTAAACTAATTTATTTTTAGTTCAACGTTTTCAATACAAACAATAAAATATATGAATGGAGATATTCTAATCTCCAGTCTAATCGGTTTTATATAACTTGCAGCATTGAATTTTGTCCTTATCTCATGCTAATAATTTTTCTAAAACATCTTCCTATACGCGAATGAAAAAAAATAAATCAATATTTTTAAGCTGTATTAATTCCATTAACTAACTTTTATTCTTTTCATGGTATTTTTATAATAATTACTGTATATATTTTCTGAAACTTGAGTTTTTCCAAAATAAATAACTATCATAGAAATGATATAAACACAAAAATGGAGGATTTGACGAAAATTATTAAATACTTTTTATTTATTAATTAATGTAAAATATAACTGAAAAAATGATTTATTCAGATTATTTTTTATTTTATTTTAGTATTTATCTATCAAAATTTAAATTTTTGAGCAATATAATTCTTTGCGTAGTCTTATAATTAAAGTATTTAACAGAAAATAGTTTAATTTATGCGTAAATGCTATATTTCTTTCAATTATTTTTGATTCTTATTCGATTTGTCATGAACTTAAATAGATGTAAGTTGATTTCTAGTTAAGATAAATTATTCAGGAATATTTTTCGATATATTTTAATTTAAGTTTAAAATCGGCGTATTTTTACGTATAATTGTTTTCATGATCAAATACATATTTTATATCAAAATTCTAAATATAATAACTTTAAAGTTATTAATAAATTATTATTTTCTTTCCGTAAAATATAACCTATTTTGTATTTACGAAGTAGGTCAACTGCGAATAAATATATTTCTTAGGTTCATGTCCTCAAGTTCGGTTTAAATATGTAATCAACATACAAAATACAGTATATTTACTGAATTTAAATATCGAAGTTAATAAATATGTTTAAATTTTCATTGATAATTATAATTTTAAGTATAAAAGGTTTTATTCAATAATAACACGGTTTATATATTAAATAATTTAAATTGAACTGTCTGTATTATTTAATAAGTTTCTAATATCGGCCATTTATTTTATTTTAAAAATAAAAATAAAATTTTTACAATTATAATCATGAAATGCCCAAAATTAATATAAAATTTTAAAATGTTTTTTGATCATTATAATGCATTAATTACAAATATATTTTATAATTGGCATATCAAGGTTAAAACTTATTGACCTATTACAAAATTTAATGAAATATCTTAGTTCATTTTGAAATGTAATTTTAAAATCTTTTTAAACAGCATATTTAGTTCATTTTAAATATTTTTATATAGTTTTGAATGGAATTTTACAAACATTAGAGTACTGTACATACGGAATTTGATTTACAAGTATTTGATCTAATAAGCTGTAATCAAATACAGCATAATATCGTGGGTGTAGAATCATAAGCGGCTAACTATGAAACTGTAATTTTCTGAAAACAATATTTGAAAATGGGATCAATTACAAATAAGAAATTTCTGAAGGGCAATTTGCCTATCAGAAATTTGCTACTTTACATAATCGTCTGGAATTTTACATATCTGCTTATGGTCTCAAACAGAACTTGCTGAATATAGTAAGAATACTCTATTATTGAAAAACTACAAACTTTAGAATTAGCCGCTTATCCACGATATTCATCTGATGATCTGATTAACACGATTCAGGTTAAAAATCTCATATAATTTATGGAATTGATAACGGTTCTGAATTTAGGGGTCCTTATATTCTTTTATTTCTAGGTTATTTACGTGCCTCGGACACAAATACGGATCAATAAAATAGCTCCTCGCTAATTTGTTATACAGGGTGTTTTACATTAGGTGTTATAAGTCAGTAACTCGGAAAATATGCTTCTAATAAAAAAGAAGAATTGATAAGAATAAAAGTTTAATATTTCTTAGAAGCCTTTTTAATGCCGTAAAAATAGTCTGGCCAATCCTCTTCTTGGTGGAGTGGAGGCAACTTCAAAACTTTAAATGAAACCCCTAAGTTTTTGTTCTTGGATTCTCTGTAAAAAAAATAATAATAAACTAAAATTGAGAACGTTTTTTTCAAATAAATTATGTAATTTCAAAAGTTGTAGCATTTTCGCTGAACATCTTTACAAATTGTAGAACTTATTCATAAATGGCACGGTTACTTTTCTGAAGCAACAACTATGAACTTAAAAATATTAATTTATATTTTATTTCCATCAATGAAAACGATTTAATTCTACCTAAATAAACGATATTTTTACTTAAACTAATTTATTTTTAGTTCAACGTTTTCAATACAAACAATAAAATATATGAATGGAGATATTCTAATCTCCAGTCTAATCGGTTTTATATAACTTGCAGCATTGAATTTTGTCCTTATCTCATGCTAATAATTTTTCTAAAACATCTTCCTATACGCGAATGAAAAAAAATAAATCAATATTTTTAAGCTGTATTAATTCCATTAACTAACTTTTATTCTTTTCATGGTATTTTTATAATAATTACTGTATATATTTTCTGAAACTTGAGTTTTTCCAAAATAAATAACTATCATAGAAATGATATAAACACAAAAATGGAGGATTTGACGAAAATTATTAAATACTTTTTATTTATTAATTAATGTAAAATATAACTGAAAAAATGATTTATTCAGATTATTTTTTATTTTATTTTAGTATTTATCTATCAAAATTTAAATTTTTGAGCAATATAATTCTTTGCGTAGTCTTATAATTAAAGTATTTAACAGAAAATAGTTTAATTTATGCGTAAATGCTATATTTCTTTCAATTATTTTTGATTCTTATTCGATTTGTCATGAACTTAAATAGATGTAAGTTGATTTCTAGTTAAGATAAATTATTCAGGAATATTTTTCGATATATTTTAATTTAAGTTTAAAATCGGCGTATTTTTACGTATAATTGTTTTCATGATCAAATACATATTTTATATCAAAATTCTAAATATAATAACTTTAAAGTTATTAATAAATTATTATTTTCTTTCCGTNCTTGGATTCTCTGTAAAAAAATAATAATAAACTAAAATTGAGAACGTTTTTTTCAAATAAATTATGTAATTTCAAAAGTTGTAGCATTTGTATTCGTACGTATTGAAAGATAACGATCTAATAAAACTACAACTTTTTTAATGAGCTAATTAATTTCTATTCCTTTAGTTTTTTTAGTTATTTAACAAATGCTCAAGCAGATGTCTATTTTTATCTAAACATTTTAGTAATCGAGTAAGTAACAAAGTTTCGCTGAACAGACTGCAACATTTCTGGTGTTCTTTTAGCAAACGAATCGCTTATTCTTTGCTTTACATCTTGAATCTTTGTCGGTTATTGAAACAAATCTCATAAGAAATAATCAATTGGGGTCAAATCTGGTAACCTAGATGACCATGAAATTGTTCCTCAACATCAATCCATCGTTCTCCAAACACGTCATTTAAATTTACTTTTTAAAATATTATTCAAAGATAAGTATTACTTTTAAACCATATTAGGAATTCGTTAAAAATTAACCAGTAACAATTTTGAAATGTTTTAATTAATTACTAAAAAAGTTGAATGTTTATTAGACTGTCATACGCTTGTAATTTTTGAAGTAATTTATTTAAAAGAATGTTTTCAATTTTAGTTTATTATTTTTAATGGGGGATCCAAAATTGTAAAAAATTGGGGTTTCATTCAAAATTTAAAAGAAGTTTTCCCTGTCCTACCCAGAAGGGGATAGCAAGGCTTTATTTTTACGGCATTAAATATTAAACTTTATCATTATCATTTTTTTTATTTATTAGAGTTATTACACTTACGTGAAATATCCTGTATATTACTATACAAATAAAGAATTATTATTTCACATATTTATACATCCATATTATCGAACAGTACTTTTTACGGGCCTGGAGCCAAAAGTAATTTGACACTCCATAAGAAAAACTCAACTCTTAAAACATTTTCCCTAAAAGCTGTGAGACTGGGCTACAGTTCCATTGTCCCTATTATGGTTCGCTCTGTACATACAATATTATAAACAATACAATATTATAAACAGTGTATATTATATATCATTATACTTATACATTATATAAATTTACAGCCCATAATGCCTCGTATTGTATAATTGGTTAAAAACATTATTCTGTTTTAAAATTAGATCAAAAATAGATTGTTGACTTTCGTATCAAGTCGTATTAATTATAATATTAATTTGTTCTATTTTATTATTAGTTGTTTTATTTATTTATTTGAATATGCAAATAATTTAAAATTTTTATGTTGGTTTCTATCTAAAAAAAAGAACACAAACAAACATAAAACATAAATATGAACAATAAAAATAAAACTCGATATAATTAAACAATTCAGCATATTTACATTTGTAATTACTTTCATACAAGAATTTCACTTTCGTGCAAGATTTCATAAAGATTATCTTCAGTTGCATTCTATTTCATTCTACGAGATTGCATTCCTGTTATCATTAGTCCTGCATTGATTTACATAGTACAGTACCTTTTTTATTTTTATTTTTTTATAAAATAATCATTATCTTATAATATTCATGTACAGTACTGTACTAGTAAAGTTCGCTGAAAAAACGAAAGTTTCTCTATATGCGCGAGGATTAAACAATTTCACAGGTGATATGAGTCCGTTTGCTTTGTTGAACAGAAAAACATAAATAAATAAAAATCAATGAAATTTTATAAGACTTTTGTATTGAAAAAGATGGCTTATATAACATTACATATAATCATATACAGTATATAATCAAGGCCGGCTTTAGGCACCAGCAAAGCAAGCATTTGTTTGGTTAGCACATTTTCACACAAAAAAAAAATCCTATAAAAAATAAAGACATTTTTAAAAATGTAATTGTAAGTTAACTTTTAAATAATGACATTTTGCATTTAAAATAAGTTAAATGAATAAACTATACTTTTCTAAGCCAATTTTAAAAAGTAAGAAAGTGACAAAATCTAGAACCGGTCCTTCATATACTATATAATGTTATTATATGGTTTTCTTAGGAGAAGTAATTCTCTAAAAATATATTTACATTGATTTTTTACAGTAGGGGAGATCGGGGCAACTTCGGCATGCGGGGCAAGTTTGTCAAGCGCTTTTTTTAAAAAACAAATTAAAAGGAGACTTTGGTTATAGGTTAGGCAGTTGAGTTTTATTGGTGGCTTGTTGAGTGTAGTGTTTTTATTGTTCTCCAACAAGCGTAGTTGAATTATCAAGCAAATTTTCATTTTCGTTCAATTCCATATAATATTTTTTTTCCATTTATATTGAATTGGCAGGTTTTGTTATAATTCCATGATAACGAAAGTTACTTTTCCTGTTAGAAGGATGTAACTTCAACTTATTCACGTGGCCAGATCGTGGCTTGGCATTCTGTTCTCAGGGTTGTACTTAATGTTTCGAAATCATGACTAGCGGGGTAAGATCGGCAACATAAAGCCACATTAGAAGCAAAGGATAAAAATCAAACAGATGATAAATGAAAACATGTTTGCATTTGTTATTCATGTATATATGTCTTTGAACTTGCATTTCGTTGTAATAATATTAAATGGGTGTTGGATTTGTATTTCTTTGTTTTAATAGTGAATTCCAACTTATACATTGTTAATAACATAATTTTATATACGTGCCTATCTTGCCCCATTACTGTTGCCCCTATACCAGGGGCAACTTTAATAAAAATAATTAAAATAATTACAACTTTACAAAAAGAGAGAAGTTGCCGATCTTGCCCCTATACCCGGGGCAACTTCGTCAATTTCTCTCTTCTTGTAAAGTTGTAATTATTTTAATTATTTTTATTTCCAAACTGATTTTAACCAGTTCTATAGTAAGGTAACATTCCAATAGACAATATGCAAAGCTTTTTTTTCAGTTTACAGCAGTATTTATTACACAAAATTTAAGTAAAGCTTAACATGCCGATCTTGCCCCGATCTCCCCTATATAAAACAAGTAACAAAATAAATTTTCAAATGAGTTAAGAATAATTAAAAAATCTATAAAATTTATTACTTTTGTTAAAATTTACCAAAATAAATTATACAGTGTAATAAAATTTTTATTACAATAGCCCTCGTGGGTTAGCGTAATGAAAACCTGCAGTTTCTCTTTCCCCGTAGTTTCAGTTACCCGAGGTCATCTGCGATCCAAAAATATTAAAAAGAAAAGTCCAGAAATAAACAATTCATAAGTTTTAAATTGAACGCTGTTATGAATAACAGGATGAAATCATTTCTTTATCCAGTATATCCATGTGTATACGCTAACGCCCATTAGTCACTTATTAGCTGTCTCGGTTATCAAATCGAGTGTTGCGTATCGCGGTGCTTTTATTCGAATAACTCTTATTTTACGCAAGAGCAGTGATGCTGGCAATTAGGATTTGCCAAAGAGAAGCGTTAAAGCGTCTCTTTTAATTGAAAAGGTAAAAGTTCTCGACTGAATTAGGAAAAACATTGTATACTGTGACTATATTTGCATAACTTTTATTATAGTGTATTGTTATATTGTTCTATTTTATTATTAGTTATTGTTGTTAATTAATCTGTGAGAGCCTAATTTATAAATTAAACTTTATCTTAGATATAGTATTTATGGAGTTCGGATTAATCAATTAATCACTTAAGCGTGAAATTATATTTTTACATACATATATGTATATATGTATATAAAAATATCATCTCACGCTTATAATCCAAAAATGGTGAGCAGCAGGCAAAAGGATACTACAGTCTTACAAATTATCTATTCAGCAACTGATATTTTTAATATGTTTTATTATTAAAATATAAAGTTAAAAATTAAAAACATGATTAAACTGTCCAGCAGGATAATGCATCAAATTGTTTAAAGTCAACAGAGTTAAATAAACATTATGTGAGATTTATGGCAAGATTCAAAAGTTATTATTGAAAATATATGACGTGATTTAATGTAACATATTTATGCAACGTTCATGTCAAATATAGTTTTTATTATAACACTTTCCGCCATAAGGACATTAACAGGACATAACTTCGAGATATTTGCTTCCACTAACAGGTAATTTGCAAGAAATTATCCGGTAGAACTTAAATTTCAGTGTTCGAGTCGCAGCATCTAAATTGTGAATAAACGAATCTATTGTGAGTAGAATTAAAGCGAATAAGCTGAGAATCAAAGATACGGTAAAAAGAATTGCGCTAAACTACGCGAGGTCGCAGGAAGACGTTCAAAAAGCGGTATTTCGAAAACTATTAAAAAAAACAACTCCCAAGAAATTTCTAAAAAGAAGATTTTTTTTAATGCTTTAAATCTCTCTGTTCTGATTTGTGAGAACTTTAAAATGGGAACAAAATTTACAAAGCGGAACATGATTTGGTAGGCAATGCCAAGTACAGAAACGTTTCTGACCCATATTATACAGATGAAACCATCAACGCAGAAGTGTATCTGAACAAATGCATAAAGAAAGGATTGTTTTTTTATATACTCTAACACCATAATATTGATGAAATTCTATTTTGGCCAGACATGGCAACTGTCCATTAAGCGAGGAACGTGATCGTTTATCTAAAGTCCAAAAAATATTCAGTTTGTATGCAGAGATAATAATGTCCCAAACGTAACCTAAGCACGGATTTAGTGTAAGGGTGAATACTCTCTGAGTTCGAGAAGTCGAAAAGAAAATCAGCATTCCGAAATACATGGACTAAGATCAATAAGAAATTTGTGCATAAACATGGAAAGGCAATTATATTTTGGTTCGATGGGTGAAGCAACGCAACATGTGGGCGATCTGCCAAGGATGGAATGTCTCCAGGAAGACGTTTACGAGAAGCCGACCCTTTTAAGTGTGTTAAAACATGAAACCCGGAAAATACGTGGCCAGTCCGTTGGGTGGGCGCGAATCTAGAACCAACTTCAGTGTTCATTAGTTTTATCCACTCGGCCATTGAATAATGCGTGGAAGATGCTTCTGGCTGGGGGAAGATTTGACTACATTAAGTCTTCATCATAATGTGGACAAATCTGCGCTGGTCACAACAAATAATTATTATGTAATTATTAAACACGTTTAGAATATTTAGATAAAATTTCGTGAAGTTATATAAAAATCCAACAAAATTACAGATTTTTCTTTTCTTTTTTTTTAATCGAATACTTGATGGACATTCCTAATTTAATAAATTTTGTCATAACGGCAATAACAGACTTTTTATGAAACATATCAATGTTATATTCAAAAGTTAAATACAAAAGTCAATAGCCGACTTATATTCGTCGATAAATAGAGCAATATTCTCATTGCCAAAAATTAAAATTTCTGATATCGTCAAAAGTTTCGTATATGAAATTATTTTATAGAAAATTGATTTCAGAGTATTAGTGAATCAAGAATAATTTGAAAATCAGAAATAAAAGATACATTCCCATATATATATTTCATTTTTTGACTTTCCGTCCTGGGGACACCATATCTTTTTTCCCCATGCTCATCATAAATTCGGTCAAGTTAACAATGTTCGGAGTGCGAAGAATGAGTCCTAACATTTTTCATTGATTAATTTTCAAAAAGTTTTTAACAATTAGAAAAAAATTCTAGATTTTTAAAAATTTATAACGTTTTTAATTAATTTGAAAAACTGAAAAATAACAAACGTTTTGAAAAACAGTAAAATGTAAATGAATCCGTGTACTGTACTATATGTGTTCTTTATTTACTATTTAATAATACTAAACGCGATGCATAATGCGATTTATTCTATTACATAAGCATGTGTTTTTTGTATATGTATACTCATACATACACAAAATCGAATACTTGCGCAACAGGAAAAAAAATTAGATAATAATAGATGTCGTGTTTTTATTTTATTCGTTTTAGTTTATCATCCTTGAAGCATTGTTTTTTAAGAGGCCCTCAAATTTGGTTGTGTCTGGGGATTTCAAATTGCTTAATCTAGCACATGCTATAATGAAAACTAATATGTGTAATTTTCTATTAAATCAATCAATCTGTTATCATATTGTTCACTCGTTTTGTTCATTACAAAAATTGGTTTTATAGAAACTTCCATTAATTTAAGTTATAAGTTTAATTAAGATTTTTAAAAATTTCATTTGCATAAATGTAGGTATAATATTAGAGAGGTTTGAGGCCGAGGTTTTAAACGCGAAAACGTGTACGTCGGACGTTCAGCGCCGCTTTCCTGTAAGCCTAGAAGTTTGACAATGGTGTTTGGATAGTCAGTGGAATTATGCTCGATATTCCAAACACCATTGTCAAACTTTTAGGCTTAAAGGAAAGCGACGCTGAAAGTCCGACGTACACGTTTTCGCGTTTAAAACTTCGGCCTCAACCTCGCTATTAACATTCCATATATTAATTCTTTTTTCTGGATTTTTTTAATAAAATAAAAATTCTGGTTAATAAATAAATCAAACGAAAACAGTGACGAAATATTATGACATAAATAATTTTATGTGACTTATGTGAATAAGTTTAGATGATAGAATGAGGACTATCTTCAGAGAAGAATTAAATGCCAAAAATTTGAACAATCTAAACCCAGCTTTGTTGCTAATAATGAACCTATAGTAAATTTAGTTATTAAAGTGTTTGTTTAGTAACAATTCAGTTTATTTGATTTCAAATTGCATACACACAGAATTAGATATAAAAAAAAACAATTTAATATTCATCATAAAGTGTTGTTACAAAAATTAAATAAAACAATAATAACAATCACTCAAAATCATTCTTCATTTTTCTGAAGCCAGTTTTAACTATCTCACAAACAAATCTATCTAATCGACTAGAAAATAAATATGATTACGAATTATCATTTTTATAATTTATTGTGAAGGAAACTTTAATGTAGGAAAAACATCCAGCATAATTTCTAAAATTTAAAAAGGAGTCCAATAAAATGATACTTATCTTCATCATCTATATGAAGAAATGGTACTTTCCTCTATATGAAGATCAGTATCTTTTTCAATTATTTTATAAATAATTTTTGAAGAAATATCGATAAATTCACTTCAGATTTTAATCAGTTCCATTTTATTTTTTAAAAAATATTGTAATAATAAATTATAACGATTTTTAATAATTTAATATATGAGTATTTAAAACTTCATGCAATGTTGATTATAAATACGAATAATCGTTATAGATTTTTTAGGGATAGTTTTGTTAATTTGTTTTAAATCTAATCTTAACATGGAGAGAATAGACGAATTTTTCCATATTTTATTCCTAGATGTTATCATTAAACCAAAACTTATCTTAAAATTTTTTTTTTGTAATTTCTCTATAATGAAGGTCTAGATTTTTTCCCTCTGTTTTTAGATTAAAATTTTTGTCTAAAATTAAAATAATTTATCTTAATACTTTTAGATGCATGTTAGAAGTGGTAATTAGAATTACACTTCAGGGATTGAACGATTTTAAAATAGGAATGCATTCAAATATCCTTAGAATCAATATATACCTGTAATATTATTTTTTCTAAAATGATATTTAGACTTTTTTTTTCTGTAAATATATTTTAAAATTTAAAAATCCGATTTCAGTTTTTGTTTACGTAATTTTTGAATCATCATCTTTTAAAAAATCTAATTTAAGAATTAATCTGTAACTCGATCGCTTTGATTTTTCTCAATTAGATTACACTGAAAATTATGTGTAAAGAATGAAATAATTTGAATAAAAGAAATAACAGGCTTTATATATAATCTCTGGTTAAAAAATTATAAACGACAGTAGAAAGTTCGAATGAATCTGCAACGCATTTAATTTATTCAGATTTAATAATTAGAATATGAATAGTATAAACGTAATGAAAAAATTTGATTTTGATGAAAAATTAATTTTTGTAATTTAAATAAATTATCATTTTAATTTTTCCACGAAAAACATAATTTGATTGATTAAACTTCAAGTATCAATACAAATAACTTTGCTGTTAATGTTAATCTTAATGTTAGTTTTCTTATGAATAGTCAATTTTTAAAATTAAAGTTTTGTCGTAGCCTACATGTTAACTTGCATGTAAATTCATGTATAAATTGACATAAATTCGCTATGACATTATAAAGAAACAAAATTATATTCATATTTTTACTAATCATATGAATGTCTAAAAAAATGATGCTATCGTAATAACATTTTAGTAGCAATAACTAAATCGAAATTATATATTAACTGAAAATTACTATTATTACAATTAGACGATAGCTCAATTATGAAATTTTCTTAGACATTGTAATAAAATAATGAAAAATATGCTTTATGAACCAAAAAGACTTCTTATATTTTCTTCTATATCTTTTAGAAAATACGTATTTGCTTCTGAGGATTCAGAAGCAGTTTATCTTTCTCTAACTAGGACAATAAACATCTCGGTCAAGGGTCACCAGGAGCATAGATTAGTGACAATTTTGTTATTTCCTCTATAGTGGTGTTTCCCTTTCATCGTAAAAGTTTGAGGTAATTTTGAGTTTTAGTTTTAAATTTTATCTAACTGATATATCTATTTGATGTGAAAATCAAACTAAATATTGAAATTGGTTCGATAAAATTTTAAAAATATATATTTAATTAGTTAATTTGTTAAAATTGTGTATTTATTGTTAAATTTTTAAATTTTAATGTTTTTATTATGTAAATTAATTTATGTGTATATTAGTTCGAACATTTTTATAAATCAAATTCCTGTAGACTTATACATCATGATACTTTTTACCTTTGGAAAAGTAATAAATTTTTGATATAATAAATGAATTTGCTACGGACTTTTATTAGAATAAATATAAATACTAGAGAAAAAATAATTAATTTTATTACTATTTTAAATATATTTATTCGTCTTCTTTTTTTTATATGGAGATTTTAATCCCTAAATAAAAATTTTGCATTAAGTTTCATTTATTTACGTCATTTGAAATATGACGTAACGAAGTTTCATTGAAACCATCAAAATTTGAATTTAAGTTTTATAAGACATCTCCTAAATTAATATATATATATGTGTATGTATGTATATATTATTAAAAAAGTAAATTAATAAGAAAAAGTTATCCAAGCAGAGCAAAGAAACCTTTATATGCAAAGCACGATTGGAGGAGAGCTTCAGCTGCGAAGTGCCTGAGGCCATCTCTGACGTGATTATTTAGGCACAAGGTAATGCTATAAAAGCAGGTAGGGCGGGTATTAAAGTGGCATTTTGTGTTTCCACACGATAGTAACTGTTCTGTCGACAGTGTGTTGGTTAATCGGTACAATATATTTTAATGAACGTCATGAATGTTTTGCCAAAGAGATGTGTCTGTCGTCAACTCATAATGCAGATACGTTTTTATCAAAGTGTTTTAGATAATATTACGAACAATTCCACAAATCCACACATTAACACGGAAGAAATAGTAAGCATTCGAAAATGTATGCTTGAACTTACAGAAAATCCCATTCAGAGGAAAAGTAGTTGTTCGAACAAAGAGAAAATGAGGACGTTTCATTCTATTCCAACCCCCAAAGGTTTACCGATTATAGGTACAATATTTGACTTATTAAGCAGTGGAGGTGCTCCTATGATACACGAGTATTGTGATCGAAGGCATAGAGAACTTGGACCAATTTATCGGGAATGCCTCGGTTCTGTAGATGCAGTGTTTGTAGCTGATAGTGATTTAATACAACAAGTATATAGCAACGAAGGAAAATATCCTAAGCATATGGTGCCTGAGCCTTGGATCATCTATAATGAAATGTATGGAAAACAACGTGGTCTATTCTTCATGTAAGTTTAATAGGAAATTAACAATGTTTTATTTGCTAGTTGTATAAATTTAGTAAAACTACGGAATCTTTATAATAACAGAATAGATTGCGTAAAGTTCTGATCTTTTTCTCTTAACTGTCAATTATTGTCTTAAAATTAGTCTCACATTTTCAGGGATGGTCAGAAATGGAGTCAACGCAGAAAATCTTTGAATAAAGTATTTTTGAAACAGAGAAGTGTATCCGAATACTCCGATGAATTTAATAATGTCATTTCGGAGCTGTTACAAAGGTGGCTAATTATAAGAGATAACAAAAATACTTTGCCAAATCTCGAGAAGGAATTGTATAACTGGTCTATTGAATGTAAGATTATATATTTTTTTGTTAATACAAACCCCTCATTTTAGAAATTTTTAATACGAACAGATCCCGATCTTTTTAACTTATTAACATACATTTTTTGTCTATAAATTTATAAACTAGTATGTATAATAGCATTTATTTATCAGATAAAATTAACAACATACAATTTGATTTTAAAAAAAAGAAAAAAACACCGGTCAATAGCCTGATGCACAATTATAAGCTGCAGAATTGGCACTGTGCCTTCTCGTAACTTCCGGGGGTTCCCCCTTTACTCAATCCCTGACCTTACAAAAGCTAGCCGACGTAGAATATTACGTCATTCTTGTCGTACTTCCTTGTTCGTTCCTGTTTGTTGCTAAATGAATGAGTGGAAAACTGATTATAAAACTGTAATTTTAATATTTTTTAAATTAAGTTACTGGCTTATCGACCTTGGTTTGTAGACCGAGGTTTTTAATAGGTGTCAAGTTTTTAACATGATTATAGATGATACTGTAAATTTTTTTTAATTGCATTTTTTATTCAATTTAAACTTTTTATCATAGATAAGGCTAAATTTAAAAAAAAAATTTAAAGATCAATTATCAATACAGTAAATTTTTGTTTTGAAGGAAAGATTTAATATACAAAACTATTCTTCACTGAATAAACTAATATGATAGTACTTAATTTGAAGTTACGTAACTTTTTTTATCCCCTAATATTTATTTTAAACATTAATAATTTAATTATCTTCAACTTATAAACCATTTTAAATGAACTGAAACTACTTTTTACAAATAAAATTTTAAAATAAGAATTACTGTGAAATAGTTTAAGTATGATTTTACTTCAGCTCTCGGGACCATGATCTTTGGCAGACGTCTTGGTTGCGTACAGGCAGAGAAATTAGGAGATATTCACGAATTTGTACATTGTGTTCAACAGATATTCTTAGAATCTGCCAGAATGACAATGATTCCGCCAAGATTAGCGAGTTTGCTAAATCTTCCGGTGTGGAAAAGATTTGTAAAAGCTGCTAATAGAGCATTGGAATTAGGTAAATATTGCTGATGATGATGTATTTTTATGTTTAACTTTTAGTTAAATTGAGTTTTTTAATTTTAGCTCAGAGTTATGTCGAGGAAAATGTAACGGAGATTATAAAGAAAGCAAATACAGGAGAACCAGTGGAAGGGATTCTTAGTCAACTCTTACTGAAAGATAAAATCGAAGGAGAAGAAATAGTCAGAATCATCACTGACTTGTTTTTAGCTGCAGCAGATACAGTAAGTAGCCTAATTCTTAAATATAACTAAGTATATTATAAATCAAATAGATATAATAGACTAATAATACAATCAAAAGTTGACAACAAAAATTGAGCACTCGACCCAAGCAAGCGAAATATTTTGACCTTCTATATAACTTTCAACCGCATGAACTACTGACCTACTTCAAATCCCGCGACCCCATTCGATAAGTCATTGGAAAGACTGAAAACGGGAATCATCTTCATCTTCAGTTTTTAATATTTGTATAATTTTTCCAGACTTCTCACGCTACTCAATGGACGCTATATCTCCTAGCAAAAAATCCAAGATGCCAATATAAATTGTTGGATGAAGTGTCTAAAATAGTCGGGACAAATGACATGATCAATGAAAGTCATCTCGTTCATTTGCCTTATGTTAAAGCAATTATAAAAGAAGCACTCAGGTATTTATTGTATTTATATGCCCAAGGCAAAAATAAACTGTTTCCCCTAAAGGAAATCAGTTTCGCCTTGAATATATTGATAGCCTTGAATGATGTAAACTATATATTTCAACATTTTATTTTCAATCTTAACAATATTTCAATTTTTCTTTTTCTGTACAGGATATATCCAGTAGCTCCGTTTTTGACCCGCATTTTGTCTAAAGATATTACCTTGAAAGAATATCTAATACCAAAAGGAGTAAGTTTCTGTACTCTACTAGTATTTTTTAAAAATTCACCTAATTTATTTTTTCCTTGCTTTTTAGACACTCATTTTAATGTCATTGTATACAACAGGACGAGATCAAAAGTATTACTCGAATCCGAACCACTTTTACCCTGAACGTTGGATTCGTGATAGCGAATTCAGCAATTCAATTAATTCGTATGCCTTTTTACCATTCGGAATAGGTTCTAGGTCATGTATAGGACGGCGTGTGGCTGAACTACAAATGCAGTTCCTCATAACAAGGGTAATAATCTAAATTCTCTAACAGCAGCAAATTTTTTATAATGAATTTACTGTTTTTTTTTATTTTTAGATTGTTCAATTGTTTCATCTTCAGCTTGAAAATAAAAACGATGTCAATATAAAAATGAGAATGATTACTACACCTGATCAACCTATACAACTACAGATGATAGAACGCAAGATGAACTAAATTATTCGCGAATAATATAAACTATTAGATACCTAAATTTATAATAAGAAAATTATTTTATTTATATTCGTAAATTTCAAAAATTTATTTCCATTACGCATGAAATTTAATGGTGTTTAGATACTTAAAACTTTAAGGTACTTCTTCTATTTAATGTTTTTTTTTTTTTTTTTTTGTTTTTGGATAATTGATTTTTAACTTCGAAATATCTTCTCCTTTATTTCTAACTTTTTTAAAAAAATCTTAACTGTTATTTAAATTTTTTTTTAATTTTAAGTTCTCTAAATTTATTGTCTATCCTTGAACTTTTTTCTGAAATTCTTTTTTTAGTTTTTTGAATTTTATAATGGTTTTTCAACTTTAGAGAATTAAATTCTTAAGATGATGATTTTTGAATTTACGAAAATTTAGAATTTTAAAGTCAGTTTGAATATCTTAGTCCTCCTGGATTACTTGAAATTTGAACTGTTGCAATGATTTTAAAAATAAGGGCTTATTTTGATGCCTAATGTATTTGTATATATGAATGTATAAATCTTTGTACAGATATATAAACTATTGAGCCATATTGAACATGTGAAATGAAAAAAAAATAATAAAAATTTCAAAAAACTTAAAAGAATAAGATTAATACGTCGATTCATTAAAAAAAATCTACACAACAAATCGTTATATAAACTGTTCCCCTCTTACTGATTTACAAGAGGCAAATTCTCAGAAACTTTTCAGAAACTTGTGTAAAGAATAACTTCCAATTTTAAGTCAAATCTAAATTGTACCGACTTCATAAAAATACGTTTAAGAGTTATATATATATATATATAAATGGACATGTATGTAATGTCCCTATATTTCACTTTTCCGCCAAAACTACACATCGCACGTGAATAATGTTTGTACGTGGTGGTAGCCCCAAGTCTCCATTCGTGCATAGGGGTGGTTGCGTCTCGATAGCTATAAGGGTGCGGGAGATATGAGGTTGAAAATGGCTTTCTATTTCGAATGTTTTGTTCGAATTAAATTCAAACATAAAATTCGAATATTGGTTCGATTATAGAACGATTGTAAACGTTCCAGAAACGTTGAAAATAGTTCGTTTGACTAAACGTAAAAATTCTCTAATTAGTCTGGAAACGGGGGACCTAATTCTTGCATTCTGTGAAAACGGGTAAGATTAGCTATAATGTGTTTATCTTAATCTTCACTATCGTTACTTTTTGCCCAGCGGAGCGGGTCCTTGCAGCTAGATTCTAGATTACTTAGAAAAACAGTCTTTTATATATAATATATATATATATATATAACTATATTACAAGTAAAAACCCAGCGAAGCGGGTCCTTGCAGCTAGTCTTTATATAAAACTTACATCATTACGAATATATACTTTAAAATGTATATTCATAAAGATCCATAAAATGATACAAAATATCTTTTTATTTTTAGTTTTTAGATTTTTATAGTTTAAATATAGTTTTTAGATTTTTATTTTTAAAAATCTAAAAACTATAGTTTTCAGATTTTTATTTCTAATAAAATTAGTCAATTCTCATTACCTGAAACAATCAAATTTATTCGAAAATAGACTTAGATCAAATTAAATGTTAATTACTTTGATCATTATGAACACTATAAGAGTAAAAAGTAATGTTTTTGAAATCTTTTTTTTCCGATATCTCCTCCCAGATTTTATCTCAGAACTCAATTTCAGCACAACGAAGATTTGAACATGAACATCCAAATTTAACTAGCTGAGATTCATATTTTGTTTTAAATTTGCCGAACTGTTCTAGTGATTTCTATTCTTACAAAAGTACACTGTACAACGTGTAAACTTCATATTTCTTATTGAAACTGTAACGAAGTGAGATATTTTGTCAAAATCGAGATATATAAATGACAAAACTCGAACTACCAAATTATTCGTAATGTCTTCATTTATCAACTTTAAACATTCAGAGCACACTTTTTTGGAACTCTTCAGGATAAGATTTGTCATCCCTTGCATTAAAATCTTTAAATTTATCGAATATTCTTAAATGTCAAGGACGGACGTGCAAAGTCTAAAGCTTTCACTAGATGTGTTGAATATTTATTTATTTTCACTTTAAATTATCTTTTTGTTTGAAAGTGGTGGTGTTTTTAAGAAAGCTTTTGAAACCTTTTGAAACCTTATCCCAAACACACAAAATAGACAGGACGGTATTTGAATGATTGTTGTTTTATGGTTCTTTAATTGTTGAATATAGATCGAAATTTTTCATAAATATCAATTTTTCACACCATGATGGATATAAAGAATTTTAAATGAAACATATAAAGCTGTCTTGCGTCTAAATTTAGTTAATAATTTTCTCACGTCAAAGAGAATGTCTTAGAAACAATTTTTACCTAAATACTAGAAAGTCAAAGTAAAATTAACTATTAGAACTATTTTAACATGTTCGACCATAATGTTTTCATCTAAAAAGCTCTGAATAAATTTTAAAAATGAACAGGTGTTGTTTTTTAATAAAGCCTAAAAATAAATTGTTCCTAAACTGGCTACAGATGTAGAAAAATGTTTTGAATTTAGGGATGCACATAGAAAATGAGCAATTATTTATTGTGACATCGTCACAATGCCGGGCTGCAATTTTTAATCATATGTTTTAAATTTAGTAAATAAAAAAAATATGCTCTCCACCTCAAATTAGTGTCTTGCTCCTGTACTGTACATCATACTTTTCCTGTTAGATGACCGGCATGACACTATTACTAACTCCTTTCGGAGAAAATTTTTGAATTGAAATAACGTGACTTCCGGTGAAAACCAGAAGTTCATACATAGTTAATCGGGCCTCCTGCCCCTAAGGTTTCTATATCTGGTATCTTCTTTCGTCTCACTTCTAGAGATTAAAGAAAAATGGACGGACGACAGTGGGAATTTATAGGCCCAATGATTGTGAAGACAGTAATGATGCCATCAGTTGCGGTTTGGTTAGATTGACGTTTTCATTATTTAAATTCACTATTTAATAAAGTAATCATAATTGATTTTAAATCATCATCTATTTGAAATCTAGTATTCAAACACCTAACATTGCATAAAAATAATGATTTTAATGAAAGAACAAGATCTGAAAATAATTGTTTGGCATTGTGCAAAACGATTATAAGCTATACTATATTTTATAGTAACTTGGGTAAAATTTCGGGTATTGTTTACTATTCATGAGATAATCCTACTGTGGAGTCGATCGGAGCAAAATGAAGTCAGTGATATAATCGATAATATACTAAAAATTTTGCATAAATGTAACTTCATTTTTTTCGTTTAGAACAGTAGTGTTTAAATTATGGCCCGCGTTAGACGTTAATCTGGCCTGCAAACATAATACACCACTTATGATTGAAACAGGTATACTTTAGGCTGTATGGAACGTACAGAAATATTTGTGGCCAGCCTACCTATGACTTATGCGCAGTTTGATCCACCAATCAAAATGGTTAGGCAGAATTAGTTTAGAATGTCAAAGTAAACGTAATTTTGATTCAGCTTTTCTCCGTTTCAATGACAGAAAAATTCAATTTCTTTAATAATAGAAGAATTAAGTATTTAGTAATAGTTAATTTCTTGATAAAGTTTCAATTTTCTTCAAAAGATATGAACAAAAGTCAAATAAAATGATAATTCAAATAATAATTAACATTTAATTTTTGAAATTAATCGAAGAGAGATAATGTTACGAGAAAAATGAATGATTAACGGTAAAAGATATTAATTCTCTGGATTTCATAAATTGGTTTTAATGGCTGGAGAAATGCTAACACATTATTTTAACATTATATTTACTTACGTTTCTTTACGACTATTTAATCAGATAATCGCATAAAAATATTAGATTATTCAAGGACTACGCGAATGTATACCTAAAATATAATTTTTACGTTTCTGACTCTGTTATATATAACAGAGGGAAAGTGTGATGATCAGTAAAAAAAATGACACTCCAAGATTTTTACATTTTTGGACTCTGGACCTTGAAACGTCAAGAAATGCAGACAAAAAAATTCGGGTTTTTTCCTGTATATTTGGATGTGTGTGTGTGTGGGGGGGAAACAGTTTTGTTCACTCAATTTGAAACTTAACAACTTCTGTGCTTATTTATCGAAAATTTCTGAAATTTTTCAGGAAGGTTTATATATTAGAGGATTAATGCTATTAAATTTTGGCTGTTAAAGGTCGAGGGGTGGGGAGATAGAGAAGGTAGTGTATCATATCTCGAGTGAGGTCGGACTTAATGACGATTATACTCATTAATAGCATTTACAATATTTATAAAACTCATTTCTACCCTGAAAATTAAGCTTTTTGCCATTTTATAATAATTAAAAATATAAAAAGTTTTTAAAATAAAATATCATAACAGATGACGCCACACACACAGTTTTAAAGGTTGCCGAGAAAGTTAAGCAACTTGTTGGATTTTTAATCTGTAAATCTATACTTGAAGTATTTAACACGATTATATAAAAGTAACATGCTATACAGATGTATGTAAAAGTAAACTTAAATGAAAGTAGCATCAAGTGTTAAATGTATGCATGTAGAAAAAACCCAAAACTCAACAAGAAAACAAATGAATTTGTATCGATTATTAAGATTAACACCTTGAATACTATCTCTTTATTACTTCACGTATCATTTCTCATTTTAAGATCATAAAGATTTTCTATTACATATATTATGGTATAAACATGAGCCAGAACTTTGTATACCAATAATATCAAATAATATAACTAGGTAAATATCAAATAATTTCAACATAAAATGTTTTTACGTTTACTGGAATCGGTAATATGGAAATATAAATTATAATCCAAATATCAAATTTAGTTCAAGATGTTCGAGGATATTCTTTCGCTGAGAATCTCGATCACTTATACTTAAAAAGACATTTCTCAGAAGGAGAAAACAAGAAAAAAACGGGAAAGAAAAGAAATAAATAAAGTATATTTCCGAGATTTAAAATATTAATAGAAAAGAAATTTAAACTATTTATCAGGAAACATATTTATAAGAATAAGAAATTTATGATTTATTTTAGTTGTTGTGTACAGGCACAATGAAGTGACGTTTTTTTCAACACTGGGCTAGTTGAATCTTTTATTTAGTTAGTTGAATCTTTTATTTAGTTACTAACTAAATAAAAGATTCAACTAGCCCAGTGTTGAAAAAAACGTCACTTCATTGTGCCTGTACACAATAAGCAAATACAACACGGTTTCGACAACATCAATCAGATTTATTTTAGGTTAATATCATTAATAACAAATAAAAGTTTTTAAAATAAATCAGATTAATTTCTAAATTGAAATTTTCTAAAGCAACATTTTAAGTTTACACTCTATTGCAAAAAAATCGACGTACTGTACCTTAAAGCT
This sequence comes from Centruroides sculpturatus, assembly GCF_000671375.1. Lineage (NCBI taxonomy): Eukaryota > Metazoa > Arthropoda > Arachnida > Scorpiones > Buthidae > Centruroides > Centruroides sculpturatus. Next base: position 628,208 of record NW_019384363.1, on the reverse strand, counting down.
TGCATTCAATAATAATCAAATTCTGCACGTGGAATGGCAGTAGAAAAATAAAATATTCATTACAATATTATAGCACAAGGATATATTATAAAAACAGTTTCAACACAAATGTTACAAATCAGAAAATGGCATACTCAGCTGGCAATTAATGCAAACTGATCAATGTCAGAGATGATACAAGTTATTAATATGCAATATTTGTAATGAAACTGTTCTTCAATGATGTATCCTTGTGCTGTGATATTGTAATATATATATATATATATTTTTTTTTTTCATTACCATTCTATATGTAGAATTTGATTACTAATGCACTTCGGCTTTAAAGTGCATCGATTTTTTGCACCGGTTTACATTTAATTACGTGGTAAATAATTAATACAACAAAAATTGTACAAAATTCCTTTTTTCTTTACTAAAGTTTTTATTCTTCTATCTGATATTTTTATTGATAAAATAATATTTCTATTATATTTATACTATTTATTAACTTTTAATATATTTTTTTTAGTATTCGATAAACAATAAAATAATTTTCTCAACCACTTACCCTCAGCAGTAACGTAAACCACATACAACACCTTATTTTGCCAATGGAAACGTTTAATAATCACGAACGTTTTCGGCTTGTTCTACAAGCCATCCTCAAGATTATATTATATTCTACGTTAGTTATATTCTAACGATAGAATGTAATATAACGCTTGAGGATGGCTTGCAGAACAAGCTGAAAACGTTCGTGATTATTAAACGTTTCCATTGGCAAAATAAGATGTTGTATGTGGTTCAATAAAATAACCATGGATTCCCAATAACATAATAAATAGTAAACAATATTACCAAAAATATATCTTAAGAATGAAAGAAATTTTTTAATTACGAAAGTATTATAAAAAAAAATAAGTTTTCTGCATTAGTAAAATAAGTAGAAATAATATGTCAATTTTACGTGGAAAGAATTCAGCAATTGAGTAAATCTCTTGCAATACATGCCATAACGCTAAGTCCGGTTCTTTGTTGAGACTAGTACTATTGTTCCACTTCATCAGAGAAAAAGATTTCCAGTTCGTAGAATATTGGTTCCGGTTCGGATCTGAGTTTCTCATCACGGAATACAAATACAAATAAGAATACTCGTATCGTCCGAACGTCGACTTGCGGATTTAAAACCGGTGTAAATAAAAAAAACGCTCAGCCAGTTCTGAATAACCACGGAGTTTTTAATCTGAATTTCAAACAAAAAGCAACAAAAGCACGCAAGTTACACGAATAAATTGCATTTAGTCGTATAGTTAGCTCAGAAGAGCAACATTTTCGTTTAGTAAGTAGGAAAAAATAATTTTATTAAGTAATGCAATTTTATTTTCCTTTTGCAAGATAGGAGAGTTAGCTTAGTTAATAAGATAGCATTTGAAAAATCTATTTATAAATTCAAATTTTAAATTAATGACAAGTTCAAAATGTCACATCTCATTAACTAATATGTAAACAGTAAGAAATGCAATTATGAAATATTCAACGGCTATTCCACATATTTATTACTTTCAGTATCTTAGTGAGAATGTATATATAATTAAGTTATTTTACAATTAATTCGAAAACAGAGTTAATCGTCGAAATAAAATTCTGTTTAATAACAACCCCTTATACTGTTCTATTTCTATTCTTCGTAAGAGGTTTACTTTTATGTCTGTCTCAATTGTTTTAGATTAATATATACATAAGATTAAGTCAAAACTTTTACTTAAGCAATAGTATCGATTTATTTAATATTATAGATATAATTATTATAAATGACTAATTGTCTATAAGATTTCGCGTAGATTTACTATTATCATCAGCTTATCTGTTTTAGTATCCAAAAAAATTCGGCTAATAATTAACTAAATTTTTGCTTTTCTTATGATTTTAGTATATGAAATAAATTACAATTTTATTACTGAATAATTATAGTACAGGGGTGGCCAACCTGCGGCTCGCGAGCCACATGCGGCTCTTCGAAAGATTATTTGTGGCTCTCGATAAATGTACTGTACCCGAGTTCCCTTTTCATTTTTGTGTTATTATATTTTAAAAAATTATTATCGTCCGTATGTGTTTCAAAATGTCTTTTAAATTACTAACAACAAATATGAAAGACTAAGTGCAACGTTGTAACAAATTTCATTTCCATCCAAGTTAAGAATGATATGACTCATCGAAAACTGCGCGAACGAACATAAACAGTGGCGTAATCGTCCGTTATCGACCGAATCCAGACCGATTTTGAATTTGTAAACTGTCATTGCAACGGGCAGTTGACATTGTGCTCTGGAGGAAACAATTTGTATCACTCTTGCTACGGATATATTTTGTAATCTGGAATTTTTTGCATACCTTTAATTGCGGCTCGCGAAAAATTTCAAATTTTGAAAAATGGCTCGGACTATCAAGGAGCTTGGCCACCCCTGTTATAGTATAACTCCGATTATCTCATCCCCGATTAACCGAGGTTCCGCATTATCCGTGGCGTATGTGTAAGTGAATACACTACTTTTCTTATACTATAATTTATAAAAGGAAGTTTAAAACGGTAACTTGTATTACAAAATGATTTCTTTGTTACCTTTTATCATTTAACTTTAACTGAGAGGAATCATTTGTATTAAAATCTAACTATGATAATGCGCATTTTTATTCTTAAAACTACTGTACGTATAATAATTGATGTAAATATTGTTATTAAATTATATATGATTAAATTCACTACAAGTATAAAAAATGAGGCTAAAAATGGTATACTATAGGCCGACGAATCTTTCATATTAGTAATTCTTAATCCGAAATGACCATGGCCATCCGTTTTATCCGAGTTTTCAATTATAATATTAATACTTTACAAGTTAAAATTCACAATTTATGTAGTTATTCTTAATTCAAATCTTTAAAAAATTTTTTTTTATAATTATACATATCATTAATATAAATGTGCGTATTAATAACTTAATATAAAATTAAGAGATTTCTTATTGATATCGATATTATTTGTTTCTTATCTTTAATATTACTGATAATTTCATATTAATCAATTATCGGTTCACACTACCTCGGATAATCGGGGTTCTACTGTACTTTCATATTAATGAGAGGAAATACAAACTAAAAATAAAATTAATACACAGAATAATATGTATTTAATTTTATAAGTTTAAACTCGGATTCGTCACTAAAGACAATACTCTGCTAGTCTGCGGTAGTCCATGCTTATCTTTAACGGCACCCAGGCCTGTCTTTAGGTGTGGGCCTCCCGGACCTGGACCCAGGGGCCTCCAGACATTGGGGGGCCTCCAAACATTCGAGACCTCGAAAATATGCAAAACTGAATAGAGCAAACAATTAATAAAATTATCATAAACAGTAAACAATCAAAAGATATGTTTGATAAATTTTATTAAACATAAATATAACAATATGTTTAGCAAAGAAAGCTAATTAAAAAAATTTATGAATAACAACCCTCCATTACGAATTCCTTAAGGGGGCCTCCAAGCTTTTCTTGGCCCAGGGCCTCGCGCGTACCAAAGACGGGCCTACTTCAAACGAAGCTGACGATGTTTGAGTGCTAATGGCAGGATGGTAGTGGTCATCGTATAGACAATTTGCCTCTGTAATCATCTACCAATATTATGAAAATAAAAAGAGCTCTGTAGCGAAACTTTCACCTGTCTATGGATGGTAGACAAAGACGTGGTTGCAACTGTTCGTGCTTGTTTGTCACGATCAGGCAGACGATAGTTTACTTGGTTGTCTGTCTAGGGCGTTCAGTGCTTGACCATCATGTATAAGTAATCTCGCGTTTCCACTACTCCAAAATCTCCTCAGTCAGGTCAGAACCGCCCAGATGGCGGAAAACTCGGACAAATGGCTACCCTGTTTTCCTCAGTCTGATGATGCAGCTTTTCTCAAGCTCCGTCAACTGTGCGCAATGTCTTAGACTACGTTCTATAGGTATGCTTGGCATTCGAAGACTTCCAAACAATAAACACACTGAAAATTCTGAACATAGAAGGCCTTTGAGAGCTTTTTTTATAGGATACTGGGGTAGCTAATTTAAGGCATTCTGGTAGCATTACTTGGAATGCAATCGGATCACAAATGTAATTATTTACCTGTCTGAAACATAGGTTTATGCCGAATTTTGCAGTAATATGATATTCTATCTGAGTGCATAACGTTTTTGTCTTATAAGTGAAATCCTATAATTATTAGTGTATGATCTTTTATCCATCAGCATCTATAATAAACAAAGCATTTTGATTGCTGTCGTTTGATTTAATGATTATTTCCTATAATGATTATTAGATAAACTTTATTTAATTTTTATAATTTATTTATAACAATGATTTTACTTTACAGTTGTTAATTTACATTCAATATGACAGGTTTTTTATATGATTAGAATCCAATAACAGGTTTTACTTGTCATCGTAATTATTATATGATGTAAACATGAATTAAAATAGATTTATCATAGAAAATAACATTTTAATATGATAATTTTAGATGTCTTATAATAAAACTAATGCTTCACATTTAATTATTCTTTTCTAAATAGGTTCGTATTGATTCAGTACTACTTTAGCATGACTAATGGAATAATAAACAATAAGCATTTAAGCTTATTATACTAATAAAAATTATAATAAGTATTTTAATCGAAATAATTGATTTAAATTCTCACAATCTAATTTGATTCCAAGTTTCATAAAATAAAAGATAGATATCGTGTATAAAAATTTCTGCTTGTTTAGATTACATTATATAACTTATCATATAAATGATTGTTTACAAGAATTAAAAATATTTCAAAACATGTACAGTAATACCTCGACTTACGCTACCCCGACTTACGCGAACTCGGAGTTACGCGATTTTCAAATCTAGTCGATCTTTTGCAGCTCTTGATTACTCACTCCCCCCACACTATTCTTCGGCTTACATGTTCGGATGTGTTGCGTGGAATTGACACATAGCTACAATTTATTTTGTGTTATTTATTTCTGTGTTTGTTATATCTACGGAGACTCGAGAGACTCTATGTGGTGATTTCTTGTAACCGTGAACGAATCAAAAGACGAGATAAGATTAACGAGAACATTTATTAGCTTACATACATCCGACTTGGATTTTAGACAATTGCGAAATTATACCTCGACTTACGCGGTTATCGCTCGGTCCCACCTATCGCGTAAGTTCGGGGTATCACTCTATACATAAAACTTCTCAATGTCGAAATTAATCAAAATTAACTTTGACAAATATACTGTACATGAAACATTCTTTTGAATGAAATATTTTCAGAGAAAACTAAAACAAAAGTTTTAAGACAGACTATTGTATGTTATTTTATTTCTGATACATCAAGTAAGTAAACTAATTGCAAATATATTTTTAATTTTAGAAGTTAATCTTACATCTGTGGAATATTGAAGTTCTTTTGTTTCATTTTTCTCAAAACTTTTTTAGGATACAAGCCAGTGGATTGAAATATGCTAGTACAGCCAAAAATCTTGGTTGAGATCCCTATAATATATTCCCCTTTGCTTATTTGAATGCCATCAAATTGTGACTAACTTCTTTTATTGTTTCACATTTTCATATTAAACATTAGAAAGAGTTTACAGTTCGACCAGCTCCTAAAAAGAATATGGCAAGCCTTAATTTTTCCCATTATAGACAAACCTAATCAATAGTGAGATAAACTAACGAAATAAATAAATATATTAATAATAAACTACAATAATAAAGTTCATATGTACTGTACAGTACATAAACTCCATATATATATGGTAAAGGGTTAAGTTATGGGTTAAGAAGTAAAGGGTTAACTTAGCTGGTTAACAATAATTTTAATATTAATATATTAAAATTAATTTAATATATTAATATTCGAAAGGCTTTTCGGTTATTTTATATCTTAATCCACATAAATTAATTTAAACAAGTAAAACTATATTCATTGCAGAAAGAATAAATACATTATTTTCTATTGGGAGTATTTATTACTCAATAGAAAATAATACAATTATAACAAAAATCACATTAATATAAATCAGACGTTCTGGAAGTTTTATTTTTTCGTTAAAATCTTCACACATCTTTAAAAAGAAAGACTATTTATCTAGTAGAAAAAAACAGAATCAGCCTCGAGGATTTAATCCTTCTGATGAAAGAACTGGGAGCTTCCACGCCACTAACTAATCAACTGTTCCACGTAACTATCTCATTGAGGTAAGCTTGGCCTGCAATGAGGCAGTCAAATAATTGAGGAATGAAGAATGGAACGAAGTTCCGAATTATTATGAAAAATAAAATTTGTCAGAATCAGATTTGAACCCGGATCTCTCAAGGCTAAAAGAAAATTCTCGCTATGCTGCTTTCTGATTGATCATATCAGTCTGATTAATGTAATCATCATGTAGATTCATTATCTAATATTAAGTTAATACGTGCTTCTTGTCCTTAATTACTTATATTATGCTTGTGTCCACTTGAACTAGGACTTACTTGTTATGCTGAGAGAAGAGAAACAAACCATTTCCAATTAAGATATATTTATTGTAACGTAATCTTGTATGCCACTATAATCGAGCATTTCGGGCCAACGCCCCTCCTCAGCGGACGTTACGATTTTCTTTATATTTACAAGTTTATATTTTAATATATCCATATATTTATTTTAACATTTTCGGAATAGACTTTTAAACCTTAATTTATTAAATTCTTTCAATAAAATTTCTTGAAAATGAATCTATTCACTTAAACATCATTTATTCGTAAAACGTGTTATCAATGCACCAACCCACGGAGTAATTTTCTGCTCCTTCCTTTTGTGTATAATATACACTATCAAAATAAAAATAATTATTTTTAATTATAAATATGCTCAACTCTACCAACCATTCTGGGCATTGCATTGTTTGCAAGGCGTCTTCCCTCAGTATAACAAGTCCTAATTCACAAGAACGTCCAAAGTGGACACAAGCATAATATATCTAATATTAAGCTTGATATAGTAAAATGAGAATTGCTGAAAAGATTTTATTAGAAAATATTCTTTGTATTTCCGGTTTATAACATAATGATGAATTACATTGTATTAAAAAAATTCTGTTGTAGAGGCTTATTATGTCGATATTTATATAACAAAGGAAGTAAATGCAATTTCTATAATTCACGATAATCGTGATTATCGTTTATTATCGTGATTTCAAAAGTTATTTAATATTAAAGTTAATATCGTAAATTTGTTATTTAATATTAAAGTTAATATGTAAATTTGTTCCTCTAATACAGTATTATAAAAGTATTATTTTATTATTTAAATATTTTAACAACCGAAATCTGATAATTAAATTTATTTAATTTTAATCGTTTGTATAGCTATTTATTTCGACCTAATTTTGTTATATATGCGACTTAAATAAGTATACATGTTTATACTTTATGGGCCATTTTAATTATTTTTATATCTTAATAATGTTTTTTGTTTTTCTCTTTAATTCGAATTTTTCCTATATATATAAATATATTTTTTCTCAATAAAATTATCATTTGATTATATTGCCACGAAATTTTGTAAGACCTTGATTGGTTAACCATCTAAATAAATAAATATTGAAAATATTTTTACAACAGGTTCCGAATAATGTCATAAGAATATAAAATTTTAATTTTAAATATTTTCATTTTAAGACGTTTTAAGTTGAATATATTACACTTTAAATAAATTCTAAGATAAGATTTTTTAAACAATTAAACTATGCATAAAATATTTTATACAGCCTATATTATGTAGTCGATTTACTTTAATGGTTCAATTTTCAATTAAAAATATCAATAAAATAAAAGTAAAGATAGAAATGCAATAAATCTATTAGAATTTATATCACTATATAATGTAAATTTTAATACAGTAAATTAAAGATGATAAAAATATTAAAACGTTACAATATTTTTCCTATTTTTCATTATTCTCATTAAGATAAATATTACAGTACATTAATTCTATTTATTATATTTACTAATTGACTACTATTAATAAAAGTAGTTAATTTTGATATGTGGTTACAACACGTGTTTAAAGCATATGGCTAAAATATGTTTTTAATTTTTTTATTATTAAATTTAGAAATTATGAATCAATATATTATGAAGAACTTAAAAATAACCAAATTAGATACATTTCCATATTATCAATTTTAAAAAAATTCAGACTTGGCAAAAATAATTTGACCAGGATTAAACTTGTCTAGAAGCCAGTTTAGCAACTCAGATAAGTTACTTACATATGGGTTATTCACCAGGTTCTAACTTTTCCTGATTCGTTTTTTTCTAAATATTTTGTTTTAAACTCCCATATATGTATTAGAATATAGCATTTAACATAATTCACACAGAGTATATTACATATAAACAATAAATAAAAAAGTATAAAATTAGTAGTTTCATCATGTAACATTTATTTGTAAGAATTAATATAATTTCATTAATCAAATAGACAAATAAGTCTCTATAACAGCCAGTTATTAATTCTTGTTATATTAGATAATAAAAGTACGCATTCTATATACCCAAATTAAAAATATAATACATGACTCCTAAAATTATATTTAAGAATAGTTATTATACAATTAAACCTAAATTTCATTTATTTAATTTAATTTACAAAAATAATTAGTGTTTATGCAATTTATCTATAGAAACTGTTTTAAAATATCGCATATGGCATCAAGAAAATCATAAAATTTCTATTTTTTTTTAATTAATTGAAATAATTTAAAAGCTTATCTTCATGTCCATTCTTATATTTAATTCTTGTTAATTGAGAGAAGGGGGTTAATAACCGAAACTCGAGAGAATAAATTTGTATTGAAATCGATAAAATAATAAGACACACCGACAACAGACTATAGTATACATCATTATCTAGAATCCCATCAAGGCAATTTCAGAATCTTAAGTAATTCTATATTAAGGATCCAACATCATCTGCATCTGTTAAAAATAATTAGTTAGATTTCTGAATTCGATTCCAGATTCCCTAACTGGGCAATCTGAAACTCTTTACTCCGATTATCCGAACATTGGTTGATAGCAGTGTAAAAATTCATATGATAATATTCGTAAATTGTTGGGAGCAGCTGCAAATCATTAATGATATAACATGAGTTTTTTGTATCATATAATAAAATTTAATGAATTTTTAAATTTAAATTTTAATATTTTAAATATTTACCAGCTTTAAATCATAACACAGCTACAAATTAAAATTATAAAAATTTATATCACATATTGTTAACAATTTTAATAAGCTTAATTCTACTCTTAATTTAATTTTATTTGTATTTTTAGTTAATAATGTAAACGTCCCAGTCTCTAAAATAAATAGAACATGTAAAGTGCAAATAATTTAAATATCTAAAAAACTTAATCTTAAGAGTTTATTTAAAAGCTAAAGTATTTAATTTAAATATTTAAAAATAAAAGTACAAAATTTGAATATAAATTTTGTATTTGAAATTTTAATTTTTAAAAATAATCATAAGACAATCCTATATTCACTTATATTCTAATTTTTTGTTTAACTTAACAATTAAGTAATTCTTATACTTGTATTAAACCCTGACTACGACCTTTCAATTCTAATTCATTCATGATAATGAGATAATTACAATTAAATGAATTAATCAGTTTAACTCATTTATAAGGTGTGAAGATAAGTTTAAAATTTGTATGCAATAAATGTACTATTTAAAATGCAAAGGATTGTTAACTAATAAATGTTTTTTCTATATGTTATGTTTCGTTTTAATTATATTATCTACTTCTAAAGTAATATTGCATTATATCAAAAATTAAACAACGGATCTATTTCTTAAATTTTACCGTTTATAAGATGCTAAATAAATTCATATAATATATAGAATTTTTTCTATTTATGATATAATTTAAATTCTGCCTTTGAAAGTATACAGAACAGTTATATAAATTCATATAATATATAGAATTTTTTCTATTTATGATATAATTTAAATTCTGCCTTTGAAAGTATACAGAACAGTTATATAAATTCATATATACTTTCCAATTATTTTGATATCATATCTCAACAACAAATGAAATATCCGTTTGTGTCACCTTCTTATCTATCTGTAACCTCAAATAAAACACAGAATTAACTTCAATCTAATTAATATTCGAACATTAATATTTCGTAACAAATGAAATATATGGTGTATCTAAGTAAAAAGTGGTTAAATAAAATTTACATGCTTCAATAAATTTATAATTTATCTTCTGTAAAACCTGTTATTTAATTATATTTATAATTTCAAGGAATTCAAGATTTTCTAAAGTTTGATCTTTTTGAAAATGAGATCATAAACACTGTAAAAAATAAAATTATTCTAGAGATATGACATTTGTTTCATATCTCTAGGATAATATCTAGAAATTCAAAAGTTATAAATCGAGAAATATTGTAACTAACAACTAAGAAATAAGCTTACGCAAGCAGGCTATATAAATTTATTGTTTCTTTTTAAAATAAGACAGAGTTTATATTACTGTAATCGTTGATACTTCGTATAAAAATTTAATCAAATCATAATCAATCTTTTCCATTTTTAAGCTTTAGTTTATATTATCAAATTTAAACTGAAAAGATAAAATATATGTAATTATTATATTAAGGTGAGAACAAAGTGTTTTAAGTGCGAATTACTGTTAAATAAAATTACTCTTTTTTATAAAGATTAAAGAGAAAATTCAAAATTTTATACGGTTTTACCTTAAGAAAATGGGAAACTAAAGTGTTAAAATTTGTATGTAGGACGAGGTCAGTTAATATTCAAACTTTAAATGTGCATTAGAAATGTCTCATAAAATCAAGGAAATGAACTAATTATTTATATCTTTTAATATTCTTGTTACTATTGCTAGTTTTGATATCCGGTATTGAATTCAAGATTTTACTAATATCGAATGGATATTACGGCATCTTAAATTCGATGTTGAATTTGATAACGTAATAAAATTACAGATGGAAATTCAATCAATAATATTATTAGCTCGAGAAGTCATAAGTATAGTAAGATATTCGCTTTATTATTAAAAAAATAATTTTAATTATTTTTTGAAAATAAAAATAGTTTTGAGATTTTTAAACTCTTTATATCAATATAGGATCAAAATTTAATTATTTTTTTATTTTGCATTTATTTTGTTTGTTTTTATTCTTTCCTTTTTTTTCTCCTTTCTTATCGTCTACGTGCGACCCGAAGTAGATCACGAGCAGGTCAGCTGATAGAACGCAGAGATGAACCAATCAGCAGTAGGAATGCCAGCCGAACCACAAGCGGATCAGCCGATGGAACGCAGAGCTGAACCAATCAGCAGGTGCTAACCAGTCAAGAGAGAATAAAAAGGCAAGGGTCTAAAAAAGAAAGAAAAGAAAGAAAAAGAAAAAAAAGAAACGAAGGAATGAAAAAGTAAAAGAGATTTTCTGGGCCTGTTCGTCTTTAGAGTAATGTTTACTGTACTGTACAGTACATAGTGGGACCAATCAGTTACTTAAACCTAGTTATTGTAAATTGCACGTTTACCTAATTATTAAATGCTTTATCGTTGAAATGCTTATAGCTTTCTTCATAAAATCGCGTAATACTTTATTTTTATGATTTCTTTTCAATGAAAATAAACGATTGAATAAATATAGATATATTTAAAAGTTAAATTAATCAAGATTATTCATATAAAGTAACTGCAATTTGAAAAGTGGCGTCGTATGTTCGTCCATAATAATAAAAAATTAAATAGCGTAGTTTGGCTAATCTCTAAGTGCATCTAGCTATCAGAAAAAGTTTGACATGTTTTTTATGAATTTATAATGTAATATTGAAATACTTAATTAATTAAATTGATAAGCTGTGCTATATAACCATTTTGTTAAATGTTTATTTTGGAGTTCCCTCAAGAAAAATTTAATTTAAAAACCTAAATTAATTATTGTCTGCTTCAATTATTGACTATTATTTATTTTATGATCTTATTAACCGTTCAAAAATGAAATTGCCATTATTGACTTGCACGAAAGAAGAAACATGAGTGATTTAATTCTTCTTTGCTGAAATATTTCACTAAATGCAAGCTCAGTATGATCACAATTGTTCATCACGTAATATGGATAGATCATTTCAAAAAAAGAGAAGTTCTTACGTATGCGATGAAGAGAATATTTAAGCAATTCAAAAAATAGTAAGAAGAATAGACAAATTTGGATAGTCTACGTGATATTATTGAAGCTAAACATCAACCATCGTTAAACTCATTCTTATATGACAATTTTTTCAAAAATTGTGTAAAATCAGTCTAAGCAACCAAGGCCTCAATGTTTGGAAATTACACATCCACATATTATCCATATGTCACGTCATCGTCATGAGAGAGCTGAAATTTTAGAGCAATTAGTAAACTGAGCTGGAAGTTGGATACGTTATTATAAGTCGAAAAATAAACATCAAAATATAATTTGGAAAAGCCTATTAACGCTTGTAGCGAAGAAATTCAAAAATAAAGAATCATTTAATAAAATTATGTTTATATTTAAACGTAAAAGACACAAATTTGAGTAACTTCACACTAAAAGGTACAACTATTAACTGTCAGATCCAGTGACGTGCCGTGACATTTGATGATAGGAAGCTGTGTTTCTGTAAGAAGCCGACTTCCAGGGGCGATCAGTTAATTCTTTCTTTAAATGTATTTTTAATAGATTATTTATCTGACGTAATATAATTACGTCTGTTATTAGAATCAATAGATTCGCTATGCCCTCTAAATGCCGATTCTTGCTTTGATAAAAACATGTAACATCTATTAATTTAAATATATTTATTAGCCGTAACTATCTCGTTATAATTTTCAATATTTATTTCATATTATTTACTAATGCTAAATTTTATTCCGCTTCGATTTCCAAATTGCTTCAAATACGAAAGAATCGACGATTTTTCGTGTCTTTTGCCAGCTAAATTGTCAAAGTCATTCTTATTCCACACACTAATTTCATTTGAAAATATAGTAGTAGACAAGTCAACAAAACAATTCTTGCATTTTTATGCATTTACACAAACATTTTATCGTAAAAATGTCGAACAAATTTTTTATTGAAATGTTTAGACTATATTTAACTTAGGCATTGGCCTTTCTCTTTTAATGTTTTCTTTTTCATTATATGATCTTGAGCCAAAACTTTTTAAAAATAAATTTTCAATATAGCAATTACATTCTGAATCGCTAGCCACAATATAAGTGCTGAAATTAGAAATAAAATGATAAAAATTTACTTGGTGAAATAAAATGTGTGGTGGATATACATACCTGGTACAAAATATTCTTCAATTGTATGAATATACTTTTAAAGAAAATTATAATTAAATACAGCTTTGTAAACAAACGTACATAAAAATAACATAAAATCTTCTTTACTCTTTAAATCTTAACCACTTAGTCAAATAGCTCCCTACGAGTGGAATCAGAGACGGTCCTGCTAGGTGTGCGGTGCGTGCATGCACGCGGGCTGCCAAATCCCCAGGGTGCCTATACCGATTAATGTCAAATGCCTCTTTTGTCGCATCACTAGTATATCTCAAAGGACGCGACAGGGTTGTTGTAAATTTTAAACGTTTCTCACCATAGCTGTAAAAGTCTAAATATGTTAAACTTAATAGTCATTTGTTTTCTAACTAATTCGTTTTAGGACCGGGTGTCCACGAAAATATCCAAAATTTACAACTTTTCGGTCACTCTCATTGAACTGGAAAAATTTTTCTCATTATTACATATGAAGAAATCAGTCCCCTGTACTCTGCTAGAGATTGGGTCGGTTAAGCTTTTAAGTAATATTCCGGCTCTTTCAGCAGGGTTTTCTTTATGTCCCCAATTCCCTAATCTCTTAACTATTTAACTATTTCTTAAGTATAAATAAGTCGAAACCGGTTACTTTGTACTCGAATATTTGTAGTCTCGGGAAAAAATTGGAAAGACAATTTTTATGACAAACGAATACATAAATCGTAAATTTAAGGAAAATAAATTCTAGAGCTTTTTCTGTACCTCGTGCATATCTCTCATTCATTAAATTTAGTTGTAAATGACGCTGTCAAAGTAACAGTTAATTTTTTAACATTATACAAGAATTGTACGTTCGTCCATAATAATAAAAAATTAAATAGCGTAGTTTGGCTAATCTCTAAGTGCATCTAGCTATCAGAAAAAGTTTGACATGTTTTTTATGAATTTATAATGTAATATTGAAATACTTAATTAATTAAATTGATAAGCTGTGCTATATAACCATTTTGTTAAATGTTTATTTTGGAGTTCCCTCAAGAAAAATTTAATTTAAAAACCTAAATTAATTATTGTCTGCTTCAATTATTGACTATTATTTATTTTATGATCTTATTAACCGTTCAAAAATGAAATTGCCATTATTGACTTGCACGAAAGAAGAAACATGAGTGATTTAATTCTTCTTTGCTGAAATATTTCACTAAATGCAAGCTCAGTATGNAACATACCAGTAAATTCTTATCGGTTGGGTTAAGTTATAAATCTACTCATGATTCACATAATCGGGCGAGGGTGGCTAACAGCCCAGAACTGGTCCTAGATAGAATTGGATGCGGTATTCGTGCAGCATCCACCCAAGGTCCTAGGCTTCCACAAGCTAAACCGGGTGAGGTTGGTGGTCTGTAAAGCGCGTGCGTGAATCTGGCTTTTTGGATGCTGACAATACAGCGTTTCCACTCCGCCACTAATATTCGAATATACAATAGCAATCTTATTCATAATTGAAGTTTAGACTATTTACAAAAAGTCAAAGTAACTTTTGAGTCCATCTTTATCCCTTATACACCACCACAGAAGTAACAGTCTTTAAAAAGTGCTGGGATAAATGTTTTTTGTAAATAGTCTAAACTTCAATTATGAAGAAAATACATCCTGAGTTTATCACAAAAATTGTAGCAATCTTATTTTTTTTCACGTGTAGTATAGAAATTTGTAATAAGATACATAATGCGGTTATAATAAAATATTGTGCGATTATTTTCATATAATAAAAATTAATATGTATAAACTAATTCGTAAACTCAAGGTTTTACATTATTTTCTTTGACTGATTTAGAATTTTTTCAATATATCTGGAACGTTTCTCAAGGATCTACGTTATATCCTGTATTGTATAATATTTTTATTAATAATTCGTGATCTGCTTACAGAGATAAATGGTTATCTCGTATGCAGATTACGTAATAATGATGCATAGCTCAAACTTTATAGTGCAATTATATGATGAAACGGACGAATGTCTAGACTCTAGACAAAGTTCTATATTTTTTCAATCACAATAAACTTTCTTTAAATATAAATAAAACTTATTGTACTATTTATAAAAGTAGTAATGATAATTAGATCTATAATCCTGACAACCAGACGAAATAAAAATTTATAATGTAGTCAAAACCAACCTATTCAAGAATCTTATATCTTAGTAAGTACTTTAATAATAATCTTATTTGGAAAATTACTGTTCATTATTTATATTTGAACTTATCAAATTTATAGTGTATCGAAAATCATCAGACATTATCATTGAAACCGTAAACATTATTCATGATTTCTTATGATTATAATCAGTCGTTGTAATTTATTCATTAATAAATTATAATAGCTACCAGCAAAATTAAAATAGGCCACATAATTTTGGAGGTCGTCTCTCTCATTTCTGTTAGAAAAAATAAAATCATTGTAAGTAGCTTTATTCGTGATCTGATAGATTTATCATTCATAGTATCATTCTTTTTTAAAAATAAAACAGAATTAATATTAATCAGTTGTAATATACTAAATATTTATTTTTAATAAATTTACTTGCATTAACGATAATATTCATTTTAATAACGACATAATACAGTGATAATTCACTGACACTTATCAAAATGACAGCCTTCGTTAGCCTTTGTTTACTGTAAAAGAAAATGCTATTTTCTTCTTCTCAAATATAAATTAAGAATTGTGTATTAAATATATTATACAATATATAAAATATATAAAACAATTATTACTTTAGAAGATTACTTTATAAATTTGTATATATATATAATATATACGTATATAGTGTGTGTGTGTGTGTGTGTGTGTGAAATATTCCATTTATATTTTTGAATTATGCTTTCCTATGTCTTGGGAAAAACTCAAAAAAGAAAAAATTTAAACCTTTAGGAGAAAGTAGAATAATGCTTCCACCTTCAGTAATTAATTTGTTATGTGCATCAGGTATCTGGTAACATACCAGAAGGTTGCGGCTACAATTGCAAACACGAGTAGTTGAAACCATTACACTGCTCTTTCATGTGCTGTCAGAATGTTCATTTTTGAGTGTATGCTGATACGATATAGACTAATCATTGCTTATCCGTAAAATGGCGATAAGTTGATCTAACAATTTCTTTTGTTTTTATCGTTACATTTTTATAAAACTAAACTACATTTAATGAAAATGTAACACCTAACAGTTCTAAAAATTCTTTGCGATATTGTCTGGAGTAATGGCGCCATAGTTATCGGGGATTACTCCAGCTACGTTTATAATCATTTATATGTTAAAAATTCTTTCCAGATGCCACCTACAGAAGCTTGCGCTGGAAGAAGTTTAACTTCAATGTGACTGTAACTAATATTTCTTCCTTGCCGATAGTCTTTTCAAGTTATGATAGTCGCAATAAGCAACAGTTGACTATTTCATCTGGGATCTAAATAAATATTGAAAAATTTGCATTACTTTACTAAAATTTACTGCGACTGTTAGTAATTCTGTATCGTACGAGTAGATTATGACGGCATTACGCCAGAGGTGTAGCGGAATTACCTAGATTGGTAGGGTAATACCGTAATCCTGTAATGTTTTTTCTTTGTGGAAAAAAAACGTGTTAGGACAATTTACTCTACTTTTTTATGTGTCTTAAATGAAAGAATTCTATAAACATCGTATAAATTATGTTTATAGACTTTTTGTGCCTGCACTATTAGTATTCGGTTAGGACTACTTCTTCCTTAGGGTTGGCACAAATACCAATTTCCCCTTATATTAATATTAAAAAAGTAAAAAAATTTGGGTTAAAATAAATATGAAGAAATGCTTAAAAACTAAAATTCCTTAATTTTCTTGTAAAAAAATAATCTTTTACATTAGCTTTGAGACCAAGTTTGTAAAATATGTTTTGAGTTGCTTACATTATATTTTTTGAAAATGGTACTTTTCATTAGCAAAGCTGTATTATTAGTTTTAATGTATTTAATGTAGTATTAATGTATTAAATTATTATTCTACTTTAAAAACCAATTATTGTATTTGTTTTCATTTTCATTATTTTTATATTTCTAATATATTTTTTTATTGCTTACGAATTTACGTAAGTAATCCTTTATTTTGTACTATCTTAATATAATTAATTAAAGTGCAACTTTAATCAAAATACGCAGAAAATGATATTTTCCTAAATAAGTTAAAATCTAGCATTTATTTATTTTTTTATCTTTTAAATATTAAGGCTACTGTAATTATATAAAATCATATTTTTGTTTGAGTTTAATCTATTAATTGAGTACAATTTGAAAAAAAAAAAAAAATTGTAGACCTATAAATTCCCACAGTCGTCCGTCCGTCTGTCTTTCCTTAATCTCGAGAACAGTTAAAGAGAAGAAAGATGAGACCAGATATGGAAATTCTGATACAAACCGGAAGTCACATTATTTCAATCCAAAACTTTTCCCCTGAAAACAGTTAATAGGTCACCGGCGCGACTCTATTGTTAAAGGAAAAGTATGATATACAGGGACAAACCACTATTAATTTGAGGTGGAGAGCATACATTTTATATTAAATAAAGTAAAAATTGCAGCCCGGCATTATGACGATGTCACAATAAATAATTGTTCGTTCATAATATTTTTCTTCTACCAGTTAAATACTTTAGATAGTATTATGAAAATTAAATACAATTTTTTTTTATAAATTAGAATTTAAATATTTTATATTTTTATGCACACATATTTAAAAATTTTAAAACAGTGAATAGTGAGAGCATACAATATTTGAATAGAAGTAGGTTTAATAAAGGAATTGCAATAGCTGACTGACAGTAAAGTGATTAAAATAAAATCTGGCTACCTAAACATCAATATTTGAACGAGTTTAAATATTCCGTGAGTTCTGTAATAAATCACTTTCACTTTCATTCTGAATTGAGTAAATATGACAACACTTGGTTTCTCTGTAGTCTACATAGGAAACAATATGAAAAAGCGTTTGGAATGCGATAAACCTGGCCAGATTTATCGCATTCCGGGTAAAAACAATTCAAACCTGATCAAGTTTAAACTTATAGCAGAAAGAACTAATTAATTGAACTGTTCAGAAACTAGAACAACTAACTAATTAAGATCGTTTTATATTCAACAGAATAAGAGCATTGTTTGTTCAAAGTAACTTTCATTGAATATGAAAGAAAATCTATATATATAAAATTGCTTGTCCTGACTGACTCATTCACTCACTGATTCATCATCGCCCAGAGCAAACCGCGAAACCTAAAGAGGTGAAATTTGGTACACAGTTAGGGTACGTCATGAAAACGCTCACTAAGAAGGGATTTTTCGAAATCCCCCCGCGGGGGGAGGATTAAGTCTTAACCGGAAAAAAGGCTTCTACTATACTATTTTAGATGCGATTTTTTGTTTTTATCTGCGTTTTAGTAGGGTATACCATGCGAATGCACACTAAGAAGGAATTTTTCGAAATTCCCCAGCGGGAGGAGAGGGAGAGCATTAAGGCTTAACCGGAAGAACGGCTTCTATGTACTATTTTACATGCGCTTTTTTGTTAAGTTTAGTCTTCATTAAGTACTTAAGTATATTAAATTAATAACATTTCAGACATTGTTATAGGCCTAAATATTTTTATATATTTCGATTTTTTAACCAAATGTTCGAACTTTTTTAAATTCGAATTTGTTATTGCATATCGGTTCGATTATAGAACGATTGTAAACGTTCCAGAAAATTGATCAAATTGAAAATTGTTTGTTTGATTCTCAGCAATTCTCATCATTCTCGGCGGTAGGTGTTATATAACAATTACTATGGTTGTTGAAATACTGAATGTAAATTTTATCAATTTACTAGCTGTTACCCGCGACTCCGCAGGCGAAGTCGCGGGTAACAGCTAGTAAATTGATAAAAATGAGCATTAATATTCTCAGTAACTCTTGTATTGATAGTTAATTAAGTATTTAAAAAGCTGAGTTTGATATTTAGTTATTAATATTCTCGATTAACTTATTCTAGAAATTACTTTAAAAAAAAAGTGAAAAAACAAAACAAAATTAGAAGTTACAATGGGAACGTGGATTGATTTCTTCCTAACTTTTTTTTTTATTTTTTTACAAGTTAACTTATTGCAAACAGTCCTTGCATACACAAAATTTCCTTGAAATGTGCCTGTCTTTTCAGCAAGAAGACTAAATAAGTATTTGAGAAGACAGATAAGCAAGTCATTAGTTACGGCTACCCATTATTGACCAAGCATAATGAGTGGGAGACATTGAAAGAAAGGAAACAACGCCATAAGAAAAATGTAAAAGACGTATAAGAAAAATGCAATGTTGAAAATTCAATGCGTTTTTCTTGCGTTCCTTTGTCATTTGTTTCTGGGCAAGAAAATTCTAAACAAAGATCAAAACATGAATAAAATTCATACAGAGATATATCGAAGTAGTGGCTATATCGCTAGAAACTGATTACATTTGAGAAATTGGCAGAAAAGATAGTGGTTAGCCTTTCATTCGAGGCTCGAATCAACAATAAGGAAATATATAGTATGATGTTGCGAATGGACAAACCAAGCTTACAGTAGATCAATTGACTAAATTTATAGGAAATAAATTTGAGAAAGTGCTGAATATAAGCTAGAAAACAAATGTTGCAAGCAAAACAGAGAAATAAGATGAAGTCAGGAAACAGGAGTCTAGTTTCATTCATGCCTTTCAAAAATACTGATCTTTAAAAGCGGAAAGTGAAAACTTATTATAGATACAATGAAATTGAATATTTAGCCTATAATAGTCTACGAGATCTTAAAAGAAAAATACAGCGACTAAGTACTAGCGGATCAACTCAATTATGATAAACAAAGAGTCCGATAGAAAGTACGAGTGTTCTTCCATAGAGATCGATATGAATGGAAACGTTTTTCTACAGAACTACAATATAAAAATGAATTTAAGACGCTGAATTGCGGAAAGTAACGTTTGAGAGCGAAGGCTTTTAAGTAAGTAAAATCATGGTTTGAGGAAAAAGCGCGAAACGTCAAAAGTAAAACTCAACGCTCTTGGAAAGAAGTTGTGTTCAGTCCAGATAATTCACTCTCAGTCTTGTTCAGAAAAGTTTTAGCATGACCTTATCCATTTTTATTACATTCTCAATCATCGTAGAATTAATGAATTATTCCGAAGTGGATATTTTACTGGCAATAAATGATTTTTATAGTGGATGGTTTGGTGGATATAGTGTAGAACATTCATAAGAGCGGAATATTAAACGTTACTATAATTTTAAAAAATTGAAATCTACTATAAGTGATATTATAAATCAATTATTTTAAACTTGTTAGTGGAATGGAAAATCATCTTTCAATTTTATTTCTCTTCTTTGTTGCACTTCTCTATCAATGTTTATAATTATCGTGTTGTTGTTTCATACGCTGAAAATAATTCTAAAGCTTTCACTTTTTTTATTGTATGTCATTCTTGTCTGTTTTCAGAAATGAATATCTACAACTTCCGTAATAAAACTGGTTTTTTATTTGTTATTGTCGATCAATTCTTGTAACGCATTAATTAATATCTATTCATGTATTATATCTCCTTATTACATACGAATCAAGTAATAAGAACATTCTGTACTGTACGTCCTTATTTTTTTAAATTTATAAATATGGACTTATATATATAATAGAAATATGAAATATTCGAGTTCTAATTATTAACTACTATATCTCTTTTCTATGAAGTTAGTACTCGCAATAATTTTTAAAATATATCGTTAATTACCAGAGTTGGACTGGTCAACTGAGGTACCGGGCTCTTCCCGGTGGACCGTTATTTTCAAAAGGTTAAACGACTGTCATTAAAAAAATTAATTTAAGATAATATAATAAGAATAAAACACAACGCTAATTTTTTCAGAATTCTGTAATATTTTTATAGCAAGAATCCCGTATTCGTCTCTCGCTTGTTACATTGTTGCATCGTTAAGAAATCGTTTGACTGAGATTTCCTCAGAACTATTGTATTTTAGAAAATACTCGTTCCAAAAAATACATTTGCGATGTTACACATTCGTGATAATCAGATAATATTGACGGTAGGATGGCTGAGGCGGAGATGCAAATGAAGAAATTGAAAAAAGATGAATGACATTTTTATTAACAGATATTTTTCAGAAAGCAAAAAGAGCAAGAATGTAAACGCTGGTGACGGGTAAAAAACTGTCGGACAGAAATGGTGAGGATTGTCTAGATTTCTCCAATGTCCACACAATAGTGAAAAATGTTTTCACTGGGTCGCCAATCTGATGAATGAGCCTCGTTCTGTGCGCCACGACGCCGGAAAAAGTCGCTGAAGTGGTAGAGGGGTTACGAAAATATCATCTTATTCACCTAAAGATTTTGTCCAGACAGTTTGATATTTCCTTTGGTACAGTATGAAAAGCTTGCGTACAGAAAGTCAGCGCTCGCTGGGTGCTCATGCAAACGACAGAAACGCAAACTACTATCAGGGTGATGAAGCATTTTGAACGATATTACTGAGAAGATAACCAATTCATTAAAAGTATCATCACTGAGAACGAGTTATGGATGGTGATGTCAAACGGCTGTTTGAAACTGGCTTTATTCGCAAAAAACTGCATTCTACAGATCCAGAATGTTTAATTTCATTACACACTTGGACAAGTGCTGGAACTGATATGGTTCTTATGTGGAAAAGTAGAGTAGTAAGCTTTATTTTGTATATTCATCTATTTAAAATAAAGACAACTCTATGTATAAAAAAAGTTAGAGGCGTTTCTTTTTGATTTCACCTCGTATGTTATCATATTTATTAAATGAAGAGTTGGGGTAGGAAAATGCTTTATTCAAAAGGGAGAACATAAACTAATTAAGAGTGAATTTTCAAAATATTTTCAAGAAAGGAAATTATAAATATAAAAATTAATTGGCCAAAACAAAATTAGATTTATAATACTGGCTGTAAAGGATATATAGGAACATGATAACCCAAAGGCAAATCCAGAAGAACCAAAAAAAAAAAAAAAGAAATAATTCAAAACTTGAAAATATTTGATTAATTATAAGTACTTTTTATTAACATGTGAAAAATAACTGAACTGAAGATGGCCTAATAGACCATATTTGTCATCATAAATATTTTAAAAACAACGTTTTGAAGTTCGAACAAATAAATTTTATTTTTGTGTCAATGGGAATGAGACAGCCCTTCGTGGATCCTCCCTAGGACAACCGTTCTTATAAAAACAAAAAATAGAATCAGATTCTATTTAGAGCAATTTACTTATAGTTTATAATTTTTAAATATAGTTAAAATAAGTGAATTTCTTAGTCATACTGATTTCCACAATCTGTTCCATAAACCCTTCTCCAAACTAATAAATAAAAACACACATTACAGGAAAAATCTATATGCATTTTCAATAAAAGTTGCTTGACAAATCATAAATTGAACACCCTTCTCAATATTGGTTCTTAACATACATAATTTAGTATAAAGCAAGCTCGATTAACCACAAAAATTTAATTTATTAAAAAGTGATTTCTTCCATAGAGATCGATATGAATGGAAACGTTTTTCTACAGAACTACAATATAAAAATGAATTTAAGACACTGAATTGCGGAAAGTAACGTTTGAGAGCGAAGGCTTTTNAAGTAAAAATAAAATAAATATATCTTGTGTAATTTGTTGATTTAATTTTGATATAACTAAAAACAAATAGAATGAATAATAACCGTCCTACTTGTATAATTCAGCTTTAGTTTTAAGTTACCTATTAATTTATTAGTTGTCTCCAAGACATTTAAAATTAATAATAATATAAAAATAAGATTACGTCAGTTCAGTTCTGTAAACATTTTAACAAAAATACTAAACAAAACTAATTTTATAACTAAATATTTAACTAGTTAATAAAATGATAACAATTGAAAACTTTCAATAAATACTGAAAGCCTACTTAATTGGATATAATCCATCGAACGCCCGGGCCGTAAAATAATTCATCTATCATCACGAGGAATTCGGAATCTAATCCGATATAACGTTCATAATTTTTCACAGGCAGTTCTAGCAGAAGTATCACTTTTTTTCCTTTTACCTTTGCTAGTAGATCTATTGTGAGTTTGTAGTAGGCAGCAATGAGAGAAAAAATATAGTCTATACGGAGAATTCTGAATCAGATAAATTTTTCCTAATAATAATGTTTTTCTTCCTAATTCAAGTCTAAACTATCGTTTATAAATATTTCATTTTTATTCAAATTATTTCAATGTTTATTTTATTAACACATTAATTAAACTAAAGTTTTACAGTGCCAGACAAAATTAACTTTTCATTGAAAGTATTTTTCTTGACTAAATTTGCATATTACAACAATANAAAAACACACATTACAGGAAAAATCTATATGCATTTTCAATAAAAGTTGCTTGACAAATCATAAATTGAACACCCTTCTCAATATTGGTTCTTAACATACATAATTTAGTATAAAGCAAGCTCGATTAACCACAAAAATTTAATTTATTAAAAAGTGATTAAATCAAATGTAAGTTGTATTCTAACAGCAAATGATTTCTGATATCATTTTTAAATATTAGATAACCTTTGTTTTTAAGTTGATAAACGATAGAATGCATATCCTATAACCTATATTGACATAAAAATAATTATCGATAACAATCTTTTAGTTCTACATGTTAATAATATCAAATTTATCTTAATCACGTATACAAGTAAATTATGATTAAAAAATGGACAAAGTATATTGCTATTAGAGAAAATAATAAATTAAAAATAAGATAAGTAAAACTTTTTAATTTTAGATAGATAAAAGATAGTGATTATGAATGCACTGAAATAATTCAGGATAAAATTAAAGAATATCAAATGTAAAATATAGAATTATGGAGTGGTATGAATATTTATGAGTCTTTAATGAGCAATTTATGTTACTGTTATTATAATAACAATTTTTTATTACAAAGTTTGGAAAAATAAGTAAGCGAATAAAGAAGACAAACTTGTAAATAAACATGAATTCAAAAACAAGTGTCATAAAAGAAAGCATCAAACTTTTGAATATTCATAAAAATAGATAAAGTTGGTCTAGATTAAACACTGGAAAGTATAAAAGTAGAACAATTTTTTCCGAATTAAAATACCTACATTGGATTATAGTCTAGAGAGTATATCGATAGTTATTGAGTAATTTACTTTATGTTTAAATTTGCATATATAGTCAAGTCCGCTTAAGAGAATACTCTCGGGATCGCTGCCTCATGTTTATCCGAAGTAACCCGATCACCCGAGGGCTGTTAATGAAATTTGTTTCTCTCCACTTTTTTCATATCTTAGGGACTCTATGTAATTATAACAACATACAGTACTTGGAAACGTTTAAATTTATTATCGTATAATTTTACTGTACTTACGTATTGGTTTTCATATGTCTTATATCATCAATTTTATTGTTCTATCAGCTCCGAAATTTCTCAGTGCTTTCTAATGAGACGAACTGTACGGCATAAAAACAAATAAATAGTCTACACTACAGCCTTAAAGTAAGGTCATATGATCTCCGAAATCTGGTCGCTAATCACTTCTTCACTTGTCCTCTTGAGATGATGATGTATGGTACACGTGATCTGCTCTGTTTGTTTGTACAGTATATATTTTATACCTTTTAAATATGTATTAATAATTGTTTCTCATATGCGTGTTCATTATGATTTTGTGAGAAATCTTTTGATTGTCTTGTATATTAGAAAACTGACTACTGCCCAGGTTGCCTTGTCTCGAGTTTTGTAAGTAGCAATATGTATGTGTTGTAAATGTCACGTGTCACGAACTCGTTCAGCAAATAATCTTTCTGAACGAATTGGTATTTCGTGATATTCTCAACACGTTCATGTTTTTTACTCAGATAACTCGAAATCGGCTACGTGTAGAGACAGCACAGGCCCTATAACCTCTGGGTCCCTCCCCTAATTACATTTTCCCATCTTCTCCGTCCCAATAACCCAACCGGATTCGACCTGCCAATCTTTTTATTTGGGGGAGAATTTTCCATATTCTCTCCTTCACAAGTAATATGTCCTTACAAAAAAAAACAAATAAATTTACTTGAAAAAGGAGATCTCTGACCTCCTACAGGAATTTGGCAAAAGTTTTTAAATTCTGGCATACCAAAATTGATGTTTATTCTCTTCATATCTAATCAACATGCAGATCAATTTTTGCATTATTATGTAGGTATATTAAAACAGATATTTTTGATACTGATAAAATTTTGATACTGTTGAGAGTAAAACATGTCAAATCTCCCGAAATTTTTTATT
This sequence comes from Centruroides sculpturatus, assembly GCF_000671375.1. NCBI lineage: Eukaryota > Metazoa > Arthropoda > Arachnida > Scorpiones > Buthidae > Centruroides > Centruroides sculpturatus. Next base: position 602,411 of record NW_019384363.1, on the reverse strand, counting down.
CCTGGAATGGAAATCTCCCAAATTAAATTCTTCGGAAGTTGGCAAGCTTACTTACAAAGCTTCCTTAGAATTATAGTGCTCTCCTGTGTGGACTGCTGTCGTAAAAATAGCGCCAAGACGGCGCACTTTTAAACGGACTGCTCTACTATCCGATGCTCTGTTAAGTTAACGGGACTCCAGAGAAAACAAAGGAAAAAATCGGGAACGTGGAGAGTACTCTCTTATCTGATGCTCTGTTAAGTGGACGTGAGTGTATTAATATATTATTTTAACACAGAAAAGTAATATATAAAATTTTAAAAATCATAAAAATATAACACATTTGCTATATTATATATATTTTTGTTATAATAATAAAAATATGCAACAAAAATATATAATAAATATAAGTTAGAGCTTACAAGTTAGTTTTCTAAAGTGTTAAGTGTTATAATATACCACAGTATCGTTTTTATTTAAATCAAATTACTTGTCACATTGTTCTATTAGACCTATAACATAAAAAAATACACCATTCAACTGTAATATTGAGATTTACTGATTATTCTTACTTTTCATTTAAGATTTTATATATATTATTTTAAATAAATAAATAAANAGTATTGCATGAATACGCAAGTAGAGGAAAGAAATTTATACTTTTTTCTGTATTTTAAATATATATATCAAGCTTATTAAGCTTTTTAATGTATTTTTTTTACATTTTAAACTAATTTTCTTTAAGAAAAACCATGGAAAATAGCTTCAGAAGAGAATGAAATTTTCATATTTTAAGCGTCAGAATACTTAATTTAAAGCTTAATTTTTAAATATTTGTTAAAAATAATTTATAGAATATATTTTAAACAGTTATTTTTTATTATATTTGAAGCGATATAACTTTCAGAAGAAGCAGAATTTATGCAGCGAAACTAAGATAAGAAATCACATAATCGAATTTTATTGCAATGGGATATAGTAGTAACACCCGCGCTAGAGGGTCCAACTTGGTAAAGCCATACCATATAAAAATACAGAAAATACATTATAAAAAAAAATTATATATTTTTTCCGTAAATATTTTAAATTACAAATTAGCTATTAAATTTTTAATTACGTTTAAATTATAGGCCTACTATTCTAATTAATCATCATTATGCTTAAATTAGTACTTAGTTTCTTGTACTTAAAACTATATTTGATTTTTTTTTTGGAGGCAAATAAATTGAGATTTTTACTGTTTAAATTTTATAGGAAAGAAAGAAAAAAAAAATGTAGAAAATTCAAGAAAAATCTAAAAAGAAATTCTCGCTTTTATATTGGGCAAAATATGTCGAAATTTTGATGCGACAAGTGTTGAGATTGCCCCCAACCGTGTTACGGTTGACCCTAATGAAAATTTATTACTCAAGTACTGAACCCAACACGTCAACACAGATCACTAAGACTAACTCTCAGTAGGCAGCAACTCAATCCCATGTTTCTGTAAAAAACACAATCTCTCTCATCCATTATATATAGAGACACCTGTCTCTAAAATGGATGACGGATGATATTTAACCTTCGTTGTCATGGAAACTGCATCCCTTAGATGCCACCACACCATTCAATTGATGTTTTTAATTGGTTGTTGTAATTTTCAGCAAGATAGCCAATGGTAAAGCATTTGACCTCTCACAAATGGTTATTTTGATTTATGAGTGTCTTGAGTGGTGGCTCTAAAAGACTTTTAAGTGTTAACAAACAGGAAATTGCTGCAGGCATCGAAACACACAAATTTTGACTCGTTAAACCCTTTCTTGATAACATTATCCAGACTCAAAACTGGACATTTATGTCTATCACAAGGATGATGTTCAGTTAAAAGTCCATAACAAACTTTCCTCAATTTATCATCTTTCGACACCATAATAACCCTATAAAGGTTAGTTAATAAATTAAAATCGATATTATATAATTAATATTTTTTCTAAATGTCTTAAATTAAGATTTAAATTTGATTAAATGGTATAAAGTGAAGATGGAGAGCATCAGGATTGAAGATGGAGAAATCGTGAAGATGATGAGATTTATCGTTCCAATTTTTGTACAAATAAAAAGTTTTAAATGTTTCTTTGGAATTTTACAACTTTATTCAAGAAACTTTGTGACTTTTTTATTATTTTTTTGCATTTTTTTAACGTTTTCTTAATCGAATTCTGATTGCAGAATACCAGAAAATGGTAGATTTGTTCTCTTTTCAATCCACGAATTTATACTTATTCCAACTTATTCTAATAAATAATAATAATATAACAATTTTAAAATATTAAAAAATAAATTTAAAAACAATTATCTTAGAAAAAAACACTGATTTAATTATAAAAATGAAAAAAAAATAACCTCATAAAAGTTATGAAATTAATTGATGAGTAATGAGTGTAATAAGAAGGATTTTTTTAGATCTATAAGCACAAAATATTTAAATAGAACATTAGCTCATAATACGCAGGCATTCAGAGGGGGGGAGGTATTGTCGAGTGTCACTTGTATGTGATGACGAGCACGTAAAAATGGCAACAGATGTCTGTAACCGAATCCAAGTAGCAATGACCCATACTCGAGTTGCTCAGCCTTTATGTGATTCTTTAGTCTCTTGTTAATGGGTGACGAATATAGTTGTGTGTGTAGTGTTGGCGGTTTTCTTACCAAGAATCGGGTTGCTTGACGATGATGCAAGAAGACAGATGAGGTGTCCAGCATATTTTCTACAACTAGAAAACCTTCTTAAATTAAAAAAAAAACTATACTTGATAACTGCTATTTTCTCTTCAATTATTTAATTTTAAAACCTTATATATACCCTATCTGATTTAATCGTTCTTTTAAAGGGGGTAGAGATAAATAAATGAATTTTGGAGGAAGAAGAAAAGTATCAAGATAATCTTTTATAAAAGATAAAAAGAAAAAAAAAGAGTCTCCACTAGAGCCATATAGAATCATTACACATCACAATCACGTGATCTCGTATCTCTCTAATGGACCTAGGTCAAAGGTCGGTCGTAATTCGGAGTGACATAGCTTAACAAGAACCACCTACTCCTCCCAAAGCCTATAAACTTATAATACACTACTTTTACTCTAAGAATAAACTAATTCTTGGTTATTGTCACGTATTTCGGACTTCGTAAAATGACTTTTTTTTTTTTAAAGTATATCGGAAATTTTTAAGTACTTTTAATCTAAAATGTTCTTGAACTCTTAACATTTTAAAGGTCAATTTATTCTTCTATCCTAGGCCTAAAGAATAATAAAGATGATCTTTTTCAGTAGCTTACATATTATATTTTCTTACACATACCAGAATTTAGGTATAGGCTATATTAAATACTCTATAAATCCCACATTAAAAATATTAAATTAATATTTTTTAAAGTATTTTTCATGAAATTCATTTAAAATAATTAGAAAAAAAATACCTCGTTTAAAACGAATATCATTAATCACAAGGTATGCAAAATGGGAATTAAGCTCACTTTATCCAAAGAATTTATTGATATAAATGATTAAAAATATACATAAAAAATTAATTATTGTTTAATAATTTATTTTTTTTTATAAAGATTTATAAATTATATAAAAATTTAATTTTTATCCAGCTTAAAACTTAAATATATTTAAATATAAAGCTGAATTTTCGAATGATTTCTATACTTTTAAGCTATAAATTATTAAATGTATTACTTAAAACTTTATAAAATTATAAATTACGTAAATTTATATAAAATTTGTTTAAAAATAAATTTAAAATTCAAGCTTAAAATGTATAAAAATTCATTTCAAAACCAATACAACAAAGAGAATTCAGAGATTGGTGAAGATTCAAAGGAATAATTTTATTATAGAATTAAATTATTTTATGATGTAATTTAAGATTATTTCAGTTTGGCATATGGGTTCTTAGTACTTCGAAAGGTAGAATAAAGCACAATTCCAAGTCGAATTATCGTATATAGATGTTATATATGTACTGTACATATTGATTCATGATACAATAAGGTACAAGTTACAAAGAAAAAGACGAGGGTCGTGGGAAAGGAGAAGTCCTAACATCTGTCGTTAGTACAGCACATAGCCTATTTCCTGTTTGCAAACCGATTAGCCGCGTGTCCATCATGCATTTGTTAATCTCTACTTAATCCCTTTCCAATAGCAAATCGTGTTTAAAAAACGTAATTAATTTGATAACACTATTACATGCTGCAGGTTGCTAATATTGTCATTTTATGATGACATTAACGATCATGTGTCGTCCCAGATCTTTCGTCAATTAGTGAAGCCATTGCTAATTACTGTCTTTGGCCGATAACTTGAAAATTTGCCTCTAGACACTCTCTTGTAGAGAGAGGAAGAGAAGAGATTTTCAAATTTTGGAGTCGAATCTCTTTTATTTTTTAATAAGTAGAAGATACTTATATGTATGTTGTAGTCCTCTTATGGTTTATACAACAGAATGGATGCTACTCTTAGGAATACATCTTACACATAAACTTACTATCCTATATGCAAAAATGGCTTCTGTTCTTAAGTTTATAATGGAATGGAATAAATCATGCTCGTAGATTTACTATAAACACAGATAGATCTATAGGATATAATGGATCCTGTTGTTAGATTAACTAAGAGCTGAAATAGATCCAAAATTATATGAATTAATGAATATTATTTTACATTTATTATAAGCAGGAATGAGCTTTAATCCAAGATTCATAATAATCCTTGTTAGAATGGATCCTTGCTGTACAATACATTTACTGTAAGATAGATCCTACTGAAGGTGAGTACTGCTCTTAGGTCTGTAGTGATATAAAATGATCCTACTTTTACATTTGTAATAAACAGGAATAAATCCTAATCCTAGATTTACATTGGTATAGAATGGATTCAATTTATACATAAACCGTAACGATTTAATGAATTTAATACATCATTTAGGATTGAATAAATCCTGTTCTTCGAGTCATAGAATAAAATGGATCCTAGTCTTTAGATTAAAATAATCCAAGTTTAAACTTCATTACAGGATATAATAAATCCTAATTTTTTATTCATTTATTCTTCAAATAGATTGGATCCTCGGCTTGGATTCATTACAGGATACGAGACTGCTGATTGGGTGTGCGTGCACTCACTGAATGCATCAATAAATTGCACTCAGTAGTTACATAACCAATGAGATAATATCGTAAGCTTATGGCTGAACAATATCTGCAATTAGTTAATAATTTTCATTCTTTTAGGTAAAAAATTATTTTAATTTTGACAATAATTATCAGTCGTTAAGTGATTGTTAACATTCATCAAGATAGTGTCAAGTTTAATTGACTAATGATCAACCAGTTCAGTAAAAGCAATGGTTTTAAAATATACAAAAATAAATTTTATTGATCTTATCCGTGTTAACTAGTAACGAGGATATGAAAAGAATTTTTAAAATATTTTGAATATAACTTACACAAAAAGCGAATCCTATGCTTAAAGGGCCTTCGAAGGCTTATAGAAGTAAAAATAGTTTTAGTAGTTTTAACTAATTTCTGCTTCTATAACCCTTAATGAGCATCTACTACGGCTTCCTAACTGATGTAAGCTTCATCTGTAAGATATTTCTTATAAATTAACGAAGATATTAATGAATTAGTGCCTTTAAATGTGTAAAATATCAATAATTTTCACAAGAAATTCATAAGGCTTTTAGAACTCCAATAAATGTAATTAAAAGAAAGATTAAGTTAACGATTTAATGATCGTTAATTAGACCCCTTATCAAGAGAATAATTAAATAATTAAGAAAAATTTTTAGAACAAAATACTTAAATTTAATGATTATTTATTAAACATTTATACACCATTTTACAGTTTATTAATACGTCAATGTGTCAAAAATAATCATAAAATCACTGTTTATTATTATCCAATAAGTTTAAACAACATAAAATCATTGTTTATACTTATATAAATTAATTATAATTAATAATTTAATTTACTTTTAAGCTATTCGTTATAAACACTAATTATATATGATTATAACATATACAATTAATTATCCATATAATTTGTAAAATATATAAATAAACAGTATAATTATAAGTGAATTTTTAAATTATTTTTGACCATATTAACACTTCATCAACACCATTATCTACTTATTATAATTAAGTTTTGGGATCAGCAACTAGTTTAATTATCTTTATAACACTTTAAATGATTATTACATAAACACCCGACAACACTAAAGCCCTTTGTATAGCGAAGAATTTGGTATTCTTATTGGTTTTAGCCATAGCATCACCCCTAAAGCCACAAGAGAGCTGTGAGGTTTTGTACAGCAACAGCACACGGGGGACGCATAATTATTCTGTCAATTATCCGCCAATACATGAGCCAATTACAGACATGAGGAACGAATCATACCAGTTGAGAAGAGAACCCCAAAAGTTATCGACTGATTGATGCTCCCCCGGGATGCTTTCCATTTTAGACATTTCTCTTAAACACTTATGATTTATATCATAATTGATCTATAAGAAAAATTATATTTATACGGCATTGGACTGAGTTGAGAAAAATATATTTACAGTTTTTTTCAATGAGTCTATATTGGATTTAAATATTACAAAAGTTATCATAGTAAAATTCAATTACAACAAACAGTTACCACATATAAGAAAAATTATATTTATACGGCATTGGACTGAGTTGAGAAAAATATATTTACAGTTTTTTTCAATGAGTCTATATTGGATTTAAATTCCACGAGAATGTATGCATTTTTCTTCTTAAAAATACATTCAATATATTACAAATGAACTTTCTTCATATTAACATTACTTTTAAGTGATAGAATTATAAATATAATAGGTTTGCAAAATAAATCTCAAAGTAATTTTTAATTTTTTATAATTGTATTACATATAAACCGTAATTCTTCTTAATAAAAATACGTTTCTAATTGATTTATTGTTTGACATATACTGTATATTATCAGGTAAGCTTAAGTAGCAACAATAATAAAATGTTATTGTTTCATTTACAAGAAAAAAAACCATTAAAAATATAATTGCTTCTTTTACTTTTCTTATTTTATCAAAATTTAAAGTATAGTTATATTCAGTTAATTAAGCCACTAAAAGAACCGCTATAGACACAGTTTTAAGCGATTTCATATAAATTGTATATCCTAAGTTGATAGCGTCTTGTAATCCTGAGATTCATGACATCAAATATTTTTCACGCATACTAACATTAGTATATAATGTGATTTCTAGAGAAAAACGTTAGTAACAAGCGGGACGAATTTGAAATATTCAAGTTTTAACGATGATGCAAAAAATAAAATGAAATTTAGAATAAAATATACACATAGAGAGAAGCATATTTTGGTTTAAAAAAAGTTTAAATCCTGAAAACATTTCTTAATAATTTTGATTTAATATAAGAAATTTTTAATAACTTTTTCTAGACTTATTGTAGTCAAATAAACCTGACATAATTTAATGATTTAAGATTAAGATAACCGAGCTTTAAGGAAAATTATACAAAAAGTTAATTATGCAGGAAAGTCTAATATAATAAAAAAAGAAGCAAATTAAATAGAAATAAATATAATAAATAGCCTTTTAAAAAATGTCAGTTTTTCATAATTTTTATATATTGTTTTATAAGAAAAAAATAATATCGTACTTGTTATAGGACATCAATTTATTTACTTATAACATATGTATGACTTATGAAATTTTATAAATCTAACTATGAATTATGAGATCACTGTTTCTTATGTACTGTATGTACTGTACATACCGGTACGCTCTCTATATGTATAGCTGCACTTTTTAAAGGAAAATGGCTTAGAATTTACTTTCCAGGCTTTGTTATATGGTGGTCAGTAAAAAGAAACCCCCGAGAGTTTTACATTTTTGGACTCGGGAGTTTGAACGACGAAAAATGCAAAAAAATTCTTTTTTTTCCTCTATGTGTGTGTTTGGGTAAGTGGGTGACACAATTTTGTTCACCAACTTTGAGGCTTGATAACTCCTGTGCTTTTTGTCGAAAATTTTCGAAAATTTGCAGGGAGATCTGTGTATTAGAGAGATGATGCTATTAAATTTTGGTGCTTAAAGGTCGACGGGGTGGAGAGATAGAGGGGTCGTGTATTATATCTCGAGTAGGGCCGGACTTAATGACAATTATAGGCATTACTAGCATTTACAACTTTTTTTAAAATAAAACTCATCTCTACCCTCAAAATCAAGCCTTTTGCCATTTTATAATAATTAATTATATAAATTTTATAACAAAATCTTATAATAGATAACAATGTTCAATTTTATTTATTTAGTTTTTAGGGATANAATAATAATGATAATAGTAACAAAATATTAAATTTTATTAAACTAATTAATCAGTATTATATGTTGTTTGTAATTATTGTTTTGATTATTAACAAGTATAAAGATATATATTTACAAATAAGTTTATACTAGAGAAATTTTTAAATGAAAATTACCAGAGTTTAGGAGTTATAAGAATAACAATATGTTAACGCTTCCTTCAGTTTAAAATATTGTATTAAGAGCTATAAAATAAGACTTTGCAATTTACAACTAATAATATGATAAAGAATAAAAAGAAAAAATCAAAACAAAGTAAACAGAGATAAAAATAAAATTAATTCAGTTGGAAATATGAGAATCGAATTAAAGCTGAAAAAGTTCAGTGATTTTAAACGATCTTTACCTCAAATCTATCTCTCTGTGCAGGAGCGGATATAGGTTTTTCGGGGCATAGGGCTTATTGAAGTCCAATGGGGCTCCATTTTTACCAAACCTAACCTAACCTATTAACTATTTTTTACTATACGATAAGTGCTCATTGTTAATGTAAAGGTATTAAAAATTTATGATAATTCAATTTTTGTGAGTCCTTGACAATTGGGGGCCCAGGGCTTATGTTCTATTAGTCCCTATGTATATCCGCCCGTCTCTATAAATATATTTGAAATGGAGATCGTCGAAATTGATATAATTATCATATCATTAGTCATATACCAATAATACAAATTTTAGGAATAATTTTTAGTCTTATATTTATTATATAAGAGCGTATTTTTGATATGCTCTTATATAATAAATATAAGACTATTTTTTCCTAAATTAATGTCAAAATTTTTTCCTTTATTAATTATTATAATTTATTCTAAAATTTATTCACTATTAAAATATGAGGTTGTCCAGAAATTACGTAACATAGATATGGATGGGTGGATCTGCAGGCAATCTTTACGAGGCGTTATTACAAGAAGAATAGGGTATTTGCAAAAATGTTGCATCATGCCAGGATCTCAATCATTGATTAACAGAATGATGCATTTCTGTTTCTGAAGTATCGCATAGCAAACCGTACTGTTCTCACTGCTTTGTAGTACATTGTACAGTACCGGACCAAATATCCGGTTTCCAGTAATACGAAATATATTAGAAAACGGCTATTTTTTAAACTGGCTAATTTTGAATTTGTTGGGCAACAGTTCGTCGGTCGCTCGACGCCAGTTTCAGTGTGATAGCTGAAATGCGGTCTGTTAAAACAGTTTTGTTCTTTATTTTCCATTAAGTGTTTATTTTATATTTTAAGTATATATTTAGCCTGTGTCCAAAAACCGGAAAATCCAGAAACCCGGACCTCTTCCGGTCTCAAGCTTGCCGAATATTCAGTCCGGCACTCTATTTGTAATTAATAAAATAATATAACGTTCAGTACTCCGAGCTGTATATTATTCCTTAGTACAATTAAGTGGTTGATCGAGGTGTTATGTAATTTTGGGAGCTGATATGTGTGACAGGGTAACTGAACGTTACAAAGAGTGGGATAGAAAGTATAAAAGTAGAGTTACGCAATTTATGGACGATCACTATGATTGGTAAAGAAAGTTAATTTTGTATTATTGTTGGTATTATAAGACAATACCAACAATGATAATTCGAAAAACGAATAAAAAAATTACAAATATTTATTTTTATATTAAAACTATAATGTTCTATATAATCGAAGATAAATTTTATAAGTAATAAAGGTAATAAAGTTTTTCTTAAATACTCTAAATTTCTATTTTATTTCTGAAACTTGTTATCGATTTTCATAAAAATAAGAACTCCAGAAAAAGAAAAAGAAAATTATTCATGAGGTTAAAGGCTTAATTTGTGTCCTATAATAATCAATTAATATAAATATGAAATCAAGTAGCATCAGTAATAATATCAATTCTACCATGTTAAAGAATAAATTCTTACAGATTAAAATTGTCATTCGATAAATATGATATGAAAAATATATGATCAGTAATAAATCAATTTAAATTTGCTATGAAAATAATATAGACAATACATTGAACTATTTATTAAAAGAAACAGTTTAGAATTCTTTGTTATCATGTTTTTATTAACAAGAACGGAATTTTTTATCTTTTGTGTTCGGATAAAAATGCAGATTATATTTTCCTTTTTAAAAAATATCAACACTAACAGTCTGGGTGGAGTATGGGAAGCGTATCATGTTTCCGTCCCAAGAACCGGGTTTGATTCTTGCTCTAAGGCAAACTTCGGTTTTTCCAGATCTTTTTCTACTTTTAGAGTAAAAAGAATGTTAAATTAATCAATATGTACAATATTAATTTTAACAAGTTAAACGATAAAAATTTACTTTTCATTTACAAATTATTTTAACAATAATTTCATTAATATTTTACTTTAAACAACTTGATAGGTACTTTAAACAACATAAAAGTAAGTCGATTTTGAAAAGAAAATTGATTTTGTGTTATTTATTGAAGATCTAGCCTTGTAATAAAAATACTTATAATAAATTTCTTAAAATATTCATTAGAAATTTAAGTAATCGAAAATATTTACTTTAAAGTTATTATTATACTTGCATTATGCAATTTTATATAAAAAAAACTAAAAAAAATGGAATAAAATTGTCATAAATCTCGTCTAATTTCAATTTATTTATAAAGAGTCTTTTAATGTTTTCAAATAGAAATAACATTTTTTAAAAATAGAAAAATCAGATGTGCTTAATGAATTTTACAGAAACTTATAGTAAAAAATTATAATCAATTTTCTTTGTGCCATTTGAAATTAAGAAGACAACTCTACAATAATGGTTTAAAGAGGAAACCAGCTTATTTCCTATTTTAAAAAATAAGTAACAAAAAACGAAGAAAGTAAAAAATCGGCAATCTTAATAATTCATATAGTTCTTAAAAACTATTTTTATTATAAAAAAATGCTTTCAAAATATAAAAATATTTTTTGAAAAATTTAATCTAATAAAATGGTATATTTATCCTCACATTAAGAAATTTATAAAAATATTTTTATATTACAAGTCTTCACTTAATGTTGTTGAGAAAAGATATAAGTGCAGCATATTCGTAATCATTTAAAAATATTATTCCTGAATTTTTATTATAAACTCTAAAATCAATTCTATGAAATGGGAATTCAATTATAATAATATTAACAGAATTATACAGTATTTTCTTTATATTATTTAGCCTATGGTAAAATTGGTTTTGTTATAGGCCTACTTCGTTTCGTTTAACATCGCAGTTTCAAAGATTACTGTATATCGAAAGCGTTTAGTGAGGACTTACTGTATTTATTCCATTCATTTTACACTTTACAGACAATAGTTTCATCGTCTAACTATTGTCTGTAAAGTGTAAAATGAATGGAATAAATATAATCTTGAAAACTGCGATGTTAAACGAAACGAAGTAGGCCTATAACAAAACCAATTTTACCTTCACTATTAAAATATGAGGTTGT
>NW_019384363.1:579002-587059 GCF_000671375.1 Centruroides sculpturatus | reverse complement strand
AACAGAATTTACTGTATGGTATTTCAATGAAGTAAAAATAAAATAAATATATCTTGTGTAATTTGTTGATTTAATTTTGATATAACTAAAAACAAATAGAATGAATAATAACCGTCCTACTTGTATAATTCAGCTTTAGTTTTAAGTTACCTATTAATTTATTAGTTGTCTCCAAGACATTTAAAATTAATAATAATATAAAAATAAGATTACGTCAGTTCAGTTCTGTAAACATTTTAACAAAAATACTAAACAAAACTAATTTTATAACTAAATATTTAACTAGTTAATAAAATGATAACAATTGAAAACTTTCAATAAATACTGAAAGCCTACTTAATTGGATATAATCCATCGAACGCCCGGGCCGTAAAATAATTCATCTATCATCACGAGGAATTCGGAATCTAATCCGATATAACGTTCATAATTTTTCACAGGCAGTTCTAGCAGAAGTATCACTTTTTTTCCTTTTACCTTTGCTAGTAGATCTATTGTGAGTTTGTAGTAGGCAGCAATGAGAGAAAAAATATAGTCTATACGGAGAATTCTGAATCAGATAAATTTTTCCTAATAATAATGTTTTTCTTCCTAATTCAAGTCTAAACTATCGTTTATAAATATTTCATTTTTATTCAAATTATTTCAATGTTTATTTTATTAACACATTAATTAAACTAAAGTTTTACAGTGCCAGACAAAATTAACTTTTCATTGAAAGTATTTTTCTTGACTAAATTTGCATATTACAACAATAAGTTTGAAAATGTTATAAATAATATTATATGTTTTTTGAAACAATGAGTTTTTAAGTCTTTCTGAATATGACTTTAATTTAGTATCATTCACAGAAAAAACTTAAACAAATTTATTTAAAAAAAAATAGAAAATTTAAAAATTTTTAAAGTGCAAATGACAATTTTATCTGGCACTGTATCTACATTAGTTTAATTAACGTGTTAAACATTAGGTTCGTAAGATTAAAAAGTACTATGATACGGAATGCTTAAACATGAACAATGCCTCGTTGACTTTAGCAATAAACCTGTAAAACATACTTTAATATCATCGGGTTTGTATTATAAAGTTTTTAATATATACAATATGATACTTTCGAAATTCTACTAATTGTTTGTAAATTTGTTCCTGCAACATTCAAATTTTGTTTTGTATCTTTGTATAGAAATCCGAGAAATCGAAAAATCATTTGATCAAGGAGTAAAATTAAGATCGTGAGTGTCAAAGCTTTATGAAAATTTATATAGCATTTAGAAAAAACTGAATCTGCATTAGTAGCCATTAGAATATAATTATAATTATAATTGATGATAATTAGTAATATAACACTTAATATGAGAATATTTACTAAAGGTCTATGGATAAATTATTAAATTTATCCATAGACCTTTAGTAAATATACCTTTAGTAATTCACCTTACGTATACTGAATTGTTTAAATATGATATAAAATGTTCAATTTTATTTATTTAGTTTTTAGGGATAGGAATGGCGCTGATAACAAGGCTCTAACTTTTATTATGCTGAACGCCATGGATTCACGTCTGTATGACACTAGCTTCTCTCTATTGATGTCAAATCCCATTCAGTTCGAGAACTTTTTCTGTTGATATCAAATGATTATATGAAGATAATTTTAAAAAGGATAAAAGCGAGTGGATCATTTCATTAGCCATGTTGTTTGCTACGGAACTGGAAGAAGCGTATTTCTTAATTAACTTAAATGATAAACTTGTTTTTATCATTTAATTTGTATTTACAATGAAAAACCAATTACATCATAAAATGTATATGAAATACAGTTAAACTTAATAAAATAAATATTTTCGTAGATTATTCAAAAATTCAAAGAAAGAAATATTCTAATATTGCTATTACATTTTACAATTTTTTCAATTCCTAAAAATTCACCTACGTGAGTACGATGTATAGGAAATATAATTAATTTTAAACCATACACAAAAAATAAATCTTATAAATTATTTAATATTATCCACTTAAGCATAAATTTATACGTAGTTATTGTGCAAAATAAATAAATAAAAGTAAACACATAAAATCGAGATATCACTAAAATTAATTCAATAATAAAATATCTATGTTAGTTAAATTTATTTCTATCCGAATTATAAAAATATTTTATGCGGTTTTTCATCGAAATTAAATAAGTATTAAAATATATATATTTATAGGATTATCATTTATCTATGTTCTAATTTTTTATAATAGAGAAATATGACTTTTTTAAATTCCCTACAGGCGATAAAATTTTTCTGCCCCTGGCCTAGATTAGAATCTATTCTTTATGGTAATGAAATAGCGTTTAGCGATGTTATAATTAAGATTTAGCAAGTAATATTCATTAACATAATAATTATAATTCATTTAATAAATTAACAGTTTTAATGCACGTTTCAAAACAAATTCATTTATAAATCAGGAATGTAATACTATATAATACTTTATTTTTAACATCAGTAAATAAAAGAACACGAAATAAATAGATAATTTTAATTTAAGTTTTATTTTGAAAATCTCTAAAACCAACAGACCTAATTATTAATATTCATAAATATTACAAAAGTTATCATAGTAAAATTCAATTACAACAAACAGTTACCACATATAAGAAAAATTATATTTATACGGCATTGGACTGAGTTGAGAAAAATATATTTACAGTTTTTTTCAATGAGTCTATATTGGATTTAAATTCCACGAGAATGTATGCATTTTTCTTCTTAAAAATACATTCAATATATTACAAATGAACTTTCTTCATATTAACATTACTTTTAAGTGATAGAATTATAAATATAATAGGTTTGCAAAATAAATCTCAAAGTAATTTTTAATTTTTTATAATTGTATTACATATAAACCGTAATTCTTCTTAATAAAAATACGTTTCTAATTGATTTATTGTTTGACATATACTGTATATTATCAGGTAAGCTTAAGTAGCAACAATAATAAAATGTTATTGTTTCATTTACAAGAAAAAAAACCATTAAAAATATAATTGCTTCTTTTACTTTTCTTATTTTATCAAAATTTAAAGTATAGTTATATTCAGTTAATTAAGCCACTAAAAGAACCGCTATAGACACAGTTTTAAGCGATTTCATATAAATTGTATATCCTAAGTTGATAGCGTCTTGTAATCCTGAGATTCATGACATCAAATATTTTTCACGCATACTAACATTAGTATATAATGTGATTTCTAGAGAAAAACGTTAGTAACAAGCGGGACGAATTTGAAATATTCAAGTTTTAACGATGATGCAAAAAATAAAATGAAATTTAGAATAAAATATACACATAGAGAGAAGCATATTTTGGTTTAAAAAAAGTTTAAATCCTGAAAACATTTCTTAATAATTTTGATTTAATATAAGAAATTTTTAATAACTTTTTCTAGACTTATTGTAGTCAAATAAACCTGACATAATTTAATGATTTAAGATTAAGATAACCGAGCTTTAAGGAAAATTATACAAAAAGTTAATTATGCAGGAAAGTCTAATATAATAAAAAAAGAAGCAAATTAAATAGAAATAAATATAATAAATAGCCTTTTAAAAAATGTCAGTTTTTCATAATTTTTATATATTGTTTTATAAGAAAAAAATAATATCGTACTTGTTATAGGACATCAATTTATTTACTTATAACATATGTATGACTTATGAAATTTTATAAATCTAACTATGAATTATGAGATCACTGTTTCTTATGTACTGTATGTACTGTACATACCGGTACGCTCTCTATATGTATAGCTGCACTTTTTAAAGGAAAATGGCTTAGAATTTACTTTCCAGGCTTTGTTATATGGTGGTCAGTAAAAAGAAACCCCCGAGAGTTTTACATTTTTGGACTCGGGAGTTTGAACGACGAAAAATGCAAAAAAATTCTTTTTTTTCCTCTATGTGTGTGTTTGGGTAAGTGGGTGACACAATTTTGTTCACCAACTTTGAGGCTTGATAACTCCTGTGCTTTTTGTCGAAAATTTTCGAAAATTTGCAGGGAGATCTGTGTATTAGAGAGATGATGCTATTAAATTTTGGTGCTTAAAGGTCGACGGGGTGGAGAGATAGAGGGGTCGTGTATTATATCTCGAGTAGGGCCGGACTTAATGACAATTATAGGCATTACTAGCATTTACAACTTTTTTTAAAATAAAACTCATCCCTACCCTCAAAATCAAGCCTTTTGCCATTTTATAATAATTAATTATATAAAAAGTTTTTAAATAATACATCATAATAGATTGCGTTACACGAAGTTTTAAATGTTACCGGGAAAGTTAAGCAACTCGTTACTGGATTGTTTTTTTTTCTTTTTTGTAATATTACGGAAAATAACAAAACATAAACGGGTTGCTATATAATACGATATTATGTTATTGTTATGAAAATTTCAGATTGAAATCTGATTTGAATCACTTAAAATTCTTCAAAGACAATTCAAATAGGATCTACTACCCCAACTTTTTTCAGAATAATCGAACTCATCACTTATTATGAGCACAAATGAGATTGTTAGTACTGTACTGTTCTGTTAGTACAGAATAGTACCTTCATGCTCGCAAATCCGTCTTAATTTAATAAAAGTCAAAAAGATCTGATTCACACGTCAAAAGATTTAATTTTCTAGTAAATATTGAATCAGCAATATGATAATCACATAAAACGATTATGTATCATTCTCAAGAACGAGAAAAACGTAATTTTGAATTTTTAGTAGGCCTATTCACTTTGTTAAAATACTAAAAACATAAGAATTGGTGAATGTCTTTGAAGATTTATTTCTTACACTCACGTTTTCATTTTTTCTGTAAAAAACTTAAAAGAGACAAATAATGACCGAAGAAAATGAATTTATCAGATATGTCAAAGATGAAAGAAATTAGTAAGATCCTGGTACGACCAGAGATTATTGTCAGTTTTTGAAAAGTTGAAGTAAGATAAGCTATAAGAAATAAACGGGTTTATAAATACTCAATAACTCTAATAGCAACTATATTTATTTAATTTAGATGGCTAGTTGTATAAAATGTTATACACAGTATATGCAAAATGAATGCATTTCATACATGGATAACCTAAATTTATTCTTTGTCTGCTGCATACTTTAGATCAATGTTTCTCAAATTATGGGAGCCACGGCCTGTATGGGAGACGTGAGACCTCATTTGGGAGGTCGCTAAAACAACAAACTTCAATTTTTTGTTTTTTAATGCACTCAATTTAAATAAAAAATCACAATATAGGCTAACGATAATCTGTGTCTTATGAATTAAAATCAATAATTTTCTTCACATTAAAAAGTTTAAAAAACACTAATAAACAATACAGTCTCCAGGATTGTCGTGGGAAGAACATAGGTTACTTCCAAATTCATTCAATTTTATAAGCTTTAATAAAATGTTATTAAAGTTTATAAACTTTTACAGTGACATTTTATTAGAGAAAACGATACAGATAATAAAGGAAGACTGTTTTTCCTGGTGATTGATATAACGTAATGTGTAAATACATTTTAGTTTTTTTTATATACAGTAGAGCGTCGTTTATCCGAAAGTCGGTTATCCGAAAGAATTCCAGTCGGCAAATTTAAATTTTCGCTAGTGCTGTGGCGCTGCAATCTTTGGCTATATCTTGGACTACTCCAATATTTTTTTGTTGATGTGTGTTTTTTAGCTGGCAGCACTGGCACTTTTCTGTGGTGTTTTTCTCAGGACTGTGTGTCATGCTAAATCGAACGTTTTTGATACTAGATTTACTTCTAAAGTATATATATATTTTTGTTTTTATATTTTTCAATATATTTATTTTGTTTGTAAAAAATAAAGAAATAATTTTTAACGATACAATAGTCACGATTATTATTTTAAAAAGTTTACATTAGGCTTAACATAGACGAAAATTCAACGCGAAGTGACATACAACAGAGAAAAATTTCAACATGGGATAGGTTAATGTATTTTTTCGTACATAATCGGTTATCCGAAAAATAAGTTATCCGAACAACCCCAGTCCCCAATTGATTCGGATAAACGACGCTCTACTGTATTTTTAATATTGTTTTCTTTAATGGAAGCACTGAAAGAACTCAAAGGAAAATTAAAATCTCTTCTTTGAATGCTAGTACATGTACTGTATGTTACGTACAAAGGATTATCTTAATTTTCATCAAGAGAATCTGGGAACCGTCTCCTCCCATATCGTTTCCGGAAGATATCAATAATAATCTTTGTGATCTTATTAACAATAAAAATGAACAATAATATCTTTATCTTTTACGGAAATTAGTTTGTTATAATTAATACGATACTACACTGCTACTTTTAATAAGAGTAAACTACTTGAATAATGATAATAATAAGCACAAATTAAATAAATAATAGGCATAGAATCTTTCATTAAGTACCATTAGTGGCTGAGTGGATAAAACTACTGGTGGCTTCCCGCCTGACCAACGAGCTAACCACATGGAATTTTCCGGGTTTTTTCCATGTGTCTAACACTTAAATAGAACCAGTTTCCCCATAAAAAGTCCTCTCGGGAGGCTTTCTTCCTTGGCAGATCGCCCATGTGCTATATTATCCTATCCTATCAATTAATCAACCTTCATATTTATTCCTTAATTTCTGAATAAGTTATAATTGGTTTGATAAAAATTAACTTATATTGAAATACTTGTCGCTACATACAGTAATTATTCAATTATGGTAGAAAAATTCTTAACAATGCAAAAGTTTACAATTTTACTATTGTATTATGCAGTAGTTAAGTAAGCAGTTAAAATTTTTATGAAAATTCAAACATAAAAAATATTTGATTAATCATAAAATAACAGAATTCGTATGTATTATTATTATAACTATACATTACTAAATTTAATGTATACTTTTCATAAAAAATTTTATAAATCAAATATTTTGTAAGATATATGATTTAATATTAATTTTAAAAAGTTTTGTCTATTACTAATCGTTGCACTTCGTTAGGATTGGGTTGAATTGATGGAATAAGGTAACGCAATATNATTAAAAAGTAATTTAAAATATAAATTCATTTATTAATAAAACTTTCATTTTATATGTTATAATTATTTGATTAATAATTGAAAGAATTTTTATTTGAAACAAGTGCAAGGTCATTTTATTTCTTGCGACATTTTTTTTATATCAATAAAATGTATGTCAGCAATTTTATAGATTTTTATTGCCGAGTCTCAACTGCCAGATGTTCCAGAAAAACATCATTAATGAAAACGATTTTCTAAATTTAAAAGTCATTATTCGTGTAATTTTATCTATAATAATTAGCTTGCAAATTACAAAAAAAGTAAAATTATTAGTTCACACATCAATTAATTTTATTCAAAGAAATATTTAACTACAGTGGTTTATGTATTTAAATATTTAAAATAAAAAAAATTAGCTTAATGATAATTCCATTAAATAATGGAACAATTAATTTTTTTATAGTTATATATTACAATATTAAATATTACATTTTTGTGTAAAAATAGCTATAATAAAATGTGTTACACGGGCATAAGTTTAAAATTAATTTTT
Organism: Centruroides sculpturatus; assembly: GCF_000671375.1. Lineage (NCBI taxonomy): Eukaryota > Metazoa > Arthropoda > Arachnida > Scorpiones > Buthidae > Centruroides > Centruroides sculpturatus. The sequence goes on along the minus strand of NW_019384363.1, from coordinate 579,450 downwards.
TTACTAATTTATTCTCACAGGAAATATTTATTCGCAAACAGTAAACAGGTTATGTTATCTTTTTATTTTTTACTTATTAAGAATTTCCATGAGAAAATAATATTGTTTTCCTGTTATCGTAAATATTACTCTCAAAGAGCGATCGATTTGTTTAAAAAAATAGTTTTTATCTATATCAATAACTAATGATTAAATAGATTTCGAAAAGCTGCGGTTGATGACGTTATTCTGTACCCAAAAGGCTGGGTGTGGTGATAATATTTACCTTGTAGCCTACCCCAATTTATTTTGATTTAGACTGCAAGCGAGATAAAAGTATTATTCTATTCACGTTTATCTATTTACGCTCGGCATGACATAATAAATGAAGAGAAAGTTTGATAATAATATTTTTAAATAGTAAATTAAAATTTTAAATGCAGTTGTGAAAATTACATATATATATATA
>NW_019384363.1:475343-571869 GCF_000671375.1 Centruroides sculpturatus | reverse complement strand
TTTTTTTTGTTTTTATATTTTTCAATATATTTATTTTGTTTGTAAAAAATAAAGAAATAATTTTTAACGATACAATAGTCACGATTATTATTTTAAAAAGTTTACATTAGGCTTAACATAGACGAAAATTCAACGCGAAGTGACATACAACAGAGAAAAATTTCAACATGGGATAGGTTAATGTATTTTTTCGTACATAATCGGTTATCCGAAAAATAAGTTATCCGAACAACCCCAGTCCCCAATTGATTCGGATAAACGACGCTCTACTGTATTTTTAATATTGTTTTCTTTAATGGAAGCACTGAAAGAACTCAAAGGAAAATTAAAATCTCTTCTTTGAATGCTAGTACATGTACTGTATGTTACGTACAAAGGATTATCTTAATTTTCATCAAGAGAATCTGGGAACCGTCTCCTCCCATATCGTTTCCGGAAGATATCAATAATAATCTTTATGATCTTATTAACAATAAAAATGAACAATAATATCTTTATCTTTTACGGAAATTAGTTTGTTATAATTAATACGATACTACACTGCTACTTTTAATAAGAGTAAACTACTTGAATAATGATAATAATAAGCACAAATTAAATAAATAATAGGCATAGAATCTTTCATTAAGTACCATTAGTGGCTGAGTGGATAAAACTACTGGTGGCTTCCCGCCTGACCAACGAGCTAACCACATGGAATTTTCCGGGTTTTTTCCATGTGTCTAACACTTAAATAGAACCAGTTTCCCCATAAAAAGTCCTCTCGGGAGGCTTTCTTCCTTGGCAGATCGCCCATGTGCTATATTATCCTATCCTATCAATTAATCAACCTTCATATTTATTCCTTAATTTCTGAATAAGTTATAATTGGTTTGATAAAAATTAACTTATATTGAAATACTTGTCGCTACATACAGTAATTATTCAATATATGGTAGAAAAATTCTTAACAATGCAAAAGTTTACAATTTTACTATTGTATTATGCAGTAGTTAAGTAAGCAGTTAAAATTTTAATGAAAATTCAAACATAAAAAATATTTGATTAATCATAAAATAACAGAATTCGTATGTATTATTATTATAACTATACATTACTAAATTTAATGTATACTTTTCATAAAAAATTTTATAAATCAAATATTTTGTAAGATATATGATTTAATATACTTATTTTAAAAATAAATAAAGTAAGAAGAAATGATTAAATATATGATACTATCAAACAACAATTTTGTTCAGATACATGTCCGTTATAAATGATTTTAGAAAGTCTATACGACTAATTTTGTTGGCTTATTTATCAAATTTTTAAAAAATGCGTTAAAGATAAAAAAATATATTAGAAATTAATTATAATAGATCTTACTTTTATTCATAAAAAATTAAATATTTAATAATTTTAATACAATGTAATATATTGTACATTGATAAAATTATTTATGTATGCCCTACAAAAATCATATAAAATTAATAGAATTTGTTTAAATATTCATGATTCTAAGACAGTAGTGTCCAAACTTTTCAATTTGCGGGCAAAATTGCTCATAAATCGTAAGTAGGTGGGTCACAAATATTTTGTATATTCCTTATATACAAAAAGTAGGCTATTTTTATCATTTATAAATGAATTGTCAACTATTTTCGCGGAACGGATTTGGTCGGAGGCCATAGTTTGGGCACCACTGTTCTAAGCGATAGCAATAATCATTATCTGCAACGTATTTAACTTAAGGCAATTATTGATAATTAATTTAACAATAAATAAATTCACCTAGTGTCGAAAAATAATATCAGAAACAGAAATACGTAAGTGTTAAAACGAATTATTTCTAAATATTAAATATAAAATTTTTTTTTTATAAACACAATATTATGCTTGTACTCTTGGAAATTTTAAAAATTAAAACATAATTTTAAAGTTAATTCTTTATAGCCTACAACATCCCAGAAATTTGGAAAAATTGATAAACTGTGTAGTAGATAATAATACAAATTTAATTATCATCTCTATCAGTAATAAAATTTGTCTAAAATATTTATCAATTAAGATGAATGGAATTATTTGTTAATCTATTTTCTAAAGATAATTCTGAATAAAATAGCAGTGTTTAAGTCAATTTTTTAAACCTAATAATAGAAGTCTTCAAAAATTTTACAAATTGATATCAGATTATCTTCAATAAAATTTTTTTTCTACCTTTTATTATGAACATTATTCATATATAACTTATATGTGCATTATTTTAAAATTTGAACATCTGATAATGAATCGTAAATATGTTTAATACAAATTATCAAATTGTATTATATTTTTAAAATATAATTTTTTCAAATATAAATTCATAAAAAAAGTTATTTAGTTTTATGAATTTTTATTCTTTGGTAATAAAAGATTACACGATAGATCTATCAATACTTCTTTTCTAGACCAGCGGGAGTTGAGAAATAGTCATTTGTTACTTTGATGTACATTTTAGCCTTGACCTAAGAGGTCATATAGTTTTTAAGAACATAAGATTTATTGAACTGTAAGCCGAAATTATAACTTGGCCTATATATACTTTGATTTAACATAACTTGAAATTTAATTAAGTAATTTTATGAAGATTATTTACTCGTTAAACGATTTTTTTAACGATTGAATCTATTAACAATAAATTGACAAATGGAACCAAAGAGATAATTTATATTAATCAAAATACCAATTATAGATCTATTAATGATTTCATATTAATTACATATAAATTACATTTTATCAAAATTATAATGAACTCATACAGTCGAGTCTCAATTTACTTTATTTATTTTTTTAGAAATTATTACATCTTAAATTTTTCGTGTCTTAAATATGGATTATTTTATTAGTATTTTTTTAAAATATGAATTTGCTTAACTTAATTTAAGGCATGTTATTTCGTCCTAACATAACAATCACACGTTATGTGTTAAGTTCTTACGTTTACTTATAAAAATAACAAATTAAATATAAAATGCATACATTTCTAAAATAAATTCAGATCGTTAAATGAAGCATCGCTTAATTAGAATTGAATTTTATTCTATTATAATATAAAATGCTGAATAAATTATGGTGTTTATTATTTTTATAATAAATCGTTTATAAATTAGCTTTATAATATTTAAAATTTTTTTAAAATAATTACTGTAGTTAATTTTCTTATATTAATATTGAAATATTCTTAATTCATAACAAACTCAGTATAATTTTTTTTATCTTTTCATAACTTGAACTATCTCATTTTTTAATACATAATATTATTAGTAACATCTAAAATAGAGGAAAAAATTAGAGTTACTATTTATTAACGTTTCCGCATGTAATCCGGAAACGTTAATAAAATAATAAAATTAATTCTTATAAAGAATTTACTCCAATTACATTTAAAATTGTTAAAATACTCATTTAATATTAGTTAATAACGTAAAATTTGAAATAACAAAAGGCAAGCATTCGTACATTTTAATCACTGCAATAAATAAATGAACTGTTAAAAAATATTCACTTACCTATAAACGTATTAAAACATAATAAATTAATATTATTCACATAATATAAAAAAACTATAATTTTATAAACTTCATTAAATAAAATATAGAGCATTAATTTCAAATTTAAAAATATGTACGACCACTTTAACTCTAGACACGCCTGGGCAGTCGTATTTTGTTTTTGCTAGAATATTTTATTTTGTATGATTGTTATCTAAGTTGTTTTAGTATCCTAGCAACCTATTAATTTTATTTTCGGCCCTTTAGCTACACACTAATTGTCAAAAATAAAATAACTGAATTGTGTATTTTTGCCGTGTTTAATATATTTCTAGTTTCAAAAAGTAATTTTCTAAATAAGATATATTAGAAATCTTTTAAAAATAATAAAACAATATTATACAGCTGTAGTTTATTATTTCTCAGAGACAAGCTGTAGATACGTAATAATATTGCTAGGTACTGTATAACATTAATTAATGTCCACATAAAAAGTTATGACAAGAAATGCCTGGAAAGCGGTTTGCTCTGTGAAGCAGCAAGAGTATTGTTCTGAAGCCGAACTTTAATTAATATTCAAGGTCAGTATAATTTCAATTTTAAATATCTAAATACAGTATTCGAAATACAGTAGATGATATTGATAACAATGTACTCTCTTGTTTACTTAAAAGAGATCTGTAACTAATAACAAGGATTTGATTTGATTAATTTCGCTTGATAAAATTTAAATCGATTTAGTGACATAAATAATTTAAGTCGTTAAAGATAAAACTTCATAAAATTAGAACAGAATTATTTAAATGATATCATTTAATTTGAAAACGTTATAATTATTAACATGTTTCGAAATATAAACATTTAATTAATTCTTACAAATTTTAAAAAATTGATTCAATTTTTAACAAAATATTAATAACAAGGAAAAAAAACAAATAAATAAAAACCATCAATTAACCAAGCAAATAATAAAAATTTATTTAGAAACTTATATTAAAATGAATGCATATAATAACTTAAATGTTATAAGTAATTAACTTTCGTTGCTAGAAAATAATATTTTACATTAACACCAAAAAACTTGCATTTATTGTAGTCTTTATTGTATAAATAAATGAATATGATTTTAAAATAAATAAATGATGTTAATGTAATAAAGTTTATTTATGATGATCGTTTTACTTTATTTATTTTATCGTGTATATTTTTAGATCCTACTTCTGAAAAAAATAATCGAAAACTATATTTAGTAAGATCATTGACACAATAATTTAAATTCAAATCATCCTTACAGTGTTAATATGTCCTTGACCTTTACTTCAGGCCACTACCCCAACAAAAATTGTTTCAAGGGTAAAAAGGACATAGAATACGCCATTGACACAGTGTGAAAGTCACATGATCTCAAAGAAGGGACTCTTACTGCTTCTTTATTATGAATAAAAATTATTATTTTTATCGTTTACATTCTGTACATCACTTTAGTAATAAAAAAATTTAATTCGGAATGTCATTTTTGGTAATTTTCTACTATTTTTTTTCAAAATTGAATGAAAAGACTATTATGTGCATTACATGTTTTATTAAATAGACTTAATGAATAACAATAATTTATTTTTAAGTAAAAATTGCTTTAAACATTCTATTATAATTAAGTTATATACTAATTAAATTAAAATAATCAAAAATTAAAAATGCAAACGTTTTCAAAATACTGTATATAATTTATAAAAGTAGCTTATATAAGAAGTTTCATTTTATTTTAACTTTATTCAGTGCAATAATAAAATAGAAAAACAAATTTATTAAAAACATTACTGCTCAATCATATTTCAGTTTTGATTAATATGGAATAATATGAGTAATAATAAATCTTAAAGTGATTTTATAATATATAATAAAGAATATAATAATTTAAAACTTGATTGAATAAATAAAGCTGTTAATCCTTGAGTGTATCGAAAATAAAATTTTATAAATAATAACTGAAAAATATATGCATTAATTATAATTAATACTTAATACTTAATACAGGATTAAAACATACTTATCACGCAGACAAAGTTTAAAATTTTCGTATTCCATTTTACTTTATAAAAATGTAGAAATAAAGTATAAAATCACTTACGTTATAATTCTTTTACTATTAAGGTTAATCATATTAATCGTACTTAGAAGGATTAGTATTTTAATAAATTTTACCATAATTCAGTAAAATAAATATTCTAACATTATTAAATAAAGTATAATGCTTTACGTAATGCTCTTTAATTGTAAACTGTAAAATTTCTGATATATTAATCCATTAGAATAAGCAATATTTACATCTTCACAAAATATATTAGTGTTTATTTTAAGAATTTAATTAAGATCATAATGAGTTATTTGCATATTTCTATATTGTGTATGTTGATTTATTTTGTGATGTAATGTATTTATTTCATAAAATAAATAAAAATTTTATATGGTATAAAGATCAGACCTGTAAAACAATGATTTTTATCCATAAAAAAAAACTGTTATTATAGCCTATTTATTACTTAAATTATGAATACCAAACATCAAGGATTGTTGTACTTCAAATTTAGAAAAAAATAGCTAAACAATAGAAATGCTTCGTATTTTCCAAAACTATAATAAAATTAAATATCTCAATTTTAATTTTAATTTTATAAGTTTTTAGTGAGGGATTATCTTAACCAATCAATGAAATTTGTAAATAAGTAAATAAACTATAATCTTTAAATTCTTATATATACTTGTTTTATAAAAACTAATTATATTATAAAATAAAATTTCAGTAGATAATATCCGCTAAAAATAAATTATGGGTAAAATATATATTTTTGGATGGCTTCAGTGAAATGCATTGTTATTTACTTTATTATTAGCTTAAATAGGAAATTTGTGGGTCAGAAAGTATAAAGTAATTTATTAAACTACACCAAGCAAATTCAATTATTAATGATTTCGTTTTATTTTAAGTCCACGACTGTTAATTTAAGACAAAAATCCTTAGGAATATAGTTTCATTTTTCTGAGGGAATGAAACAGCAGATTAATGCGTAATAAAATATTATAAAAAAGTTAATTATCTAAAAAAATTATACTATCATACAATAAAATCATACAATAAAAGATACATTAATATATATATATTAATGATTGTCAAACTAAGTTTTATCATTACAATAAAAAATGAAATTTTAATGTAAGGTAAGCAAGATTTAACCAAGCATTTTCTCGAGCAATTTCAAGCCTGTAAAATGTTTTGACGACATTCTTTGTTATTTGATACTTTTATCTATAAAATATGATGATATAATAACTTAAACATAGTCATTTTACATTTGTTTTGTCAAAATGTTTATTTTTCTAATTAGAAAAGAATTACTTAACACTCGTTTAATGTAAAAATTAAAACAGATTCATTAAAAATGACATCATAACGAAGTCATAAACTCAAAACAATGACACATTATCCTTGTTTGCTAATTATTGTATAAAATATTACAAATCTCTAAATTAATCATGTTTGCTTGGAAATAGCACTTCTGAGAAACGTTGTCAGCTCATCGCCAAATAAAATGTCCTCTGTAAATATAACATTTAATATTATGTTAATTTTATTAATGTAAACCTAAAGTAATCAAAGTCACCTGTGCAGATATACTCGCTTTTCTCTTTTTATACATTTCATAATTTTACAATTTTATTTATGGCCTATATTTTATTTTATTTTATATTTTGATCTAGGACTATAGCATTTATTAGAACACTTTATATTATATGTACTCTCTTTTATTAATACTTAAATTATATTTCTTATAATTTATTCTTATTTTATAGCCTATTTATCATATTTTGTAAAAATTTGTTGTTATAATATTCTAATGTTCTAATGATTATAATTTTATAATCGTTATTACATTTGACCTAAGTAATTTTCCATAATATATGATTTAATATTAATTTTAAAAAGTTTTGTCTATTACTAATCGTTGCACTTCGTTAGGATTGGGTTGAATTGATGGAATAAGGTAACGCAATATTCGAGTGATTGCCAAGGGGCGATCTGTGATGCTTCTCCGGAGGACTTTCTATGGGAAACTGACCCCTATTCAGGTATTGGACATATGAAGCAAGCCCTGTAAACTTTACCTGATTATCCATTGATAAGACACAAACTCCCCAGTTGGTGGGTTTATACTTCATTGTGTTGATCTGAAATGACATGTCGGCGACGTTGAGACTAATGATAGTTTTTGCAAATAGTATTGAAAGGAAAATGAGTATGGCAAGCGAATAATTTGTAGTTTTACTGATCAAGAAAATATAGTATTTTTGTAAATCAAACCCGATAAAATAGTTCATAATGCGCAAAAGTACCAAAAAACGAGTCAGGGAAAGAATCAGTCGTTTCTTTCCTTCGAACTTAGTTGGAATTTTATCACCCAATTCGTCACTAAAAATAAGTTAAACGTAGACCTTATGTTGTTATTATTACGTAAATTATAATATGAAGATCAATCTATGTAAAAAATCAATTGATAAAGCATCGCACGAATTAACATCAATTAATATAGCTAAGCACATTCTTGAATATAAAATTATGGTTATTGGAAGAAGAGTTTTTCATTTAGAAACAATAAGAAAATGTACACCTAAAGATAAAGATAAAAACCAAAAATGCAAGAGAGAAAAAGAAACATTGATAAGTTTGTAAAGAAAGCGGCTCGATAAAAGAGAAAACGAATAGAAATAATACCAGAAAAAGAAACTAAAAAGGAGCCCGATAGCTATTTATCACCAGGTTATATTATGAAGGCAGATCTCGTTTCCTCTTTATTTGTGAAGATAAGATAGGATAAAATAATTTGTACAAAATAGACGCAGATAAAAATTCCATCCGTGTCTATTTCGTAAATAGCTTTTATGTTCTTTACTAGCCAATTCATATTAAAATACTAAATCAAAAGTTGTTATCAATATTGTTTTCCCTTATTCTAAAATTTAAAAAAATATTTTAAGTTTACATTATTCCGTGGTTCTGTGAGCTAATGATCCTGAATGTCGACTATATTTACTAGAACAAAATATCGTAGATATAGATAATTCAGTTGAAACTGGAAATTTACGACTAAGCTTAATCTTTATTGACATTAACCTGTTGATTCTTATTTATTAATATTACTTGTTGATATTTATTTCAGATAAGTTACTGCAATGTAGCCTATATGTAAACGGTAATATATTACAATTTTTAATTTCATTTTATGATGTAATTTCTGGTAAATATATATTTTTTTGTTTTTGTATTATATAGATGGCGATGATTGTCTACTTTTTTCAACAGAAAGAAAAATGTTCAGCTAAACAAATTTGTGTGTTATAAATAAAACTGCTGCATTTGCTAATTTATTTTATTTTTGTTTTTATCTTCCTAATCTACAGCTCTTTAATTAAGCAAACTTAACCTAAAATTAAAAAGAAAATATCCAATTAAATTATCTTTCAACATTCTCTACATGAATGATGAATATTTTTACTTGTAGCCTATATGTGTAATATAATATACATTTTTTTAATTCTTTCCTTTCTGTGGTCATTACGAGGGTCAATTTTTCAGCCCCATCATCAGTCTTGCAAGGCTCACAATGTAACGGTCGGCTAGTGAGGGATGTGGCTCGACGCATCCGGAATATTCCACCCATAAAAATTACCCGAAGTTGCTGATCGAACGGAGGCCTCCAGAGCGGAAGGCTGACGCCCATACCACTTCGGTTATCCGACCGTCGATATATGATTGGGCTATAATTTGAAAAATTGCAGACATAAATTCCCACTGTTATCTGTCCGTCCGTCTGTTTGTCTTTCCTTAATCTCGAGAACGAAATTAGATAGATCAAAAATGAAACCAGACAGGAAAGCTTAGTGGCAGGAGGTCCCCATTAACTATATATGATCTTCTGATACAAACTGGACGTCACGTTATTTCAATTCAAAACGTTTTCACTGAAAACAGTTAATAGATGATCGGCGCGACTCTATTGTTAAAGGAAAAATATGATGTACAGTACAGGGGCAAGACACTAATAATTTGAGATGGAGAACATATATTTTAAATTAGAAATATGATTAAAAGTTGCAGCCCGGCGTTGTCACGATGTCACAATAAAATAACTGTATTGAAATTAAATACATAATTATTTAAAGTCTGATAATGAAGCTAAATGTTTATAATATAAATACAGTACTATATTTTAGTTTCAATAAAATTCTGTTCCTATTAACTTTAATTTTAACGTGTTTATGCAATAATTCCGTGACATTTTAAATAAAATCTGAAACCAACGAAGGAACAAAAAGAAAATGAATATGTAAAGAATATGAAAAAAATTATATGTATTATATAGGCTACTAACAAAACAACACAATTGCATTCTTAAATGCTTGCATAGTATATAAGAATGCAATTGTGTTATTTTGTTAATATATAATTTTGTTTTGAATAATTACAGAAATTACGTTCTTATAAATTATTAAAATATTTTGCCTTTTCAGAAAATATTTTAATAAGTTTAAAAAGTTATACTTTTTTAATTCCCATAAAAAAATGGTTACTTTAAATGTCTTCAAACATATCAAAATCGTAACGATAAAAATTACATTTTTTGCCATCTGATGTGTTAATAACAGATTTTTAAATATTCTTAAGAACAGAAAAAGGAAAATAGGGGAAAGTGGTGCAAGATGGGGCCATGGTGTAAGACGGGAACGTCTGTTTATTCGTGGTTAACGTGCTTTCATCTACCTGTTATTTGAAGAACTAAATGTCAACCTCAAAAGGAATCACGGAATGAGAGAACGTACGAATCGATCTCTTTGTTTGGAAGTAAGACAGTTTTCCACGTTTCAGCAATACTTCATCTAATTTTACGCCCGCTACAAAGTTTCTACAAACTAAGCATCATTGTAAACTTTTACATTACCTTTTAGATGAAAATATAATGGTATTCGAACTAACCTTTAAGACTGTAATTGTTTAGTTTTGAAATAAAGTTGACCCGTGTTTGCAGCCAGCATGAAAAGTGCACGTTGGGGCAAGATGGTGGGGGCAAGACGGGGTACCCCATCTTGTCCCCACCATTTGCCCCAACATTGCACTTTGCACGGGTTGTCCACGAATATGGCCAACGAATCCAGAAATATTTTCGGAGGCAGACTTTATTGCTGCAGAGACGACAAACAGCCCCGTCAGCAGCAGGACACACAGGATGCTCGTTTTGGGACAACCAAAACCATGAAGGCGGAGGTATGCCTAATCTGGGTACAGAAACGGTCACTGATTACACCACTAAAAGTACGCCTACTCATTCAGTTTTTACTCAAGTGTCTCCCATAGAAATGATGCTAATTTCACATGTTGGAACCAAGAAAAAAATCGAAAATAGCAGAAGGAGAGGGAAAACAGCAATCCTAACAGATACACTGTACAAGCAGCAGCTGATGGAACAACAAAAACAATCAACAGCAGTTTCGGCACCCCCAGGAAAGTGGTCTTTCTTTACCGAAAGAAATTCCATAAAATCAAAAGTTACAGGCATCAGCAAGGGTAGGCCTAACAAGAAACAAAAGACAAATGACACAGAATGCCTCTATTATGGAAGGTTATACTCTATCTACAGAGAGTTGGGCTAAATGTAGCCGTTGTGATAAATGGGCACACTATTCTTGTGCCAATATTGATTAAAACGACAGTTTAACCATTTTAATTTGTCCTTCTCGTATATAAAAATAATATCCCCATCTTACCACATGGGTAAGGCAAGATGGTGCATTTACATGTAATTTTAAAATATTAAATTTTCTTGTTTTTAAAAACGTTTTTCAAAAATTAAATTTTGTATTATATATTAGCAAATGTTGTAATTGCTGAAAATAAAAAAAAATTATCGTTCTCATCAAAGTGGTTTTCATCTTATGAATTTTCAAACCTTAACGTTCTCATCTTGCCCCACCTTCCCCTACTACATATTTAATACAATGCAAAGGTTTCCTAAAATGGCAACTTTTCTGATCAATAGAAAAATGTGGAAAGAAGCTATTAACGGGAAAATTTTGTGTGGAATTCTGCATTCATGAAAGGAAAATTGAGGAATATATAATCGTTATATATATAATAAATATATAAACATTACTTAGGAGGAATATATAAACAGTATTTAATGATAATTTAACTTTTTATTATTAAAAAATTGATTGTTTGTGAACTTTGTTATTATATTCCATTTATTATTAGTTTACCCAGATGGATAAAAAATTTAATTAAATTAAAAACATGAAATTCTATTTAAAAATAAATGGCATAATAGCATCCTTGAAACTAAAGAAATAAAACAATAAGAAATGTAATTAAATTGACTTTGCGGTTTAATCTCTGATATTTCTTTGTTTTGCTCATTTATTACGAGTACATGCAATAATTAAATAATTATGTAAAATTATAAACAGTCAAGAATATATCTTCAAAGTGTCATATCTCAGACTCTTCGTTGGGACAAAACAGTTGAAATTTAAGAAGTTTTATATTGGTGGAGTATATTTAAAAGCATGCAATGCATTTAAATAAATAGCGAGGTTGCGGCCGGAGTTTTCATCTCTTAATTAAACGTGAACGTCGAACGTCGAGCGCCGCCATCTTGTAAGCGGCTCTCGATGTGAAAACTTCGCATATAGTGTATACTATCTACCGTATAAATGCTGAACATTTAAATGGCTTGTATATAAATATGTATTTTATTTAAAAAAATAAAATACTTACAATGCATTTTCTTGTCCATTTTAACAGTTTAAATTAGATGATGAATTTTCACTGTTATAAAAAAAAAAAAACTCTAAAGCAGACGATTACGAACTTTAATTTCTATCCATGGCGCCCCCTACTTTATCCGAAGCGACATAAAAACGTAATTTAAGTTTCACTAAAATAAAATTTTCGAAATATTTTTAATATAAAATGTGTTTAAATTTATACATATTTAAGCATAATTTTATTTTTTATTTTTTATTTTATTTTTCGCCGTATTAAATTTCTTAATTCGGATATTATGTTAAAAGCGTCTATAAAAATTCAAATTCAATTTTTATAAGTTAACCTAGACGAGTGATTTAGATTAATTTTAAATTAAAAATTAAAAAAATTAAAATAAATAAGTATATAAAAAAATATCCGCCAAATCGTATACTCGCTAAGCGTGCAAATTTTTTAAGTTTCTGTTACCCACTTGACTATTACCCATTGTGAACCCATTGTTGTCGTGTACCCATTCGATCTTACTTGTACACTTTCCCCAACTAACACACATAATAGAAACGATCTGTATCACGTGATAAACACTGATTTGATCTTACAGATCGGTCTATATAAAACGGAAATTATACGCATCCTCTGTGAATAAAATTGCTCACAAAACGACAAAATGGGAAAGCGTAGGTCGTGCATTCTTGTCGTACAATTTCGCAAAATTGCCTCTTAATATTTATTTTTTTATCTCAGTTTATCGGATATTTTAATAACTATGTTTTTACTTACCATTTATAAGTTTTAAATACTTTTCATTGTCTACAATTAAACATATTTCTTTGCTGTCAACTATAAGCTTGCTTGACTTTAACCACTCAGGTCGCCATCTTTAATATTTGTTTTTTTTATTAAATTAGTGATTTTATTAGACTAATATTCGTAATAGAAAATATTTAAGAGGTAAACTTAGTGACCTCATAAGTATTTGGATGAAAATTTCATAAAAAGTCAGGTAAAACTTAATAAATATTACATTTCCGATGCTTTAACGGCACTGAGTATGATTGTATGTAGAAAAATGTGAGCATCGAATTTACTGTTGATTAGCATAGTTTTAGTTTACTAAAACTAAAACTAAACGTGTATAACTTCTAAAACTAATACTCAGGAACATGATTAAAACAAGTGTTGATTTAAAAGAACCTAACACGATAAGTGAAGATGTTTCCACTTTCGGTACTATTGAAGACAGTGGTGTATATATATATATATATATATATAACTTATTCTACTTATACTGTAATAAACTGAACATTTCTGTTGTAATAAATTTGTCTTCGGCTGTCTATTAAAACTAAAAAAAAAAAAATGCGTGGGAAACGTTTAGAAGTTACAGTAAGCCTGAGATTCCAGTAAATACGGTAATATTATTAATATTAACAGCTTTTAATTGTTAGCAGCAACTAGTAGCAGGTGGTGTATTTGCTTCCTTGAACCCCACTGAGTGCCACTGAGCTGTGCCACTGAGCTGTGCCACTGACTAAGAGGCAAAATTATTTGAATGTTCGGTGTTGAAGAAAATCTGGTTTAAAAATATTTAAATGAAATCTAACTGAAAGTGAATCAATCTGTTCTCCTATTGTTTACAAGAGCGTTCAGCTTACCAAAAATTGTGGCTTTGATCAGAGGCGCATCCAGAGAGATGGTATGGTGCTGCATCACCTCTTGATAACAAAACAATCAGTTTCGTTACTTTAAAGTAAAAAAATAAATGTAATAATGACTTCAATTAGATAAGATTACGTAACTAAAATAATTTTAAGGTAATTGCGTAAAATTCTCCAATAAACTGTAGGGGTATGTGCCTTGGTCCCTTCCGAATCTGTCTCGAGCAGCACCCATGTTCTAAAAATCTAGATACGCCACTGGTTTTGATTTTTTGTCATGTTTATTTTCCGAAACAAAATTAAACCAGATTCTTCTATTGAATTCATCAGATTGGCTAAGGCTTATTTGGTTACACTATACGTGGAAAATCTGAAGGGGGATGCCTCTCGGGAGGACATTTACGGCAATCTGGTCCCTGTTAAGATGTTACAAATGTGAAGATAACCCAGAAAACTCCATTTAGCCAGCCCGTTGGCATGGAGCGAAACCACGACCAGTGGCCAACATGTTCAGTGATTCATCAGATTTGCCAAGTTTCAATTTTGTTTGGGACAAATTTCGTCTTTCTCTTTCAAGATTTTCATGCTTTGAGAATGGAAAATTAAAAATAAATTAACGGATAAAAAATTTCATAAAACTATCCAATCAGAAAATTTGCAATAAAATAGATATTAACAATTTATAAATTGGATTAAACCTCTTTATTGCAATTAAGTAATTTTTATCAGAATAATCATATTTTGTGTTATATAATACAGAATTATAATAATATTTATTCAAAATATACTGTATATAAACGTATAGGCAAATAAAAATTAAATCTTTATACTTAACAGTGTTATACTGCTAATTTTAATTCAAATAAAATTTAATTTAATTCGTATATATTATGAAGTTAATATCTATTAAAAATAAATATAGTACAGTATTTAAATTTTATCAAGTAACTAAACGAAAAGTTGTAATGTTTACTATAACTAATACGTCACACAATTACATTCTACAGCCACTTTCTGACCGAGACTATCGAAATAATGAAATGGAACCACTATCAACAAAGAGAGACATTTATTTTAAAAACTCTATTAAACTCTATAGTATTTTAACTTGTGAATAAAATATATATGTATGTCCTTAGTATGTGAGTCTTAATATTAACAAATATAATATTTCAGTAATTTAGTTTTTTCAAATATTATTTGTAAAAACTGGCAATTGTAATTCGTCTTTACTGCAGTACAATAATATTTTATCAATGTTACCTTTTAATATCTCGTATATAACTTATTTAAAGATAAGAATAATACAAATATAAGTTATATACTACATTTTCTACTGTATCTTTCTTAAATTTAACATATATAATAAATTTTGTTACTCGAGAAAACAACTATACATTACTCTTAATCGGTATTGTTTATATTAACAAAATTTCTGTCTATGAAAAATTGAATATAAAATTAATAAGCAGTAATTATAATTTTTATTTAATAAAAAGTAATGAAATTTAATAATGTACAATTTAATAGAAAGAAAGAAAAAAATAAAATAAAAAGAAAAAGAAAACATTCTGTCTAGTTGGAGTCTGACTGCAGGGTTCTAAAAGATTCCCTGGTGTGATGGGGTCAGAATTGGGGGGTATGTAACGTTAGACAGTGGGGATAACTGAGAGTGTTATATCAGTTTGAACGTTCTTGACAGCGGGGCCGCGATCATGTCAGCTAAGCTGGTGCTTTATTTACTTTTCTCTGTATTATTAGTGCAATGTGGAAGAATAGAATGTTTTTGTCGAGAGTTGAAACGCTGTTGTTCAGGAAGAGATAGTTCGTGCGTTGTTGTGACAGCAACTGAAAATTATGTGTTGACATCATCCAACTACAAAATGTGTTATTGTGACCATGCCTGTCTTAAAGTGGGGGATTGTTGCCCAGATTTTAAGGAAACTTGTTTAGGTATGCAAAAAAATTGAAATTTTTAAATAGTATATCTTAAAATTTAATAATAATAATATAAATAAATTTTAGTTCAATGACTGTTGAAGAAATAAATCTAAAATATT
Organism: Centruroides sculpturatus; assembly: GCF_000671375.1. Lineage (NCBI taxonomy): Eukaryota > Metazoa > Arthropoda > Arachnida > Scorpiones > Buthidae > Centruroides > Centruroides sculpturatus. The sequence continues at coordinate 555,824 of NW_019384363.1, read as the reverse complement.
ATCATTTTATCAAAAATAAATTATAGTTTCTTCATCATGTTGACTATGATTACAGAAAAGCTTGTGAGAAATTAATCCTTGAGAAGTAAGACTTTATATCATTCCCATCCATCAATCGTCGATAATAACGTACTTTGATGTGTTTATAAACATTATTTTATATATATACAATATATTGAATTGGAATTATCAGTAAAATACCTATTGTTAAATACATTTCTCCCATGGTAAAATCATATATAGGCGAACATTCAAAAACGACTACCTCTAAACAACACCTATTTTTCAGGAATAAAAATAAATACAAAATAAACTCCAAGCAATAGTCACTTCAGAATAACGGCCATTTTTTATGTTCCCTTCAGTGGTCTTTATTCAGAGGTTTTTATCTTCTTATTACTCTTTTATTTTTAAAAAATTCCTCTAATTTTTGTAAAAATATCAAATTTCTAATAATGTTAAAATAATTTAACTCGAACGAAATTTATATTTTATTCTAATAATAATTCTGCAGTTATTATTTCTGCAATAATAGGCTATTATTTTAGTCTTAAAATTTAAATTATTAATAAAATTAATTGTATTTTATAATTAAAGTAAATAAATTAATAACATAAAATAAAATTCAATTGATTAAAAATAATAATGATTACTTATGAAATATATATTTAAGCGAAAGAAAAAAATTTGTGTTTCTTTTCCTTTCAGTAAACGACTGCGAAGTGTCTAATTGGGGCCATTGGACAGAATGCAGTAATCAATGTGGAGTGGGAGTAATGGCTAGAACTAGGAATATTTTACAACAAACGAAAAACGGAGGTCAACCCTGTCCCGAATTACAACAATCTCGGGGTTGTATTGGAAATAATTGCGAAAGAAAGTCATCTGGCAAAATATTTAAAGGTAGAATTTATTTTTTTATTTATTTATAGTTTTTTTACATACTCAGATGATAAAATAATATGCTTTTAAACGCTTTTAAATATGCAGTATTTCGAGATGTAGTAAGCTAAATGGTTGGCTTTAGCTATTCATCTGTACAACGCTTGTACAGTTCCATTATAATAATAATTTCGACCATTACAGATAATTAACATGTTAATTTGGACGACGGATGGTGGGAATGATACTGAATACATGAAAAATCCTCCTAAAAATTCTCATTAAATTTAAATTTTACTATTACCGCAATACCATTCAGCTGTAAAACGATTCAGACCATTAATCTAATAATGATAAGATTCTGCCAGTATTCGAAATACTGCTTGAAAGTATTTGTATTACACACAGATTTATTATAATTTTTGTTTTACACATCACTTTATTAATTACCTACGAAGTGTCTCTAATTCAAAAATAAAATATGTAGAATTAATCATTTGTTTTATGAACATTTGTGTTGTGTAGAGTATTGTAGTCTTTTCCTTCTGGCAATTGCATGCTTTTAAAACAGAGTACGATCGAAAAGTTCCTGGACTGATTTAATAAAAAACAGACAGTAAAAAAAATAAATCTAGTTTTTTTAAACATAGACGAACTTGACTTTACTGCAGGAGCAAAAGCAATCGTGTGTACTCTCTATATTTTTATAAAATTCGATTGGAAGCACGCATAGTAACATCGTTTCCGACATTTTCAATGGAAGATTTACACGAACAACGGATATGATTGAAGTTTTCCTTCAATTTGAGGAACTCGGCCAGTGAAAGTGAAAGCTTTTGAATAAGATTCAATAAAGTGAACGACAGCATTTGAATGGTACAAAATATTTAAAGATGGCCGCAGCTTACTGGAGATATGGACCCCACAAACAATAAGACAATGAGAAACTTGAAAAAAGTTAAGAATTTTTAAGAAATTAAGAATCTGAAAATGGACGGATAATTATCAGAAATGTTTCTGAAGAAATCAATGTGTCATTCAGACTGTGTCAATCAATCATCCTTCAATCATGAAGATCTTGGCCTAAAAAGATAAACAAGCAAGCTTGTTTCTCGGATATTGATCCAGGAGCAGAAAAAGAACTTCAAATGGTCTGACAAAGCATCCTCCTGAAGGCTGAAGACGACAAGATGTGGACAGATAAAGTGATAACCGACGACGAGAATTGGGTCTACGGGAACGATCAAACAANCATTGCTGTAGTTTTTTTAAGAATGAAAGTTATTTCTGAAATTGGTACTTTATAAAGATAATTGAATTATTAGAGTTAGGACCAGGAAATTTGCAAATAAGATAATATCCTTGAAAATTATACTTTTCAACAAAACGAACATAAGTTATAAATTTTAACTATATTTTGAATTTTGTTCTTCATCCATCTTCTATTCGAGGCGCTCGCTTCTTTCTTTATCATCGTTTAATATATTTTTAATCAAAATATTTTCTGAGATATATTTATTTGCTATTTCTATTCGTGAATGTCCATGTCGTAGAAAATATTTAGTAAATTAATATAGCCAATTAGATTTTTCATACATAGTATTCGATACATGGGTGTCAATCCATAAAGGTAAGAGAGGACATATGGGAGATATGTCCTCTTATGGGTCATTATTTTTCTATCGGCAAATTGTCCTCCTTCCAAAATACATATGTATTTTTATTTTATATCCTATACAAAAATTAGGAGTAGAAACCGAGTACACTGTACAGTACATAACATGTACTGTACTATATATCTTATTTTTTATATCCACCCAAACCTAACAACGAGAAATTTTTCTTACTTGACCTTAATCCGACTCCCAGCATATTAATATATACAGATCGACGTCGATGTCTCATTAAATACATAAATTATTTCCATTTAATTATAGAGTTTTTGCGTATTATGATTATAGTTTGTTTTATTTTATTGATTTTGTATGATTTATTTATTTTAAAATTAACTGATATAACTCATAGTATAATGCATTCTTGCAAAAATAGTAAATAGATTTTTTATTAACGTTTTTTTATTATGTTGTTTACTGTTTTATTCGTTTTATCTATTGGTTGCTTATATAAAATTCATCTTGATATTTAGATTAGACATTTTTTTTTTTTTTGGATTGGGTTGATGGAATAAGACAATGCAACAATTTGGTGGTGTGCCAATGGGGATACTTCCTGGTGGACTTTCCATGGGAAGCTGGTCTTTATTAGATATTAGACACGTGAAGAAAACCCGGAAAACTTTATGTACCCTAAACTCGCGACCACTACCAAGTTTCAGCGGTTTTATCCACTTGGCCACTTGATGCGCCAGACATTATTTTTAATCATTTTTATTAAAACAGCATGATGAACGAGCTAGCGTAATGTTTAATTTAAGTGTATTTGATTTATTTTATGTAGTTGGCCTTACCTTCTGAGTTAGTTATTTTTTATAATTTATATAAATTAAAATATAAAACTATTCGTTCAGCAGAGACTCGTGGTTATCGAAGATGTATTAAGCTCAGTTATGTATATATACTTTCTCTTGTTCTTTGGAACATAGCAATATAAAGAAACAAAATATTATATATATATATAATATTCCTTATAAATATATATTATATATTACAGTTTTACAATATGCTACATATAGAACTTTAAATATAATAGTGCATTAAATATTTACTTCATTTGTTTAACTAACATAAATGAAATTTGGATTAAGTCAGTGATAAAAAATGTTTATTTTATTTGAACAGTTTATATTTTATTTTTATAAATTATTATTTTGTAATTGATTTTCAGCAGTTTTAGTAAAAAAATTATGAGAACAAGTTTTAAAACTTCAGAATTTTTTATATACAGCAGATATTTATCAGTCTTTATTGACTAGAGGCGAGAGAGTCTGCTGATCCTCCCACCAGTGGAGGAGTGGATAAAACCACTAAAACACTGATCATTGGTCGTGGATTTCCACCTAACAGGCTGGCCAGGTAAAGTTTTCCTGGCTTTCTTCACATATCTAAAAACTAAATAGATGTCAGTTTCCCTTAAACCCATATAAACAGCAATCCTTATATTAAGGCATAATACACTTAAAAATTTGTACGAAAGTTATCAACATAGAGTCATACCACAGAGCTAAATGAAACATTATAAAATATCTTATTAAGAAAAGACAATTATTTTTGTAATGAATATGTACTAATGCATAAAACATTATTTAAAATATTAAAACCATGGACTAAACAGAAGACAAAGAAGAAAAATTAGTTTTCACAAGTAATTTTTTCCTGTTACCGAAACCAAAACTGATAAAAAGCACCATTGTGCGATGTCTCGAAAATCATATGAAAGTCAGAATTTAGCATATGAAAAGTGATTTAGGGATATCAAAATATTATATACGAAAGGTCGAGTTGCCCAATAGTCGAGATGTACTTGTATTATATGGCATTTAGTTATAAGTAATAAATAGTAATTTATTTGAACTTGTTGGATGAAGCAACGACATGACTCATTCTGATGTTAAAATTAAATAATGAAAATTAAAAAAAAAAAAAAATAATAATAAATAACGTCTAACTTAATGAGCTTTACATAATATGATCATATTATTTTCGCAATTTACATACAGTAGCGGCATTGGAAATTGAATCACTCATAAAATCCTATAAAAATATGTTTATTTGTTAAATTAAAGTGTCATTTTGCTACAAACCTGAAATTTTTTATGATTAATTTACAATAATATATTCTGTCAGACGATTTTCTTGGAAAGTTTTGACAATTATCTACGACTTACATCATCATTAACTTTACATAAGTCTTTATCTGGATCCGGAAAATAGTGAATAAATTCTCAGAATAATTTTTTAAAAATCACAATGTAAGCAAATACTTTTCAGATGGTATTTAAAACACTTTAACACATTTAATTTTTATATCTCCAATTTTTTGGAGGGTCTCTTCAGTTAGATTTTCTGTTAACAAGTATAAGACAATGCTTAAAACAATAGCTTAAAAAAATAAAACAAATTATTTTAAAAATTCATATACATCTATATCATATGACTATATTTATTTTATGCATCTATTACTGTATTTTATTGTTTTAATTCATCTTACAGCACATTATTGATATGATTATAATATTAATATTATAAATATTATTATTATTATTATTTTATTTTTGATAACATCTTAATTTGATTTATGTTCGTTTCATTAAAATTAGTAAATATGTGTGTTTAAATAAAAATTAAAAATTTCAGAAACCGCTCTTATTTTATCAGCAAAATTTTCTTTCATGAGATCATTGAATAATACACAAGATATACGTCATAATTTGAGATTAAAATATCCATCAGATCCCGTAGAAAACAGCAAAGAGTAAGAATTGTCATTTTTATATAATTATCATTATAACTTTAAAGAATGAAAAATTGTGTTATTTTGGTTAAGAAATAATTTATTCTTCAAATACTCATATAATTTATTATGTAATATTACTAATACTTTTACAAAACACTTATTAAAATATTTAATTGATAAGTTAACATTAAAAGTAACATTCAACTGAAAGCTTTTATCATTTAGAGGTAAGCCTATATATGTATGCAGGAGTGAAGCTTTGTTGGGTTCGGAAAATACCGCTGTATAGTCAGCAAAGTTACGAGAAAAAATTACGTATAAAGAAAGTCCATAAAAGATGCGGAGAATAGAGAGGGGAGTCAGTCTTTTTGGATTGACTCCTCTCCTCTTCATCCTCTCTGAACTCCTTTTACGATGAATTTTCAATTTTTATGACCTTATTAACACCACTGTTTATGACAATAATGCAAGTACTGTACTTATCATTTGCTGTTCTAATTTAAGAGAGCTTAATCTTTATACGAACACTTTTCGAAATCAAAATATGGATATTAAACTATCCTTTTCCTTTGATATTTTTAAGATATGCTTACACTGCCTTTTATGCTTTACATTGATAAGTTTCTAGTACTCCATTCATGGTTTTCTACATTGTCAATTGGAAAAAACAGAGAAATATTGCGTGGCCAACTTCAATCCTTATTCAGAGTCTTTCTACTAGTCTTTCTCCCTTTCGTAATTATCATAAAGTACAGAAACGGAATTAACCGATTAAAAAAACACACAAAAAAAACAGATTTATAGTATATAAAATGAATAAGTCACAGAGCTACATTTGATCACTTTCATTTGAATAATTTGATAACCAAAATAACAATATTATAATAAAAATAATAATGTTTTATTATTTTAAAAAACGCTTTGATATTCCAGATATTGCATTATTTTCGAGATATTAAAACTGAAGAAAGGTTGTTCAAATCAAGATGATACTTTCAAATTACTGACAAAAGGATCTAAAGTATGTGTATCGTGTGAACGTGCTGCTATGAGAAAACATCTGGGATATCGTTGCAATGGTGATGGATTCGATGGAAAATCATCCAGATGGATCTCTTTAGCTAATCCTCGTTGTCAAGGTCGTTGGATAAGGCGTGAAAGACAAGATGGATGTCCTTGCGATAACAATGAAACACCACATTTTATACTTGTTTAACAAAAACATTCAAAATTTGATTTATGTTTAATTTTCTATTATAGATATTCCTAAAATATTCACGATTTATGCTTTAAATCCATTTTTGTACATTACATTTATATGACATACATTTTAATTATAAATATCTATATTACTTGAACAAAGCATTGGTGATTTTAGATTCATATTCTTATAATAAAAATGCCTAAGGGAAATTTGCTATTAATATATGTAAAATTATTCAACTCCATAATTTAAAATATAAAAATACACTCTCAAGTACAGTATACATTTCTCGGTTTTCAATTATCAAATAATAAATTTAAAACAAAAAATTCTTAAATTAATTTATTTTTCTCTTATATTTCTAGACATGGAGTTGAAAGTATAGTTTTGTATATCGTTGAAGAAAAAATATTATGATAAAATTTATATATAAATATAAAAATTGTGATAAAATGATAAATTCCATTATTAAAAATGTAAAATTGTATTTTATGAATATCGTATAGCAATATTCAGTTATAATATTATCTTGCTCACTTTGAGTATTAGAATATTAAATATTTTATATAAACTGCTTAGAAAAAGCAATTTTAATAATTTTATCTTACTTTATTTCCATTTTTTATATGTTATGTTAATTTTATTTCAAATTTATAAGAGAATTGTCATCATTTATTGTCCAAGTTATAGGATTAAATAATAAAGTAATAATAAACTGTTGAATGAAGGTATTATTTCTTTTAAAATAAAAAAAATTTAAAAAGTTATTTGTGTTTCATTTTCTCTTCATAAATTCTAGTTTTGTCTACAGTACATATATTTCCATTGGATCGGCTCTCTGAGTGAATTCTTTAATAGAAATCAGACACTTAAGAGACTCGCCAGTGGCGGAATGGATAAAAATACTGAACACTTGTAGTTGGTCTCCTGTGCAATTTTCTGGGTTTTATTTGAATTTCTGATATCTAAATAGGGACCAGTTTCCCACAGAAAATCATTCTGTTAAGCATCTCCTCTTTGGGAAATTCGAATTTAATATTAGTTGTAATGCAGGAACATTGAAATCTTTATATCAGGTACAAAATCACGTATATTCTTGCATTTAGAGTTTATTGCAGTATAATCGTAATAGTAATAAAAAAGCTAATCTCATGTAAGCAAGCTGTAGCGAAAGGAAATAATATTTAAACCGTGTATTTAGCCACATTGGGGTACACTTCAATAATTATTTAGCGAAAGTTTTATTTTAAATCAGCTAGAAATTAAATCAATTAGGCTTTTGTAATTGTTTATATTGAAGCCGAATGGTTTAGCTAATTATAAATGAATTTTCAATTAAAAATTATCATTGGTTAGATTCAATAAGGCAAAAACTACAATGTGAAGGCGATCTGCCAAGATGGGATACCACGTGGGAAAACGTCTATGAAAAACTAGACGTTAGACATATAAAGTACACACAGAAAACTACATGTAGCCAACGCATTGGTCAGGCCCGAACCACGACTATCAATGTCCTGTGGTTTTATCCACTATGCTACTGGTTAACCAAGTAACTTTTATAGAAAATATTCTATAAAGATGACTGAAAGTCCCATAACTTTTGTAAAATTGCTTGGAAACTTCTTCGTGGATTGTGGAAGTCTAATTCAGTCATTAAAAATTACCTTAAGTTACCAGAAATAAAGAATAACAACACTCCAATACTATAGTAGTGTAGTTTACTACGAAGTTCAAAAATCTCACAAAGTTTAGAATTTTCCAGTGAGTCCCGATGCCTCTTATGAACATATGTTTGTTTTCAGCATGATTTGTTTCAAAATGTACTTACGAAGTTTAGTGAAAGCCAGAAAACTGTTCGCACATATTTTACATACGATACACTTTTCCTCACCTGTTCAGTGTCATTGATTCCCTCTAGAAGGCCCAAGTCACACATGTAATAACACGGACGCCCTCAGACATGCTGAGTAGATATTATTGGTGAATAAGGAAAATCTGCAGATAAGTGTAAAATTTTAGTTCATATTGACATGCTGTTTTCGAACATTACCTCTTGAGAAAACGTTGACTCTGTTAGTGCTAAATTTACTTCTGGTGTATGTGTTTAAGTTCTGATAATTGAATGTGTTAATAAACGCGCCAATGTTTGTGAGACGCGTTTCTTTAACTCACTCTCCCCTACAGCCTTAATATTTCTGAATAATATTTGACACGTTCTTTTAATATATCGTTATTTACAGTAGAAAAAGGGACGTACTGTAATCTGATAAGATATGACAATCTCGTATTTCGCATTTTAAATGTTTTTGAAAATTTAAACTTTGGTATCGATTTTTCGATGTGTTGCATACATGTTAGCAACTTGTATTTTGTGAGAATCCAAAGCAGTTACTGTATCGCTTCAGTCAGTAGATATATATCAGTCACTACTCGTTTATCTGCACTTTTTAACAAGACAAACAAAGACTTAATTTTATTTTATATTTCCTTAGCGTACTTTATCTTGTTTTTCCCACTATCGCCCGTTATCTACCCTTCCTTGTTTAGGGGCTTGAGGAATTTAAAAACTCGATATAAATATAATTCAATAAGGAAAATATTTCAGATAGACTTTAAGTATATAGCTATTAAAATACGGTTATTTTTTTAATGTTAAAAGAAATTCAAATAAAAAATTAATTAATCTGATTACTCAAAAATTTATTTTAAAAAAATACAATTTATTCTAACAGAATTTAAAATTCGTTTTTAAAAAATGATTCTAACATAATCATATTTCTATCGTTATTTAAAACATTGTCTTCGTATAATTTCAACTGATGATTAGTATGAACAGGAGCTAGATCTTGAGTACAACACCATCTGAAATATATTTCTTTTTATGAAAAAAAATGTTTGTTATTTATTTAATGCTATGTGCAGAGTAGCCACAAAATCATTATGCATAAAACCATGTAAGAGAATATCTCCCCCCGACAAATTCAATGAATTGAATATTAATCTGATAAGATATGACATGGTGGAAGTCCAGATTTGACTTACATTTGGTTGGAAGCATTAGGTATAAAGGAGAAGTTCTTAACTTTTCCTTGTGATAGTAAAAGAAATAACATATCAGGGACTACTTTAATGACTTCCAAATGTCATAGATGGAATTTGCTCAGAAAAACATTTAGATAAATTAAATTTGTTTGGAAAATAGAGAATAGTATAGATAAGTTGGGACTCTATGGCCACTCTGTACATTAATTTTACTTCAAAAGTAAAGAGTTTAAATGTTTTATAGTTTAACATTTTTAAAATATTTAAATAAATAAATTTGTTAATATAAAATACAATGTAATATTTAAAATAACACAAGTAGCAAAATGCAAATTATACCTGAATGCTATAATATTATCTTGCTCACTTTGAGTATTAGAAGCATTTTCAATCAACAATGAGCCTAAAATTTCAAAATTGTAGTTTAAAAAATGTATTTATTCTAATAAAACGTGTAATATTTATATAAAAATAAAATAATGCAAATGAAAATGGAAGAAATGGAAGTTAAACATAAATTTATATTTAAAATTGATACAGTATGTAGGCCTAGATGTAATTTAAATTTTTTCTTTTCTTTTGTTGTTCATAACACATTTTAATCGTACTGTATATAATACACTATTAAACAATATTACGTTAGTATTGTATCATAGATTAGTCAGTAGTAAATTACCAATTACATGATTCCTGGTAAAAATGCATCTTTCGTTAATTCAATTCCTTAAAAATAAAAAAGTTATAACTATGGCACATTTGTAGTAATGGATTAGATTGATACGATAAGGCAATGCTGGAATCTGCCAATAGGATGTCCTCTGGTAGACCTTTATGTAGGAAACTGGCCTCTATTTAGGTGCAGACATGTAAAGATAAATCTTCTCCTTTAATTACATGTACAATAGATAGTTCATGGGCCCCTGATATTCAAGAAATGACATAAATAAGTTATGTAAATATTTTCTGATAATTTATTCACACGACTAGTAAGTATGCTTATAAGAACTCTGCATGCTACCGAAAGTCCACATAGGATAATGCTTCCACCCTTTCCCTCTCCATCATACACAATAATGTACTTTTTGTAATCCTGCTCCTCCTCTTAAATTGTACACGTAATTAATGGATGAACCCTTTTATATGCATAATAATAATGTCATAAGCATTAGGCTAGTTGATGTGTCAATTTGCAGGTTTCACCAAAGGCATATGAGTTGGGAGAACAGGGGGCAGCTTCCCTCTCAAATCCGGGCAAAACAAGAACAAAAATATCAGACAAAGAAAGCAAAAAGGTTAACAAATTATCAGTGATGACATATTTTAAATTAATAACCTACTTGTTTTCATTTGATAAAAATTTCAGTAAAATCAACCCCTCTGCTCTCTTAACCAAACTGTCCCCATACTCCCATGAGTTTAATCATGCATGAATATATCGATTCTATATTATTTCCAAATATTTTCTGTGTTTTCACATATTTGAGTGCAAAAATTCAATTCCAAAAAGTAATTTAGATGAACCTAATGTTATAGGATACATACAGTAGGAATTTGATTGTTTGAGTACAATGTTGTTTATCTTGCATATGATCAGCTTTCAATTCTGAAATGCGACGCATAGAGCAAATATGCATTAATCAAGTTTATTCAAAATAATTTTGAAATCTTCTAAAACACCTGCAATAATTTCAGGTTTATATCCCATACTCAAAAGTGAAAGTTTTTTGATTTGGTCTTTAAAAAAAAGAGAGAGAGAGAGAACTGTCTAAGGAAATTAGAAGAATAAGTTTTGTTTATACGTGAATAAAGAAATCTTCAGAGTCAGACTTAGTATTATTTTATAGGGCTTTTTTATTATCAGTTAAAAGCTGACCCAAAGTTCCTTCTTACCCTGATTTTTAACAAATAATTTCACACAAAGGACAATAACTATTGTATTTGAGTGTTAAAAATTGGGATAAGACGAGACTTTGAATCAGCATTTAACTGATAATAAAAGAAAGTCTTATAAAATAAATTTTGGTTGATATGTTATTTAAAATCCAAAATTCAAATATCCTAAATCATTCAAAATAATCATAAAACTGTTACTTATATATCACCAATATTAAAATCTCAAGTTTATTAAGATTAATAAATCTTGTAATTAATTAATATTAAAACATTTATCTTCTTTCTTTTTAGTTATCTTCTCAATGAAATTATTTTGAGAGATCGCTGAGTACTTAAGATAAAATAATAAATTTATTTCATAATTATATTTTTACAAATTATTAAATGGATTGCATTTTTTAAAAATAAACTGTAATTTCCTTAGAATAAGTTTTTCCCTTAAACATCTAAGCATTGTTAGTTGAATATCAAGTATTAAAAACCATTACTATTAATTTTGGAATAATGAAAATTTTTCCATTATCAATTTCACATCCTCACATTTACAATACATGTATGCATGCAAATAATTCTAAATAAACTCTTGAAAGAACTGCTCTGTCAAGACTTGGTTGATGTCACGATTTCAAATTTTTCACACTTCAAGAGTTTTTATAAAATTATGAATACTTTCAGTAATGAATTACATCAAATGAATAAAAATAAATAGGGAGCTAATGTCTAGATTTTACTTGTGTCTTAAGATTAAAAGACAGAAAAGTTGCAGATATCACAAAAGATTAATATACTCTCAAATCTTTTAAATAAAAGTAATCAATTATTAAATAAATATCTTTTTCTTTATTCAGCAAACTACTATTGCTTCAAATATTCCCTTGGTTTAAATATTATTTCTTCAAGAATATATACATATTTTCTTTATTGTATATGTTAGAATAAAAAGATAAGTGAATAATTTAATCAATAATAATTTAATCAAAGAATAAAATAATTATTTATACATGAAAGCCTATTAATATATACTTACCTATATAAATACGAGCTAATGAGTATGCTAAGTCTCTAGCTGCTGTAATTAACTNTACAAACCCACGAATGAACTCCCAGTGTTCAGGGAACAAAGACCGCTTGGCCACTGGTGGGCCCAAATCAAATTTGTAAAACACTTTGTAAGATTCTTAGTATTTATTGTATTTCATTGCAACATAAGTACATGAAACTGCAATATTATACCAAATTCTATTGAGTTCTTTAATAGTTACAAAACTACATAAAATCAGAAGGCAAATGGCATACATTTAATCCAGCAAAGTTTAAACTGTTAACAGATATTTTTAGCTTTTCAAATAATCAACAGATTTTTGTGTATGTATAAATAAAAAAACTTATTATTGTATCACAATACTTATTTTTATTATATTAATATTTTATTTTTTTCATTTGTATATTCTTCCCATTTTTACATGTAGTCTTGTAATTTAACACTTTAATTTCTTTGGTTGTAGAATGTTTTAAAAATTTGATAAACTTTTCAATTAAGCATTACAAATGTGTAATTTTAAACTTAAAAGTTTATCAAATTTTAAAACACTGTTGCCTAAGACAACTATTAAAATAGCTTAACACATTTGTAAACTAGTTTTATGAACCAAACCTAATATTTTATTCAAGAGTATAATATAAATTTTTTTATTACTTTTACGTTTTTAACAAAATATTCTCATTTGAATATTAGTTTAAAAAAGATCATTGTTATTACATTGATTGATTGTTACTGTATATAAAATTTTAATTAAAATTTAAATATTAAATTTATTTATAAAATTTCTAAACATTTAAAACTTATAAGCAAAATATGCTATACCTGACTATCACGTAAATAAGAAGCTATTCCAGTATCTTCCATATAACCTTGACCACCAAAACATTCTAGTCCTTCAGAGACAACTGCCACAGCCTTAATTAGTGAATAATTTTTATTAAAATATTTCTTTAATAAGAAATAAATTTTAAGCTATAATGTGCACCACTACTTTTTATATTTGTACTCCTTCTGTTCTGTGGGCACCTTTAGTACTGTACCTAATATATCAAAGTATGTAGCTTTATTCTTACCATTTTCTGTACTATCTTCTAATCTTTCATCTATAAAAAAGCTATAGGTACCAACTTTGAACTCAAGTAACAATTTAAGAAATTTTTTGATAATATCAAAACAATCTACATTTCCAAATCAATGCACAAAAACATTTATTTCACATCATTTAAATCAAACCTTACTTAATTGTACTGTAAGTACACGAAAATTTGGATTTTCCTTCTTATCTGACTTATGGAGGCGTGAAACCTTCTTAACTCTAAAGCATTTGCTAAATGAAATAGAATTCGAATACTGTAAAATTTAACTCTATTTTAAAAAAATCTATTACTTCTATTTAAAAAATTAGGTTCAGATTTACTGAAATAAAACATTAACACTACTTTAACAGTTTTCTTTTCAAAACAGTAACGTAATTAAAGATAAAAATTTACAGTTAAAAAAGTTTTAAATAATCAAATTTGTTTGGTTTGGTTTGGTTTGGTGTGTTTTAGTTATGGCAATGCAACACTTGGGCAATCTGCCTAGGGGGATGCCTTCTGCGAGGTCTTTTTAAGAGAAACTGGCCTCTATTTAGGCGTTACAGACATAGAGAAAACCCAGAGAACTCCACGTGGCCAGCCTGTCCAAGCGAGGTACAAACCCACGAATGAACTCCCAGTGTTCAGGGAACAAAGACCGCTTGGCCACTGGTGGGCCCAAATCAAATTTGTAAAACACTTTGTAAGATTCTTAGTATTTATTGTATTTCATTGCAACATAAGTACATGAAACTGCAATATTATACCAAATTCTATTGAGTTCTTTAATAGTTACAAAACTACATAAAATCAGAAGGCAAATGGCATACATTTAATCCAGCAAAGTTTAAACTGTTAACAGATATTTTTAGCTTTTCAAATAATCAACAGATTTTTGTGTATGTATAAATAAAAAAACTTATTATTGTATNACAGTAATGTTAATTTAAAGTCTATAATTGGTCTACACTTATTTTGTTTATGTGTTTTTATATGAATATTTAATTTGGGTATTCTTATGTTCTCCTTAGGAAATATTTCATTAATTTCTGACTTTGAGATGGTACTTTCGTTTGACAGTTTCTTTAGCTTTTTAGTTAACATTTTTCTTATAACTTTTGTTGGATCTTGTTCTAGTTCTTTGAAATTACCTTCAGATATGAGTTCTTCTTTCTTTCTCTCTACATCTTGTATAGTCAGTATTATAATTTGTTGTGATTTGTCTACTCTAATTAAACAACAATCAGATTTTTAAAAAAAATTTTTTATCCTATTATATTTACCTATCTATTTTCCTGCTTTATGGTCCTTAATGTATCCTTTATCTGTATTAAATTTCTTTAAGTCTTCAGCAATTTTTATTTTAATTTCTTCTTTTTTATATTCACTTCTAAATATTGCATAATCTATGTCTGTTACAGTATCTATTGTTTTTTCAAAGAAAGGTAAATTCATACTAATATCAAATGATAAAAAATTTATATTAACCCAATGTAAGAGAAGAAGTCAAGATAGTAAATAAGAAGTTCCTGTTAAATGAATACCCAAGAAATCTTTTTAAAAAATGGTATGATGACCTCATGTTAAATAGATACAAAGTATAGAGAAAAAAAAATAAAAAGTACATATCGTTTACATATATTACAGATATATATGAAAAATATCAAAAAATTTTTAGTGAAACTTTAATAAAATTAGCTCTAATTCAAAAAACAGACTATCGGAACTCATGAAAATTGGTTATACAAAAAAGGACCCATTGGAAGAGGAAGGAGTTGAGTACAGATTGCAATGTACTGTACATGCAGAGTCCCAAATTTTTATGTTGGAGAGACAAAACAGAAGTTGAAATCAGACTGTCAGAACATCTTGCTGCAGTACGNTTATCAAATTGTTCAATTGTTATATCTAAATAATTTATTTTATTATGTTTTTCAATTTTGTGAGTGAATTTAATATATGGGTTAACCTTATTCGCTATTTCAGTATTTATCAGGTGATATTATTGTACTATTGTATATTATTATTATATCGTCAACATACCTTGCAATAAATTCTATTCCTGTTAGTCTTGATAATACTTTATCCATATCTATCATAAATATTTCCGCTAGTTTTGGGCCAATAACAGATCCCATGGAAATGCCATCTTTTTGATGATAATATTTTTCATTAGCTGGTAATTTTTATCTAACATGAATGCAATAAGGTCTATTAAATAATTAGGAACTTTGTACTTACATAAACTTTGCACTGTCATTTCTTTGTTAATTGAAGGATACATTGGTATTATATCTTGGCTCACTAATTTATGATTTGGTGTGATTTTCCTTTCTTTAGTTTTGATATTAAAATATCTGCATTTTTATACTAAATTCTGAATTTAGAATGTTCTATAAGGATTTTTTTTTTAATTTCTAAGTTATACAGTAATGTTAATTTAAAGTCTATAATTGGTCTACACTTATTTTGTTTATGTGTTTTTATATGAATATTTAATTTGGGTATTCTTATGTTCTCCTTAGGAAATATTTCATTAATTTCTGACTTTGAGATGGTACTTTCGTTTGACAGTTTCTTTAGCTTTTTAGTTAACATTTTTCTTATAACTTTTGTTGGATCTTGTTCTAGTTCTTTGAAATTACCTTCAGATATGAGTTCTTCTTTCTTTCTCTCTACATCTTGTATAGTCAGTATTATAATTTGTTGTGATTTGTCTACTCTAATTAAACAACAATCAGATTTTTAAAAAAAATTTTTTATCCTATTATATTTACCTATCTATTTTCCTGCTTTATGGTCCTTAATGTATCCTTTATCTGTATTAAATTTCTTTAAGTCTTCAGCAATTTTTATTTTAATTTCTTCTTTTTTATATTCACTTCTAAATATTGCATAATCTATGTCTGTTACAGTATCTATTGTTTTTTCAAAGAAAGGTAAATTCATACTAATATCAAATGATAAAAAATTTATATTAACCCAATGTAAGAGAAGAAGTCAAGATAGTAAATAAGAAGTTCCTGTTAAATGAATACCCAAGAAATCTTTTTAAAAAATGGTATGATGACCTCATGTTAAATAGATACAAAGTATAGAGAAAAAAAAATAAAAAGTACATATCGTTTACATATATTACAGATATATATGAAAAATATCAAAAAATTTTTAGTGAAACTTTAATAAAATTAGCTCTAATTCAAAAAACAGACTATCGGAACTCATGAAAATTGGTTATACAAAAAAGGACCCATTGGAAGAGGAAGGAGTTGAGTACAGATTGCAATGTACTGTACATGCAGAGTCCCAAATTTTTATGTTGGAGAGACAAAACAGAAGTTGAAATCAGACTGTCAGAACATCTTGCTGCAGTACATTTAAAGGTCAATACTTCTGCAGTATTTTTGCATTGTAATAGTAATAATTGTCAAATTAATGTTAATGAAATAAAAATAATGTATAAAGAAATAAATACTGTAAAAAGAAAATTTAATAAACATTTTGCAATCGTTACACAAAATAATTCTGTTAATTTAAATAATGGTGTGGTGCCAGCGAAATGCTGGGTAAATCTTTTCGGATATAAAAATTGTATACCACAGTGTAAGAGATTGTAATGGATAGTTGTAGTGATTGGCAAATTGAATTGTATTGTGCAGCTTGGAGCCCTACTGAGGAAGCCAGTGTACTGGCAAAATGCATTTGGGGTTAAATAAGTTGTAATAAAAATTAGTCTCTCTCAAAGGAAAAACTGGTTTGCTTGTTTAACTTTTTATTCTAATTCTATTTCATTTAGCAAATGGTTTAGAAGGTTTCACACCTCCATAAGTCAGATAAGAAGGAAAATCCGAATTTTCGTGTACTTACTTACAGTACAATTAAGATTAGAATATTCTGACTCCATCATTTTAAATATTTTAATTTATTCTTATTTAAATCAAACTTTTAACTTTTCAGATAAAAAAGTTAATAGTTTGGTTTAAAAAATAATATAGTTAAGGTATAATTCGCTTTTCATTTCTCAAAAATTACCTGGCTACTTGACACATGTCTTTATGGTAACATATTTCATTTCATTAATTAATTAATCTAAATTTAGAAAGTGTGAATTTATTTTAATAACTATATTATAAAATTATCATTTATTTTTTTACCTGCTTTGCAGTATAAAGTTTTAATATGGGAGTTAATAAACGAAAAAGTAGAACTTCTTCATCAGTAGCTTTATTGCATTCTTGTTTACCTAACCNAGTTGAAATAGCTATCTATATTATAAAATTATCATTTATTTTTTTACCTGCTTTGCAGTATAAAGTTTTAATATGGGAGTTAATAAACGAAAAAGTAGAACTTCTTCATCAGTAGCTTTATTGCATTCTTGTTTACCTAACCATCTGATAACCTACATAAAGAATTTTAAATTAAATGTAACCTCAAAAATAAAACAGATATTATAAAATACACTTTAAGAAATAACTCACTTCTAATAGCAATAACAATGAACCTTGTATTTCTGTCTCCATTCTAGCTAAAGTTTGTACATGTAATGGATAATTATTTAATTTACTTCCAAAGACAGATCTACGATTGGCATAGTCACTTGCAAGATTTAAAATACTAAATATTAAAAGATTAAATTAAAATATCATTTATAAATCTCAATTTAAGAAAAAATACTTTAAACATACTGTCTCATAGAAGAAACAGATCCTACTGCGTTATGGATACGAGTCATAGTTAACATATATGATATAGCAGCAATTCCTTGGCCATTTTCTGACATCTTTCAAAAGTCAAGATATAATTGCATCATAATTTCTAATAATTTTATTTAAAAAACTTTTTTATAATTGAAATTTTAGAGAAACATCCAATTTTCAAAAATATAATTCTGTAAAGGCATACAAATCATACTACCAACGATATTTACCTAATGCTTTTTATTGTATATTACAGGAAAAATCTGTTCTATTATTTCATTATAAATCATACAAAAACATAAATTTACAGTAAATTAAAAAATATAGTATACCTTATAAGCTGTTGTTCCATCTAATAATAATTCAGCAGTTGGAAGCTGTCTTGTTCCTAATTTGTCTTTTAACCTTATTATGTGTATATTATTCAAATTTCCATCAATTGCCTTAGTTTCTAAATAAAATAAACTTAATGGTTGAAATTCCTGAAATTCAAAAACAAACTGTAATTATTTTTTCCAAATACATTCTAATTAAAGTAATATATATTAATTAATTATATAATATATGGTATATAATTACATAAAATAAAGAAACAAATTTATTGTTTCCATTAAAAGATTTAAAAAACTTTTACTAAAGTAGCTACGATACATATTCATTTCATTTATTTATAAAAAAATCATCAAATGTTTATCGATTGAAAGAAATTTTAAAGTACCGTAAACCCCCCTATAGTTCGGATTCCTATATGACGGCGAAAAAATTGCGACGGTATCCATACAAACATGGTAAAAAAACTCCTATAATTCAGTAAAACGTCATTGGGCAGCCAAACTACTTTCTGCTGTCCAGCGCCATGCTAAGGAGAGTTTAGGCGAGTAAGTTGAGTTTACTATCGTCTGTACAGTATGTAAATTAGGTACCGTAAGTCTAATACAGTACTGTAATTTTATGCATTTCTTGTGAAAGAAACATTTCTTATTCAATGGCCACAAAAAGTATTTATATTAATGATGTCTCCAAAGTTCAACGAAGTTTTTGCAGAAAAATAACTTATCAGAAATCATGCCCACCATTTGATGCGCTGCTCCGCGACGAAAACAAGCTTAAGCAATGGCGACGTCGAACGATGCACACTCAGTAAGTAATCCTACAATTTTTTGTTTATAGCATAGTTAATACGGATTATTTTCAAAAAAAATATACGTATTTTAAAAATGTTGAGTCAAATTAGTCTAGAATCGATTAATTTTATTGAAGAAAACCTTACAAACAGCCGTAGTCCGTAAACTTCACACGTGTCAGGCTGTGATTGGCAAGGTCTCTTAAAACATCAATTTCATAAAAAATGGAACGTGTCTACCGTTTTATAGGGGGGTCAACTATACTATTTTTTTTAATATAGTAGTTAAAATGAAAAATATTTTCAATGTGTATAAAATAAACTTCATGAATTTATTATGCCATATATTTTTTTGATATAATACTTTTAACATAATAATTTATTTAACCTGGTAAAAAATATATATGACTATATATATATATATATATACACATATACACACACATATTCTATATACAGGAAATCTATCCTCATTAATTCAAACTAAGACAGTTAAAAATCCCATTGGTTCGTAACTATACTTTTGTCCCAGCCAGGGATATAGACATTTACACGTGAAGGAATTCAGTTACTTCGATATACAGCTATTTCATAATTTGAAGTAAAAACTCTGTCTAATATACATATGTTAACTCATTTGTTTAGATTGACATGCCTCCTTACTGTAAGAGAACAATACACCAAGAACAACTCTAATCTGGTCAATAGGCTTTCCTTTTACAGTAACATACTTTTGGGTATCACTTTATCCATGAATTATCCTTCTTTCTCTCTTATCTCATAAAATATAACTGGTTTTCAGGATTGCAAGATTGGCTACGAGCAGTAGATTGAGATATTTGTAGTACTCTAGTCTACAAATCAAGTAAGTCATCCAAACATACACATATGTTTGGATGACTTACTACTTTTTGGGCCACATTTTGAGGAATTCTGTTTTACTTTTTATAAAACTTATCTGGAGACCTGTGAAGTTTTCACCAGACACATACTGTTTACCTGCAGTTTATTTATATTTTTATTATTAATTATTAATTAACAAAAATAGCATTCTGTATACATATCTATATTCCATTTGCTTAATAAATTATGTCAGTTACATGGCATTTGGTATATTGTATGGGCATATATAAATCTCGGATAATTTGAAACTTGATACTTTGAAGTTGTGATTATTTTGTTCCTTGAATTTCAAACTAATGAGGATTTCCTATATATATAGAATTGTTTTTATTAATTCTTTATTTGTTTTTCTAACAAAACATATAATTCTCCAATACTCTAATTATTTCAAGTCACTATAAATTTAATTTAATAAAAAGAACAGATAAATACTTATTCCAATGAATTCATTCTTCAGAATAAATGGCTTTTAATATGGTAAATACTTGCTGATATTTTGAATTTACCATTTTGAAATTAGTGAAAATGTGTGAAAATACTAGTGATAATTAGTTAAAACAATTTTTACAACATATTCTTCCATATATATGAATATATACTGTATTTGTTTCTTTGATATATGCACACAATTCTTCAAATTTCTAATGATTCAAGCAAATTTCTTGATATTACAACTGGGTATATAAATTATCAATTCACTATGATTTACTATACAATTTTGAATATGTGAAAATTGCTCTAACAGTACTAGTGATTTTAAGATTTCTTGCTCTCAGGATATGAGTTTTTCATTATTTAATAACTTTTCAACATTCTAGCATATTTTAGTATAATATAATTTCACTATAATATATTTTGGCAACCTCACAATTTCATTATACTAACATTTTATTGTAAAAAGTGTTTAATTTCTTGTTTGTTTAATAACATATACAATGTTTTATTACAATAAATAATAAATTGATTTTTAAATGAAGGAATGAAATACAATATAACTCAGTTATAAAGAAATCCCAAAATAATCATTTCTACTAAATTGATATTAATTATAATTTTCTTTATTTATATAAAATGAGATTAAGAATTAGGTCTTATAAATACCTGATTTTCACCATTTTCATCAGAAATTTTAGCCAGTGTTAGCGACATATCAGAATCTGCAGCTGAAGTAAACCACTTATAACCATAAAGTTTATAACAATCATTCTCTTGATGTAAAGCAATAGTTTCAGTCCCACCAGCTAATAAAAAATGCTTTATATTAAAACTATTTTTTCAGATAATTATACTTTTGTGAAAATAAGAAATAAATTTTACAATTAAAAATTTGTATTGTTTTACAAATTTAACAACAATACAAAGTATTTGATAAAATTGATGTGCATGAAAGGACAAAGTTTGAGGACACTTTTTATGTATTGTCTATTGAAAATTTTTTATAAATTTTTTAAGTTTAATACAAAGTATTGTGTGCTAAATTTCTAAAATACTTCAGATTTAATTGATATATTTAAAATGTTATGAATTTCTCAATAAACAGAATGAAACTATTGTAGACAAATTAATTATTAGACAAAATAAAATAATATATAATTTTATTATCTTTTATTTAATATTTCTTTGTTGTTTGAGAAAATATATTTAAATTCTTCTTTAACCATTCTTAGAAACAATTTTTTGTGAGAAAAAAGTAATTGATTTCATATAAACATTCTTAAACGTTCAAATTAAAATGTAACTTTTCAAAATAAATCTTATACACTTATAAAAAGTTAAATTGTCATGAACAATAAATATTTATAATTAGGTTATTATTAGGCATTTTTATCAAACTTAAAATCATAATTTATCTTTCTATATATAAACAAGCATCCATCATATGAGAAATTTATCTGTATGTTTAATTATCCTAATACATATATTTTATTTTAAATGTACAAAATTTAATGTCTGAATTTTGTCTAAATTGAAAAATAGTTTTTTAATTGTTTAATTATATTCAAGTTTAGTCAGAAGTTTTTATTTTGATTACTAGCTGCAAGGGCCCGCTTTGCTGGGTTTTTATTTTTATGTAATATAGTTCTTTTTATATATAAAAGACTGTTTTTCTAAGTAATCTAGAATCTAGCTGCAAGGACCCGCTTTGCTGGGTTTTTAAAAAGTAACGATAGTGAAGATTAAGATAATTACATTATAGCTAATCTTACCCGTTTTCACAGAATGCAAGAATTAGGTCCCCCGTTTCCAGACTAATTAGAGAATTTTTACGTTTAGTCAAACGAACAAATTTCAACGTTTCTGGAACGTTTTCAATCGTTCTATAATCGAACCAATTCGAATTTTATGTTTGAATTTAATTCGAACAAATTCGAAAAAATCAAACAAAACATTCGAAATAGAAAGCCACTTTCAACCACTTTCAGCCTCATATCTCCCGCACCCTTATAGCTATCGAGATGTGATCACCCCTATGCACGAATGGAGACTTGGGGCTACCACCACATACAAACACCATTCACGTGCGATGTGTAGTTTTGGCGAAAAAGTGAAATATAGGGACATACATGTCCATTTTTATATATATATATATATATATAGATATAACAAAAAATATATAAACAACAATAATATTTTTTAGAATACAAAGAAAAATTAGATGACTCAATTAAAGATAATAGTTCATTAGCTTTTTGCTGGATGAAAGGTTAATGTTAACTGTATTAATCAGCAATTATCAAGGTTATTTGGTCAAAAATTTCTTATTTTTTATATAAAATATAAAAAATAAGAAATTTTTGACCAAATAATAAACCTAAAAAAATGTTAACTTGTTATAATTTGCTGCTAGATTAAAGATTGACTTCAATTAGTATTTGTTAATAATGACAAATAATTTATTAATATTATATATACATGCACAAGCAAACACAAATGTGCACTCTTACACACACATTCAAAAATAAGCATAACCATTAATTTTGCCTATATCTCAGGCACTACTAAACTTAACATACAATCGTAACATTGTATGTGTATTCTTTAGACAATAAAACAATTGAAAAGCAAAAATTTAATCTAAATTATGTAAAACCAAAAACAATTAAAAAATTACTAAGCATTGTCATAAATCTTTTTGCACAGAAAATGATTAATAAGGTATGCAATTGTCTCCTGCATGCATACATGCTTCACTGTTTATTAGTTCTGTCAAAAACAAAGTCCATTCTTGAACAAGAATATCTTGGAAGTTCCTGGAATGTTCTTGGTGGAAGCTGATGAGATACAACTCATATCCCTATAGCACACATATTTTATGGAATTTAGGTCTACAGATCTTGCTGGCCATTTCATGCAACAAATATCTTCACTGTCAAGAAAGTCATCAACAAGGGCAGTCTTTGTATGCAGACATTATTGTCCATGAAAATGAAATCTGCATCTACAACACTTCAGAAAAGTCTCATATAAGATTTCAAAGTCTTGTCTTTGTATCTTCTTGCAGTTATGACACCTGTTAAAAAATATGGTGTGACCATTAAACATAATGCTACCCCAGCCCAAAATACTACCACCTGAACCTGGTGTCCTTCTCTACTCTACTCTACTCTACTCTCTCTCTCTCGTTTATATGGAGATTGCAGCCTATATCGCTTTTTCTCCGACGTGCGGCGCCACCTTATTTGGTAAAGCGACCCGATCGATGAATATACTGTTCTAGAAGGTATATATGATATTTCGAGGACATGTCGGCCTGTGGCCAATACAGAGGAGACAATGTACGCACAGTTTGTAAATTCAGTCGTAAGTGTTTCAGTAGGTCCGTGCGACTCGTAGTATACTCTGGACACCTTAGCCAGAAATGATCAGTAGTTTCTGCCTCCCCACAGAACAAACAGTTTGGGGACGGGACGATACCACGCGAATAAAGAAAGTCATTGAGTGGGGCTGTACCAGTCCGTAGTTTCGACAGGAGTGTTTCCGCTTGCCGCGATGAAGCGTGGTGATAAGGCCACGGGTAAAAAGGACGGAGATACTCCCTACCCCTGTTCCTATGGACCGCAGCCCAGTGATCCCGTAACGAATTACGTGTGTCCTGCCATACCGACCGATGAATGTCCTTAGGCAACAGCGGGCCCCTCCAGGAACCAGATAAATTCGTTCCTGGAATTCCGATAAGGCTCCTTTCGCTGCCTTATCCGCGTCTTCGTTGAGTGCAATACCGACGTGCCCCGGAGTCCATAACATCACAATAGGCTGAGGAAAGGACGACACAGCCGCCGCAATATCGATGATGATCGCTTCTGAAGTATACTCCACGTTAGCCAATGCCTCTAGCACCGAACGACTGTCTGTACTTAAAATGGTTGGACAAGGGTTTTGGGAACACAGAGCCAACCCCCACAAAACACCAGCAGCTTCCGCCCCGAAGACCCCACACTGAGCGTCCAGATCCCACGTCTCACTCCTCCGCCCCTCCGCTATGAAGACGCCCATCGACGTCCGATTGGGTGACTTCGACCCATCTGTTCCGATTAAAGCCCACCCTTCGCGATAATTGCGCATCCATTCGTCGAATGCCACCCTGTCCTCGTCAGGAATACGAATACTCCCAGTCCTGAACACGTCAATGTTTATCCTCGAGCCCATCTGCTCGACAGTCGGCGGCAGATTCTGTTGACGATAAATGTTCGCAATCGCTATCCCGAGTTTCCGTAAATGAGAGACCGCTCTGATCACGTAAGGTTCCTGGTATCTCCGCCATCTATAGTGATCCAGGCCATGCCGTTTCGAATAAATACTAGAGAGCGAGCTAAAACGGCCCCTCGATATGTGCGTGACTATATGTCTGATCGTCCTTAAGTTAAGACGTGCTTTTAAACCAATGTAATTCGCCTCCGTATACATCGCTAGCAGCGAAGTAGTTAGTGGCACCCCGAGAGCCGCCCTAAGGGCCATGTGGATAGGCTTTTCGATCCGGTTGATGACTGACGGTGGCGCTCCGTCCAGGAGAGGCGCCCCGTATTCCGCCATCGGTAGGAGAACCGTATTGATCAACTGAAGTAGATTTCTCTGACGCGCCCCATTCCGCCGAGAAGCAAAATAAAGGAGATACGAACTCGCTCTTGTTAATTTATTACGAAGGAAACTTTCGTGCTCCCTCCATGTGAACGTCTCATTAAGAAACACCCCCAGAATTCGCATTGACTTGACCTGAGGAATTGTTCCCGACCCTAGCCTTAGGGGAACAGTCGGTCTGTGCCGCTTTGGTGAAAAATCAATGACACCGCTCTTCGGCGCAGAGAATACCATGCTCCACTGGGCCGACCAGTGCTCAATATGATCCAGTGCCCTCTGGATCCGAAACCTAGCCATATCCGCCTGTGTACTCGATCCTATAATGTAAAGATCGTCGGCGTACAGAACGCTCACCACATCCGTTGGGATCACCCGCCAGAGGTCAGCCATGTACAGGGAAAAAAGAAGCGGAGCCAACACGCTCCCCTGCGGTACACCGGAGTTAAACTTATGTGGTCCCGAGAGCACACCCCTCCACTTGACCCTAAACTCCCTATTCACTATAAAGTCACACAACCACCGAAGCGTTTTCCCTGACAACCCGTAGTGGACTAGCTTGGCAATTAATCCGTTCTGATGGACCGTGTCGTACGCACCCTCCAGGTCGAGTGATACCAAATACACCCACTTCTTTTGGGCGCGGGCCACCGAAATAGTGTGGTGGATAAGAATTACCGCGTCTTCCGCCCCTCGATAAGGGAGAAAACCAAAGTGATTTTCATGAAATATATTGGATTCCAACAAGGCCCTCTGAAACCTCTGTAACAGCATTCGTTCAAAGATTTTTGCCACGTTTGATGTGAGCGAGATCGGCCTGTATGCCGCGCACGAAGTCGCCTGTCTCCCCGGTTTTAGGATCGGAAGAATGTATGCCGACCGCCACTCCGCCGGAAGATGGCCAGTGTTCCATATCTTATTCATAAGCTCCAGAAGGGCTTCCCGCCCCGCCCTGGGGAGCGACCGCAATCTGGGCCTGGTGTCCTTCCATGATGTTCATGGGACTGTATTGAATTCTCCACTCTCTCCAGATTCTAATCTGATAAGAATGGAGGTAATGGATGGCTGCCGTCGGTTAGACGAAACCTGGCCATCTTTCTCCATCCATTTCAATCTCCACAAAGAATGTCTTTATCAGAAGGCGGTAAACGTGAATTAGTAAAGTCCATGACCATGTTTTAAACTAAAACAATATTTATTCACAACACTCTTACGAGTACACTTGAGAGAGAGTTACACATGCTCATGGCAGCGATCACTCGACAAGAAGAAGCAACAATACCCAGAATCCCCTGCGGAAAAAACTCTTGTCCCCATTTTTCAATCCAGGATTCTCGGGGAACTCCTAGAGGAGTGGCGCCATCTCATGAGTCCGTGATGGTCTCCGCACCCTGATGTCAAGAATGTTGAAATTGGACTTTGAATGTATGAGACAACACTCTGTTCACTGATGAGTCTGGTACAATCTACCTAATTATTCTTGCGGCGACCATCCATTACCTCCAAGGAAAATTAGACAGGAAAGGACTACAGTAATGTCCCTGGTGCTAAAGCATATGTGGGGCTGGAGCCCCCATCCAAATTTTGGTATAAGCCCTACGGCCAGTAGGAAAATGATAGCCAGAAAGCCAAGGCAGTTAAGATGTCAGCCATTAAATTTGAGGAATGAGCCACCAAAAGAAAACTCTGGCTATGAGCCTACTTGACATCATCTTAAATGAGCTTTTTTTTATACACAATCAATGGAATGCAATGTACTGGATACCCAACAAAAAGTTCATTTGTCTGGATCCTTGCATAAACAGTTTGTCATGAAACTCTAATACCAGACATTTTGAAAAGAGTTGAGACATTCTTCTGTTACAATCAGGGGTGTGCCGTGACATTTGATGATAGGGAAGCTGTGTTTTTGTAAGAAGCCGACTTCCAGGGGCAATCAGTCAGTGATGGTCTAGGGTCCATTCGTATTCGTTTGTTCGATAAGCCAGTAAAAACCGTAGACTTCTCTAAATGTATTTTTAATTAATAGATTATCTAACGCACTTAATAAATAAGCAAGTTCAATATAATTAACTCTGTTATATTAGATTTAATAGATTCTCTAAGCCCTCTAAATGCCAATTCTAGCTTCGATAACATCTACTAATTGAAATATAATATATCTATTAGCCGTATCTATCTCGTTATAATTTTCAATATTTATTTTATATTGTGTACTAATGTTAAATTCTATTCTATTTTGATTTCCAAATTGCTTCAATTTTGCGAAAGATTCGATGTGAGATTTAGGATTTTCGTGTCTTTTGCCAGCTTTATTAAAATTATTTAAATCGTCAAAGCCAATCTCATTCCACACACTAATTTTATTTGAAAATAGTAGGCAAGGCCAACAAAACAATTTTTGCATTTTTATGCATCCACAGAGCCATTTTATATCTTCATAAATTTTATTGTGAAAATGTCAAACAAATTTTTTTATCGACGTATTTATATTTAATTTAGGCATTGGTCTTTCTCTTTTAATAATGTTTTCTTTTTCATTATAAGGTCTCGAGCCAAAACTTTTTGAAATAAATTTTCAATATCACAATTACATTCTAAATTGCTAGCTATAATATAAGGGCTAAAATTAAAAATAAAATTATAAAAACTTACTTGTTAAAATAAAATGTGTGATCGATATACAATTATACATACCTGGTACAAAATATTCGATTGTATGAATATAGTTTTATGAAGAAACGTACATAAAAATAGCATAAGATATTCTTTACTTCTTAAATATTAAAACAATCCACTTAGTTAAAAGTGCTCCCTATCAGTGACTCGTGGATGGAATCAGAGACAATCTTGGTAGGTGTGCGGTGCATGCATGCATGCCAAATCCCAAGGGTGCTGATACCAGTTAATGTCTCTTTTGTCTCATCACTAGTATATCTCAAAGGACGCGACAGGGTTGTTGTAAATTTTAAACGTTTCTCATCATAGCTGTAAAAATCTAAATACGTTAAACTTAATAGATTGCCCGTCTTTTGTTTTCTAACTAATTCCTTTTAGGACCAGGTGTTGTCCACAGAAATTTCCAAAATTTACAACTTTTCGGTCACTCTTGTTGAACTGGAAAAATTTCTGCCTTTATTACATCTA
Organism: Centruroides sculpturatus; assembly: GCF_000671375.1. Classification (NCBI taxonomy): domain Eukaryota; kingdom Metazoa; phylum Arthropoda; class Arachnida; order Scorpiones; family Buthidae; genus Centruroides; species Centruroides sculpturatus. The sequence goes on along the minus strand of NW_019384363.1, from coordinate 527,323 downwards.
ATACAGTATTTTGAAGAAATCAGTCTCCACTGTACTCGGCTAGAGATGGTTCGGTAAAGCTTTTGTTTAAGTAATATTCTGGCTCTTTCATCAGGGTTTTGTTTATGTCCCCAATTCCCTAATCGCTTAATTATTTAACTACTTCTTAAGTAGAAATAAGTCTAAACTGGTTACTTTGTACTCGAATATTTGTAGTCTCGGGAAAAAGTGGAAAGACAAATTTTTATGACAAACGGATACATAAATCGTAAATTTAAGGAAAATAAATTCTACAGCTTTTTCTGTACCTGGTGCATCTCTCTCATTATTAAATTTAGTCGTAAATGACACTGTCGAAGTAACGGCTAATTTTTTAACATTATACAAGAATTGTACATGTTTTTTTTCTACATCCCCTTAGAGATGGGACATACCAAATTGTAATATCACTGGTTTAACATTGAAATCCATGAGTAATATAAAATCGGAGAGCGGAATAAAAATATCAAATGTTTTAATGGATTTTTTAAACTCCTGTCAACTATACAGAACTATCGTAAAAACATACCAGTAAATTCTTATCGGTTGGGTTAAGTTATAAATCTACTCATTATTCACGTAATCAGCCAAATATCTAGCGGGCGGGCGGCTAACAGCCCGGAACTGGTCCCGGACAGAATTGGAAGCATTGGATGTGTAACATCAACTCAAGGTCGTAGGCTTCCACCGGCTAAACTGGGTGATGTTGGTGCTTTGTAAAGCGCGTGCGCAGATCTGGCTTTTTGGAATCTGACAATACAGAGATTCCACTCCACCATTAATATTTGAATATAAATAGCAATCTTTTTTTTTTTTTCACGTGTAGTATAGAAATTTGTAATAAGATACATAATGCGGTTGTAATAAAACATTGTACGATTATTTTCATATAATTAAAATTAATACAGTAATACCTCGACTTACGCGAACCCGGAGTTACGTGATTTTCAAATCTCGTCGATTCGTCTTTTGTTTGAGCGCCACGCTACTTTTGATTACTCACTCCCCCCACACTATTGTTCAGCTTACATGTTCAGACGTGTCACGCGGAATTGACACATAGCTACAATTTATTTTGTGTTATTTATTTCTGTGTTTGTTATATCTACGGAGCCTTGAGAGACTCTATGTGGTGATTTCTTGTAACCGTGAACGAATCAAAAGATGAGATAAGATTAACGAGAACATTTATTAGCTTACATATATCCGACTTGGATTTTACACAAATTGCGAAATTATACCCCGACTTACACGAATTCGAGTTACGCAGTTATCGCTCGGTCCCACCTATTGCGTAAGTTCGGGGTATTACTGTATGTATTTATTTTTTAGAAAATACAAGGGAAGCGGCGCTTCCACCGCTTCTAATGACGGCATGCCACTGGTTACAATCCACTGTTAATGTAAAATAGTGGTCCTGTTGAGAAGTGGTAACTTTTGGATGACACTTCAACATTGTAAGAAAGTGATAGTTGACATTCAACGTATCCTGTTTTTTAAACTCTAGCCCAAAACATGGTAATGACACTCTGCAGCACATTTCTGAACACATCTGTCTGTAACTGTGTTATGTATGCAAACCTCCAGGGGATAACCCACACTGAATTGCCCCTTGATCTAGTTAGGCAACCCCCAGCAAACTTTGACCTTTGCCATCCTTCCTTTGTCTCCAGGCAATTGTGCATTAGCTGTAGTGACACTTAGATCTGGATGCACATGTTATGTTGCATTATCACAAAGTTACATTTGCATTATAATAAAGTTAATTATATATGTTACAAGTAATTGTTTATTTTATGGACACAACAAACTGGCCTGCTTCTAGCCTTCCAATAGTTCTTTCTTTTGTAAAATCATCTATTTAGCATCTTTGTGGCAATATGATTGTCAGTAACAAACTGTTCTTAATAGTTAAAACAATACAGAAACAATGCCAGGCTACTACTGTATACAGGTAGTCCTCGGTTTATGCTGCAGTTCGGTTTCTAGAAAAGCTAGCACAAATCGAATCAGCATAAAATGAACCCATATTTACAGTGAGGTATAGGATTAGGTTCTATATAAGTGAAAAATAAGCAAATAATTTTGTTTATTAATACAATATAATACAAAATACATATATTATAAATTTAATTATTTGATAATAAAATACATTTTATTATTTATTTATTTTATTATTTAATTTAATAAAATACATTTTAAAAATGTATTTTATGATAAAATAAAATGAAATGTTTTTATTAAAAAATCTTAAGAAAAACAAATGATATTTCAAAGTTTCGGATCTCTTATATTTTTTGGAAAAAAGTATCCATCTTTAATTGTTTCGATTTTTGTTTTCTTTCATTAAGAATTTCGGAATATGGTTGAATAGATGCGATGATGCTCCTTTTTACATTTGCACTTTGCTCCTAATCGTTGTCAACTCACAAAGTTCATCCATCAAACTTTCCATAGTTGAAAGGATACGCTTTAGATTGGCCATTTTCGTTACTCTGAGTTTCCTCTTTGTTTTCTTGCTTCTCGGACTGTTCACAATCTAATTCTTTGTATAATTCTTCTAAGTCTTCATTTGAGAGTGGCTGATCATGGGCTTCTAAAACTTCTGTCACATCTTCAGATGTAACTTCCAATCCCACATCACGCACAAGTCTGGTAATGTATTCAATTAAATTCTCCTGATGTGCTACTTCTTCAAAATCGTGCATGAATGCTAAAAAAAGTTTATGCCAAACTCCATTTAAGCATTTTGCTGTAACTTCATCCCAAGCCAACTTGATGTTTTTAATGCCTTTCAAAATATTGAAAGACCACCAGTAGTCTTTAACAGTTTTGTCTGAAGTGTCTAAAACTCTCATCATTTCCATGAATGTATTACAGAGATAATAAGCTTTGAAGGTTGCAATAACCCCCTGATCCATTGGTTGCAAAAGAGATGTATCAGGAAGCATGTAAACAACTGTGACATCCAATGGTGTTCTTATTTCATCAAGATTTTGAGAATGTCCTGGAGCATTGTTCAAGAGAAGAAGTGCCTTGGATGGTAATTTATTTTCTTCACAAAGAGAAGCACAGTAGGGCAAAAATAACTTGTGTACCAATCTGTGAAAACATCTTGTGTGGTCTAAGCTTTCTTGTTCTATTTCTAATAAATGGCAATATGTCTTTATTTAGACCCTTTAAAGCAAATGGTGTCTGTGAATGATACACTAACATTGGTTTAAGTTTCAAAGTTCCTGAAACTGGTGGTTTTTGACTCCCAACAAAAGAGTTGATCTATCTTTCGCAACTTTAAAACCTGGAGCGGAACATTCTTCATGAGAAATAAAAGTTTGTGCTGGTAACTTTTTCCAATAAAGCCCAGTCTCATCAACGTTGAAGATTAGGTCTGGAGAATAGTTGCCTTGTTCTACATAACCCTGAAATTCCTTAGGAAAAGCATATCTGTACTTGCTGCTTCACACATTATTTTACACTAAGACAGCTAGTTTGGGATTTAAATCTCATAAACTAACCCTCGCTTCCCAAAAAAGTTTCTTTGACTCCATCTGTCTAATTAAGATTATAAAAAATTGATTTTGCTGTTTTAGTTATATCAGCTTGAGTCAAGGAAATGATTTTTTTGATTTGCATCATCCACCCATAACGATAACAATTTTTCCATTTTTTCAAAAATTTTACCTCTACTGTAATTCACATGTTTTACATTTACTGCCATAAACTGTTGAGCAGAGTGTTTAATTTTATCTGCATTTTTCATAATGTTAGTAACAGTCGATGGATATAAGTTCAAAGATCTACAGACATTAGAGCATGTTTGTCCATTTTCCATTCGTCGAATAACTTCCATTTTTGTTTCTATGGAGATAGATTGCCATGCTTTCTTAACATGTTTAGATAATTCTGGTGCACTTCTTTTATCTGACATAATAACATTCCTTTATTCTTGTATATGTATGTGGGTACCTAAACATTTAGTTTATTAATTTAATGAAATTGTATACAAAACAGAAAAAATAAATATATTCAATAAAAATCTTTGTTTTAACAAATGTACAACATCGCAGCTCAGTAAATACGTCAACACTGAAATGAAAATCAGTCTAGCATAGGGAAAATTGGGGAATTACACGGCAAAATGCAAATTGCGCAGTGGCATTATTGTGAATTGGCATAAACCGAGGGCTACCTGTATATAAAGCCTGTGTATTTTGTATAAACTTAAGCTTTTATATGAAACATTCAACCATATCCTGGGTATTTTTATTGTTTGGAAACAGTCACATAAATAAATTGCTATTTTTTAAAATTTTTTGTCCTATCTCTGTATTGAATGATTATGCTTATTTTTTTAACACAAATGTATAAAATACAGATACAATTTTTTAAAAATAACTTACCTACATCAGATCCTCCTTTCTTTTCTGTCATCCATTGACCAGAAGTCCAAAATTGTTTAGGATCTCTACTTATTAAATTATTAAAAGCAGTCTGAAATCTTTTATTTGTATTGCGTGCCACCATCTGAAAATAAATTAGATTTTTAAAATATTAATAATTATTCCTAGTAAAAATATCATTTGAAATCATTTACTATTAAGAAATGATTTCAAATGATAAATTGTCAGGAAGTGATACTTGGTTCAATCAGAAAAAAACTGGAATTATTTTTTAAGCACATCATTTAATATTTTTCAAAATATTCCTCCCACAGTTCAGACAAGTTTTCCACATCTACTCATAAAAATGGCTTGACTGTTTGCATACCCATTCCATGACTCCTCTTGCACATCACCATTCCAATTTCTACAGTTAAACACATCATGCATTATTAATTAATATGCAAAATCATGACTAATCTGCAAACAGTGGCAACTTCATCAACCATGATGGATCAATTACTCTGGATCAAGGCAGTTGCAGCAGCAATGTTAGTGTCAGTGATGGCCGACTTTGCTCTGCCAGTATATGAGTTGTCCAGTACTGATTGTCATCCTGCAAGAAACCTCTTGGCCCATTTAGAGTTGTAATTTTGACACTGCATTCTTATCATAAATAGTTTCCAATCAACAATGAATTTCACTGGGTTTAGCTTTTTATAAGATCAGAAATTCAATGATTGAATGCTGTCTCTCCTTGGACAGACTCACAGTGTTGCACACCATTTTCTGGAATAGGTTCCTGCACTACAGTGTAGTAGCAGTGCTGCTAACATATGCAAAGTATTAATAGTCAATGCTCCAACATACTTGCTAAATTCTGTTTTCCTAGCACAAATGCTTTATTTTTAACAAAATAATTCTTGTTTCTTTTTGACTGAACCAAACAGTAAATAGTAACAAATGGCAAGTCCTTTGCAATCACTTACTTTGTAGAAAAGAATGTAACATAATGGAAATGGTATGAATTGTTATCAAATGATCTTATAATATTTCCAAATTTTTAATTTCTGAATACATGACATCCATTGATGTTAGTTGACAATTTAGCGACATCAAATGGTATCATTTGACAAATATTCTGTTTATTAATAATGATATGTTTATTTATTTAGGGTTGCTAGACGTCTAGTATATATGCTCCTTTTTAAAGAAATGTCCTAGTGTCCTGGCAAATTTTATCAGGATGCCTACTTGTCCCATATTTAGCAAAAGAAATGACAAATTGAAATTTTAAGATCATATTATATGAAACAAAAAACTAATAACACTTTAAACAAGTTGGATACTCCTCACTCCTCATATAAATCATTGGAGTAGAACTGGGAAATAGAACAGTGTTTCAAATATTGGCACCGTGAATAGTCAGTAGTGGCCACAGTGGATTACATGTTTACATCATTACAGTCAGCACAGATGTAAGCATTTAAATTCAAACATTCACTCATAATTTCATAAACTGCCAATAGCTATCACTTGCTGCTTTTGCTTGATCAATCAAAATCAAAATGGAATGGATAAAATTTAGAACTCTGGATTTCTTTTACTTTATCATGCCAAAAAGATAGTGTTCTATAAATTCAGTTATTTTTTTTATCAAAGTGTTAAAAGTTAGGGATTAACAATGTTTCATATATGTTCCATATTATTCAAAATAAATTTAAATATCTTTATATACAGGTCCTGTTTTTTCATTTTGGAAATCTGGCAACTCTAATTTATTAGATATTGCTGGTGACTAATATTGCAAATTCTGAATGTTTCATACAAAGTTCTATTTATGTGGGTATTTTTAATTAGAAAATAATTGTTTATATTTTATGTTTATACAAAGTTTATTACCTTAGTAAAAATATCACTTTATCATTTACAAACAATGTCAATTGATATAATCTCTGAAGTAATTTTTGGACAGTTTCAAGTGACCAAATAATATGAGATGTCACTTGTTATCGATTGTTGATGAAATTTTTTCAAATGATATGAAATGATTTCAATTGGTATTAATTGATGAAATGATGTCACTCGAACATGAAGTAATATAAAATCAAATAACACTTTATTATTAAATTGAATTTTTATTATTCTATTTAAATTTCACTAGAATATAACATAAATATTGACATAATATTGTAAAATATTTATCAATCATAATAAAATCAAAAATCTCTAACCATCTAAACAGATAATAATATAAATAATACTCCAAAAATTTTATAATTTTAAATTATTCTATAACAAGTTAATTCTTTAACTAAAAATATTGATAAAACTGTGATAGATATCAACATATATGTAAGATTTTAAATACAGTACCTGAATTGTTTTGGCTGCTCCATCTGTCATTGCTAAAGGACAGGAATACAAGCCCGACGAAGGTGCATAAAGATATAGCTTAACCATTTGATAGAGTCGACTATATTACAGAAATAACTTATTTATTTTTACTTTCAAATTAAATCAAATTTAATAACATACTTATTGTATGTTTAATAAAATTTTTACTGAAAAATTTAAAATATTTTATACCTCCATTCTGAATATTTCTTTTCATATCCAATTGCAATGAGTCCTTCTTCAGCAGATATATCATGTAACTTTTTCCATGCATCACAAGTCCATAATTTATTAACATAAACACCCCAAGCATTTTGCTGGTTCAATTTTGGAGGATTTAATTCACATTCTCTTCCTAAAACATTGATATCACTTGCTACACAATCTCCAAATCTAATCAAATCTGGCTCAATTTCATATAATACCTAAATAAATTAAAACCATTTTACTTTTTTAATTCATTTATTTTATAAAACAATTATAAACTTATGTAATTAACCATTAAATTAGTCAACAAATTAAATAACTGATTTATTTTATAATGTAAGTTTCACACTTTGATGGTGAATCAATCATTAGAATGATTAAAATATGTTTACACAATCAAAAATTTTGCTATAGAATTCAATACATATACAGTATAATCAGGGCATTCAAGTGCTTGTTTGGGAACATTGGGTAGAGTGGGTTGCTTTTGCTTTTCAAACAAATGAAATAAGTAGAAAGTTTCTTTATTAATAAAGAGCAGCCTTAAAATATGAACTTCCATATAAAAAAGTTAATGGCAAGCTATTTTGTATAATTTGTAGTAGAACTTTAGCAGGTTTCAAACTTTTAAAGATATTTGAAACAAATCATCCAATCAAAGTCGAAAAAGCTATTATACTTTTCAAAAGAAAACCGTCAAATTTGCTCTAAAAAAAACAAAACAAATGTTATTACTTAACAAAGTATAAAACAAAATTAAGATCGATAATTAGAAGCATCAAACGAAAAAAGAAAAACGTGGCAAATGCCAAATACAGAGGACACGTAGACCCTCGAAAAGTTAATTGTGCGCAAAAAGGGGATGGTCGAGAGCGTTAATGTTAATAATACAATGCCGCTGTACCGGAACAAACAACTAGTAAGCTTGGAATCGAAAATGGTCCAAATTTCTGGTTTTTCCGGTTTTCTGGACGTAGGATAAACATACATTTAAAACATAAACAATGGAAAATAAAGAACAAAACTGTATTTAAAACGCCGTATGCAAGTAATCACACTGCAACTGGCATCATTGTAGATCTATAAATTTTCCACTATCGTCCGTTCTTCCTTCCTTCCTTAATCTCGAGAACGGAGTTAGATAGATGAAAAACGAATCAGATATAGAAAACATGGGTAGGAAGACCCAATTAACTGTACAGTACAAGAACTTCTGATGCAAACCGGAAGTCATATTATTTCAATTCAAATCTTTCCCCTGAAAATAGTTAATAGATGACTGTCACAATTCTATTGTTAACGGAAAACTATAGTGTACAGTGTACAGGGACAAGACACTACTAATTTGAGGTGGAGAGCATACATTTTATATTAAATAAATTAAAAATTGCAGCCGGCATTATGACGATGTAACAATAAATAATTGCTCATTATAATCTATTTTTATTTAGTTTTTTTCGGGTTTTTTTTTTTACTCTTTTCGCCGTGTGGGCACTAAGAGGGCCTCTTTAAGCAAGTCCATTATTGGTTTGGCCAGGCCGGGTGATGAGGGACGGGGCCCGACATATCCGAACGGACCACCCCGAAATAGTGCGATGTCAGCGGTGCCCAGGCACAGGGCGCAGACCCTGGGGGCGCAGAAATGACCCAAAACTTAGGTTCTGGGCGTAGTTACAGAAGCTCGTACCGGGCGCATAAAAGGCTAGTTATGGCGCTGCTCCGAAATATTCCTGGGAATTATTTCACTCGTCCGGGTTCAATCCCGGGTCCCCTAGAGCGGTAGGTTGCCACCTTGACCGCTCGGCCATTCTTTACTTCATCATGACACATATATATCCCTAACGAAATAGACGATAACACATATACACATATCCTGGAAAGTCAAATTTGACACGATTAAAAAACTTTCTAGTGTTGTTATAACAGCGAGGAAAGTAAAAATCATGATAAAATTTTTATTTATCTCCAAAATTTAAGACTGATTTTTAATTTGAGATTATCATAATTTCTTAACACCAATTAAAAAAATAATATCAACCTTTAATTTGAAAATAACACGACATATAATCTAATTTTTTTCTTATACTGTATTTAAAATAATTTATGTAATCTGTTTACATATTTTCCTATATACGTATAAATTAATATACGTTATCGACTAAAATAATAAGGATAATTATTAACAATTAGTAATTATTTTTTAATGAATTATAAGGAAAATGCGCTTTAATTATCCTTATACTTCCATAACTGGCAGTTGCTTTAGTAAAAGAAATTCTATATATTCACGCAACATATACATATCGACAATAATTGTTTTGGAAAAAGAGCGATGCTTATACTTAATAAATAATAATAATTATTACTATCAAAATCCAGACCATTATTGCTAATGAAAGATATTAAAATTACCTCTTTCGGTAAATTTCTCTTTAAGTAATTCCTAAGAGGAACGTCATCTAAGTATTGATTTCCCAGTTTCGGTTGTTGTTGAAAAAACGTTCCCTGTTGAGATATTGAAAATGGAATCCAATTGGGTTTGCTTACTTCAACAGCGCAACGAATACTTCCCAAATTAGGAACGATGCCATTACTTTTAACACTTAACAACTTCGAAAAAGCACGACGATGTATTGAAAAGCGAAGCACCATTATTCCAAATGTTAAATGTACAGGTACACTTAATAAATTTGATCAGTGATTCGGGAAAAAGTAACTTTGTCGTTCCTTCTGTATATTTAAATGTGTTATCTATGAAGACAACGGTCACGTTTTGACCTAATTCGTAAACAGAAAAAATTAAATATCACTACGCTGGATCAATTTAAATAAAAATATAAAGTAAAAACAATAATTTTGCAATTTTTTCTACGGTTCCGTCAACAGAAATCTTACTCTTACCGTATAAATAATATCGTGCATAAAGAAATGAAAAGTACACTTGGTTATTGGAAAAATTTAATAAGATAATTTGAAATTACAGATGAGAATATGCATAAATTAAATCGAAAATTGAATTATTTTTTAAATATCTCTATTTAAAACTGTGATATTATTATGTAAGTAAGTTTTGTATATAATGTTCTGCTTCCGCGTATAGTGTATCCGTTTAATAAATAAATAATCATAACTTGTCCTCTCTTTAATCTGTTGCTAACCGTTTTGTGGCTCTACTTTAATTGCTATTTCATTAATAAACACAATATTAGTTATAAATATCATATACTCAAGCTCCTTTCTCTGCATCCTGAATAACTCACCTAATATTAATTTTAAAAACAAAATATATGGGTTGATAAACTCCAAAATCCATCCTAAATCCTCTTTTTGTATTCTATTCTAACACTTGTTTTAACAATTCTATACATTTCTATAATTAAATTTATATAATTTTCATCAACCTTTTTCTTCATAACTCAGAAAGAGTTCTCGGGAAATCCTGAAGGTATTCCATATTATTAAATAATTATGTACAGATAAGTTTAACTATTTTTTTTAAACAAACAAGTATTTACACTGTTATATTCGTTGCGTAATTGATGTTACGCTCACATAGGGTTTTCTTCGTTTATATTTTTATTCTTGCATATTCTCAACAAATATGTTACACTAGATTATATTTTTTCCACGCTTAGGAATACACAAACACGCTTCTTTTGTTCTTGGGCATTCGTAGAAAAAGTGTTCTGTTGTTTCTGTCTCGTTGAACAATTTGCACAGTGGGGTTGAGGTACTATGTGACGAGAGTGGAGAAAGTGTCCAGTAGCTAGGAGATGGTGAGACATTAACTAGTACATGTCGGTATTTTTCGGAGTGGTTTTTATTTTCTTGATAAGCTGCCATTTTTTCTTGTGGTCTATATTTGGACGCTTTTTTATATGTGGTTCTTCTTTTATTCTATTTAATAAGGTGTGGTAGAGGGACTTGGTATTGCTTTTCTTCCGGTCTGTGTCTGTTTGCCCGTTTACGAATTCTGTAAATATTTTGGATGCTTCCTGATAGAAGGGTGATGGTATCCAGCTTCTCGCTCTTAGATTTGAGTTTAAGGATTTATTTCTATTTCGTAATTTCATTCCTATCCAGTATGTGGCTAACTATGTCCACAGCTTATTGTCTCCCAGAATTAGTTTTTTTTTTTTTTTTTTAATGATTGAGAATTTAAGCTTTAATTTTTGTCTCAAGATGAGTCATGTTTATTCCTCCGTCCTGTATTTTTTAACCATTATGTGTCTTTTTAATTTATCTGGTTTGTTATTCCATATTAATGTTTTAAAGCCTAATGATTCGATTTTTTAATTACATCGCGGGGAATTGGAATAAAATTTGCCATAAACTGGATCTTGCTGTAAATTTGCGTGTTATATATTAACCCTGATATTGTTTCGAAGTGTTGCAGTAGCTGAGCTAGTCTTCTTATACTTTTTTCGGTGGTACAAAAGCAGGTTAAGTCGCCTGCATGTGCTATTACCTTTGTTTCAGTTCTACTCCCGGGAACTCGCAGACCTTCTATATGTTTGTCCTCTTATTGTTCTGATTAGTGTTACAAAAAGTAGCATGGACAGAAGCACCCTTGTCTGACTGACCTCTTTGTATCTAATAAGTTACTGAAACATCCGTCTAATAGTACTGTGCTACTCATTTTTGCGTAGTCTCGATGGTTTTAATTACTTTTTCTCCTAAATCTAATTTTTTTTAGTACGTTCGTCATAAACTGGTGATCTAACCTGTCAAATGCATGATCCGTGTCTATTGTTATGAGGCATCCAGGACTATTCTTTTGGTTGATGTAGTCTATTGTATTTCTTATTAGATGGATGTTGTCGTATATTTTTCTTTCAGGCAAGGCACACGATTGTTCCGGGCTGATGATGTTTTCTAGAATCGATGAGAGGCGGGAGGATATTATTTTTGCCAAAATTTTATAATCGTTTAGGAGTGTGATCGGTCTATATTCATCTAATCGAGTTGCATCGGTTTTCTTTGGAATCAGTTTGATTACCCCTTTGTACATCGAGTGAGAGATACCGTTTTTAACTATCTCATTGAGGAGGGTGGTCAGGGGTTTGGCCAGCTGTCTGAAAGAAAAACACTAGAATTCCTTACTTAGGCCATCTAGACCTGGAAGATTTATTTCCGCCTAGTTCATTGATTGCTTTCCAGCATTCGTTGGCTGTTATATTTCCTTCCAGTCTCGTTCTATCTTCGGGGCTTATCTGGGTTATTTTTTTAATGAATTTATTTTCTAGATGTGTAGACATAGTGCTATCTTTGCTGTATAGCTTTGTGGCACTCATTGAGAATTTCGGTTCTGTTACTTATAATTCCATTTTTCTGTTTGTATTTGTCTCATTTTATTTTGATTTCTTGTGTTTCTATTCGTATAAAATGTTTAGTAGATCGTTCATTGTCTTCGAGGATTTAGACTCTGGCTCTAATCGCTGTTGCTTCCATTTCAACCTTATCTATCTCTTTGATTTTGCCTTTTATCTGTTTAATTTTATTTGTGTCCTCATGGGGCAAATTCGAAAGTAATCTTAATTTTTTTTTAGATATTTTACGTTTGATTTTCTTTCGTGGGACTTTTTGTCGCTATTTTTATGAAAAAATGTTTTTATTTCCGTCTTGAAATTGTCCCATCACAAAATAGTATTTTCTTCTTCTTGCTTTTGTAGGTATTTTTCTATAAATTTATTTGTTATCTCAATTATTTCTTCGTTTTTTTAGCAGTTTATTATTTAGTTTCCAGTATCCTTCGCCTCGTTTGCTATGAGAGAGAGTGTTAATTTTCATTGTTATCATTTCATGATCTGAGTAACAACATGGTTCGATGTCTGAGCGTTCTATAACTTCTTCCAGAGTAGATCGGACAAGTAACCTGTCAATCCTTGTACTACGTTTACTGGTTACATGAGTAAACGTTCTCTCGTTTGGGTGCTGTTTCCTCCGTATATCTATTAGTTTGTGGTTACTCATTATTTTTTTAAGAGTTTCTGAGGTTCTGCTTGATGTTATATCGTTTCCCCTTTCTTGTCCAGTGCGTTGTTTGTTATGCAATTCCAATCGCCTACTATGATGATATAATCCACGACTGTCCCCACCTAATGGACTAGAGAGCGGAAGAATTCTATCCTTTCCCCTGGTGTTACCGGGGCGTATATGCTTAATTAATAGTCTGATTTTGTTGTCGTATATGTAGATATCTGCTGTTAATATTCTACCTCCCGCATTCCTTTCTGTCTTCTTGACTTGCCAGTCAGAACGTATAAACATTGCACTACCTGCAGAATTTTCCCTACCATAGGACCAGAGATAGTTGTAAAGTGGAAAGATCCTTTGTTCTATTGACCTTGCACGTGTTTTACTGCTTACACGTGTTTCTTGTACAAAAATGAGGTCAAAACGCCGTTGTTTTAAAGTCATTAAAAACAAATTTATTCCTCTCTTTTTTAGTCCTATGGCTATGTTAATCTCCATGAATGTTTTGGTAATATGGAGTGACAAATCTAAATTTCGTCGCAGTTTCCTACTTCTCGCTTTCTTTTACATTAATACCTTTTTCGTCGCCTTTTATTAAGGGTTCCGCTTTGGTATTACTATCTTTGGGTTTTTGTATCGCTGTTCGTTTTGTGTGTTCTTCTTGTGGTTTGCTTTTTTTCCCGGGTCCATTTCGCTCCTTATTTTCGTTACTTTCGTTATGGTTAGTATCTGTTTCACTCCCTTCGTTTATATCAATATCTTTCGACTTTCGCTGAGCATTCGTGTTTTTTGTGTTTCTTGTTTTGTGCTGTTATATATTCGTTTATCTGGCTCTCTTTATTTGAGTCACGCTAATCCATCAGCTCTGCGGGGCATTCAACACTCGCCTCATTCGTTTCCTCTCTAATTGTTCCGTGTTGTTCTCGGTATCGTCTTTGTTATTGCTCCCCGAAGACGAGTGGCATATGTCGGATCAGTACAAAATATTGCATTTATTGCAAAATGGCGCCATACATCTTTAATTAATATGTTCATTTTCTCCACAACGTAGGCACCGCGGGGGTCGGTTTTTTAACACTATTAGAACGTTAAAATTACATATCGGCACGGTGTGATGAATCATGTCTAATTGCATTCACTTTTTCAACTTAAATCTTATTATTTTTTCCCGTTGAAAATGTGTTCAGGGCCTTCTTCTGTACTACGCTTTCTACTTATTTTAATGCTTTCTGCGAATTTTTCTAAAATTCTTTGTATATATACATCGGGGATTTCCAACGGAAGCCAGTGTATTTTCCCTTCTATTATTTCGTCTATAACTGTTTTAATTTTTCCTTTACTACCGGACACCTCGATTTCTGATAAGTTTAAAATAGTATCTCCTTTCTTGTCTTCAAAGTAATAATCCATTTTGATTTAAACATCACCTATTCCAACAATGTCTTTTTTTCGAGTACGTCACTTAACGCGGTGATAAAGTCCTTTCTAAAAAAAAAGGACCACTAAATCTTGATAATTCAATCAAAACAGAGTTACCAAAATCTACCTGGCTATCCATTTCAAACTTCCCTAAAACAACTAGAAAACTTTTGTATAAAAAATTAAGCAACGACTTCCAAAAGACCGTTAAAGATCGTCACAACTTCACAGAAAAAGAATTTTGTGTATAGTTTTTCCCAATATTAGCAATATTTATGAATAAATAATGTGCAAAATCGAATTGAACTGTTTGTAAATACTAAAGCAATATCTGAATTTAAAAACGAGAAAATTTTCATTTTTTAAAAGAATTTCTAATGTTTATAGCTGACTCTGACTACACACAAGCCATAGTTTCGCCGCAAAGCGATTACAGCGCTCGAAGTGACAGAAATATTTATTAAGTCAATTTTGTAAAATTATAGTCATTAGCGAGTTACCCTGCTACTACTACAGACTATTTGATATGATTAAAAAATTTGTACAAATGACTTTTTGAAATTAATTTACAGTCGACATGCTAAATTAATATCTATATATCGAGGTGTGAATTTATATTTACTGTACTGGTCACTTTATCAAATATTCATATATATAAATGTGATATTCTTAATATAGTCTATACTAAAACTGTAAGCATTACTAAACTATTATAAAATATTTTATAAATTTCGTTTTCAACTCTTATAAGAGATTCATAATTGTAATCATTCCATTACATAATAGAACAGTGATGGAATCATTACAGTTTCTCCTATTAAAATTTAACGAATTCCTGTCTTGATAAACCTTTAAATATAATTATACAAAACAATATAAGTCACTCCATAGAGAGAAAACATGTGATATAATTCCGATCAATATTTTACAGAAATATGTCTTTATTACACAATAGAAAGATATTTTTTTTTTTTTTAATTTCTAGTGTTTCTTTCCTGTATGAATTCCGGCAGATAATTAACACNTCTTTTTAATATGTTTAAATCCCAAATGTTAATATTTTTGATAAATTTATTATAATTATTAAATTTATAAATTAAGATTTAAAGGTTTGTTTTTTTTTTCTTTTTAATTTAGGTTTTTTAATTTCTAGTGTTTCTTTCCTGTATGAATTCCGGCAGATAATTAACACGGCAATAATTAATGTCTTCAATTATTTTCACAAAAAAATAATAATAATGATAAGCATTCTCGGTTGTATTAAATTACTGTATAAAATACTTTTACTAATTTCTAGGAATCTTTAAATCTTTCTATATTTAATACAACGTATTGTAAATCACATCGTGGGCGTAGACAAGGGGACTCCCCTTTCAGCTAAGCATAGCGAACACTGTTCTATAGTAAATCAAGGATTAATTTTAACGAGTGATTATTTATTGTGACGTCGTCATAATGCAATTTTTAATGCAAATTTCAGCTCAATAAGTCTATTCCATTTTCGTTTACAAAAATATATTATATAACTCTAATTTTATTATATACAATTTTAAATTTACCTTTTGGAAAACAACACGCAAACTCCATTGGTCTTAGGATGAGTAAATGAGATAAATTCTTCCTAGTATATCGTAATTTAATGATAGTATTCAGTAGATAATCCTTCTCAATGTTAAATTTATATCAATAGAGTAAAAAATAGAATATAATTATCGGACAGCGTAATATAAATGGATCACCCGCAGATTTAAATGCAGCCATTGGCGTAAAATGTCATTTTTCCGGGTTTAATAAAAAAAAACTACGTGGATACCCAATATTATTTTATATGATATAATTCGAGTTTTAATATCTGATAATTTAGTATTTGCCGAATGATATTGATTTTTCCTTCTCTCGGGTTCCTGTTAAATTTATCGATTCGTCTTATAATGTGACAATTCGTCGGGAAAATTCTCCATTATCACACGTTGTAAACAATTAAATTAAGTAAATACGGTAATTGCTTAAAATTACAAACGTATTTATTTGATTTTATTTCTGTTTATTAAATCAATTAAATTATTCAATATATTAACTCAATCCACTCGTCGCCATTTTCTTAATTTTCTAGAATATTCTTCTAATATTTGTTTTAATTATAAATATAATAAAGCTTTTTTTTGCCTAATTTGTTAAGAGTTTAATTTAAAAAATAATATTCTGTTTAATTAATATTAATATTATTATTATTTTTTAAATTATCCCAAAATATTTTCGCAATGATAATTCGTTACGCATTGTTAAAAGAGAAACCGGAAATAGCATAATGACAATGTGAGAAATCGATTACAAAAGAGAAAATTCCAGAATGTTCAAGAAACCAGCCGCATCACTTGTGCACTTTAACTTCCCGAAAATAGTTCCCCCTCAATTTTCCACGCGGCCGTAAAATTCGGTCGTATTTTGCGCGTTCGTATACGTTTATTTATAAATTCTTATTTGTTCTAGATATTTATAATTAATTAATCGAATTTGGTAATTTCGTTAAGTAATTCTATAATCGGAACTATTTTCGAGTATAAATACTTGCTTTCCGGTACTTCGGCCAGTCTGCGTTAACCGCCGAGAAGTTTGTACGGTTCTTTGTGAGAGTTGCTGTTTGTCTGTTCGAATCTAAAAAATCTCGACGTAAGTGTGTTTTTATTTTAATTTGATCGTATCCTCGGCAATCGTACGTCTTTGGCATGTTATTTTAAACGTTATTTAATTAAAAATGATTCTTATTCTATTATACTTTTGTTTCAGATGCCCGAAATTACAATGAGCGAAGAATCTGAAGTCGAAACTTTCGCCTTTCAGGCGGAAATAGCTCAGTTGATGAGCTTGATCATTAATACTTTTTATTCTAACAAAGAAATATTTCTCAGGGAATTGATCTCCAACTCTTCTGATGTAAGTATATTTTTTTTATGTCATAAATAATTATATATCACGTGTATTAACGCACAATTACTCTATTCAAGGCCTTAGATAAAATAAGATACGAAAGCCTGACCGATCCCTCCAGGTTGGATAATTGCAAGGATCTTTTCATTAAGATTGTTCCCAACAAGGACGAACGTACCCTGACGATTATTGATACCGGCATCGGAATGACCAAAGCCGATTTGATTAATAATCTCGGTACTATTGCCAAGTCTGGAACGAAAGCTTTCATGGAAGCCCTGCAGGTAATTCAAATAAGTATCTGTGATAGTTACACTGTACTTATAACTTGATTTTTAGATGTGAAATGCTATGTCTGGTAAGACGCGAACTCTGAATGAGGGCGTTTTCCACTCCCCGTACCAGCAAAAAAGTCTATGGAACCGTACCTGTATGCATGACCCTTTGTCAGATATTTGCCTCCAAAGGTTGTTTTTTATGGTGTGCCGGTATGCAGCCTGTCCTCGGTGCTCTGCCTTAGAGTGCGACTATGCAGACGCGAATTTAGAGCGAGCGAGAGGTTGCGAGAGATTTAGTTTTCGCAAAGGAAAACCATGCACAAACGAGAAGCGAGAAATAACGCTAGCGGGAGCGAATTTCTGGTTCTCGCACATATCTGACAGGTTTTGATATTTATCGCGTCTCGCCTC
The DNA here is from genome assembly GCF_000671375.1 of Centruroides sculpturatus. NCBI lineage: Eukaryota > Metazoa > Arthropoda > Arachnida > Scorpiones > Buthidae > Centruroides > Centruroides sculpturatus. The sequence goes on along the minus strand of NW_019384363.1, from coordinate 509,310 downwards.
TTCTCGCCGCATATTCTCGCTCGCTCGGAAAATTCGTTCGCTCGCGTCTGCATAGTCGCACCCTTAGTCGAGGCTTGCGAGTGGGGCGAGCCCCCAAATTCCCTAAAACTATATAATGTTGAATACTCCGTGAACAGTCGAGTGGACTACTCGAAGCTGGCACGGTTGCCTGGGCTAAATAATTAAATGTGAGTTAGGGAAGCGACGTGACTCACAATCACATGTAACCCAGAAGTAGGCTGATTTGGAGGGGCTGTACTTCCAGTGTACCTTGTAGAGGGGGTGGTACCTTTGACTATTTTGTTCCTATGGGTATGGTGTATAGCTCTGATAAGATCCTGACTATCTTGTTCGGAGATGTAATCGTACCCATTTTTGGGCAAAGAGAATGAAAAAAAATGCAGTCAAAATGCTACATAATGAACGATTCAAATAAATTTGACGTTTGAATATAATGTCTTTTTAATATGTTTAAATCCCAAATGTTAATATTTTTGATAAATTTATTATAATTATTAAATTTATAAATTAAGATTTAAAGGTTTGTTTTTTTTTTTCTTTTTAATTTAGGCAGGAGCAGATATATGTATGATTGGACAGTTTGGTGTAGGATTTTATTCTGCATATCTTGTAGCAGATAAAGTGACTGTTACCACTAAAAGTAATGATGATGAACAATACACATGGGAATCATCTGCTGGTGGCTCTTTTACAGTAAAGGCTGACCATGGTAACCTAAATTTTTGGTGCAATTTAACTGGAATTTTTTTTAATGCCAATTATTAAATTCTTATCGAATTTTGACTTATTTAGGAGAACCTCTGGGACGTGGTACCAGAATAGTTCTTCATCTAAAAGAAGATCAAACAGAATATTTGGAAGAAAGGCGAATTAAAGAAGTGGTAAAGAAGCACAGTCAATTTATTGGTTATCCTATAAAATTAGTGGTTCAGAAAGAAAGGGAGAAAGAAGTGTCTGATGATGAAGAAGAGAAAGAAGAAGAAAAGAAAGAAAATGAACCGGAGAATGAGGATACAGAAACACCTAAAATTGAAGATATTGGAGAAGAGGAAGAAAAGGATAAAAAGAAGAAAAAGAAAATTAAAGTAAGTCAATTACTGCATTTTTAACATTGACATGCATGTAATAAAATAAATTTCATTGTCATCTTGATCGAGATCAATATTTTGTAAGAACTGTAAGACTTATTTCAGCAGAACTTCAATGATTGAGCTGGGTGATTAAGGGACAGAGACTGACATACATACAGTAGTGTGTCATTTATCCAAATCAGTTGGGGACTGGGGTTGTTTGGATAACTGATTATGTACAAAAAAAAATATATTAACATATCCCATGTTGAAATTTTTCTCTGCTGCATGTCACTTCGTGTTGAATTTTTGTCGATGTTAAGCCTAACGTAAATTTTTCAAAATAATAATCGTGGCTATTGTATCGTCAAAAATTATTTCTTTATTTTGGAAGTTAATCTACTATCAAAAACGTTTGATTCAGCACAACACAGTCTGGCTAAAATGTTTTGGTTGATCGGCTTTCGAATAAATGACACTCTACTGTATATGTATATATGGGACTATATACATGAAAAATTCCTGGAGTTACTTGCCTGTGTTTTCCAGGCTGATGCCTTATCTACCTCAATCTGGTAATTGACTTTCTACATTTAGAATCATATTTAATGGGCCTTTAAAATAACAACAAAGCTCAGAAAATCTGACTGAAAAACCAATTTTGCAAACTAAAAGCTTGTTTATAAGATTTGTTAGTAATGCTTTATTAAAAATAATGGAAATGAATCTATAGATGCTTTATAAAAATGAAAAAGAAATTGTGATTTGTTTTTTCTGCAAAACAGGCTTTGAAGTTTTTTTTATTTAAATCTTAAGTTTGACTAGAAAACATGTTTAATTATTCTATTTAAAACATTATAATAAAAATTATTTAAGAAAACATAAATGTGGAATCATCTTTTGCTTCTGTACTAAATACTCTTTAAATTAACACAATTTTTCTATTCATTCTCTTGCCTAATAAATCAACTTGATTTTTGTTTCCTTCTTATATCAAAGGATTGGTGGTTATCAAAATATGGTCTGCAGACTGGCCTTTTTCCATATTTCAATTCATGAAGTTCAGCCAAAGAAGAGAACATTTTCATGCATTGCATTTTTTTTTTTTTTTTTTTTAGATTGTGCACCAAAATACAGTAGAACCTCGATTATCCGGATCGCTCAAAATAAACAAAAATTTTATGAATTTGCTGATTTGCACTTGGCGAATTACAATACTGTTATGTACGTGATGGAATGCATAACTTTTTTTTGTTTCAACAACGTCTCACCTGGAACAGTGGCCATAAACTGTTAAATATATTTTGCTTCGTAATAAAAATATAACTTGACATATGTATTTATAAATAATTTATTTTCAAATTACATCATTTCTATGATCAAGGGCGGCATAAGGCATGGGCAACATGGGCCACCGCCTATGCCTTGCGGTCCAAAGGGCCTCGCGTTTCGAAGGTTTATGCCAGTGTTTTTCAACCGGGGTGCCACGGTGCTACGATTGGGGTGTCGCAAAGTTTAGAGCCTTTAGGCATTTTCTTGGAAATTTACTTAAGTGTAGTTCAAGGTAACTCATTGTCAGTTCTATTTTGTTATGAGATATCTAGTAAGCAAAGAAACTATGACTAATCGCATGTTAATGTAATGTTCTACGCTACGTGTATGCACGACTTGTCACAAGTTCGCCCAAACCACACTGCTTGGCCTTCATGTTCCCAGTCCCAGTACCAGGCCAACCACCAGAGAAGAACGATGTGGACACTTATGTCCACGTCGTTCTTCTTATGTCTTGTATATACTTTAAAAAGCGTTGCATTGTACTTTGAAAAGTGTGTGGTTTCAATCACAAAGTAGGTGCATATTACAGTATTTTCATAGATTCAAAAGCAATGATGACAAATAAACAATTGTTATCATTTTTTAATTTAAATTTTTAAAATTGATATGAAAAGGATAAGAAAAAAGTAAGGAAATATTTATTTTATATATGCATTAAAATAGTATAAAAAAAACTTAAGAAAAATTGTTTATCAATAAAATGATAATATAAAATGATGATATATTTGATAATAAAACTATATTTAAAAAACAATAGCGAGACTATTATTTTACATGTAGGTATTTCGATAAAATTCAATGAACTTAAATTTTGATTTTGAACACATAGAAACACTTTTGCATTGTGCGTAATATTTGTTTTCGCAAAAAATTCATCTGGCCCATTAGTCTCCCCCCCTTATTCAGATTCTAGATACGCTGCTGGTCAAGGGTGTCACGATTTGTNCGCGGTCCGAAGGGCCTCGCGCCTCGAAGGTTTATCCATTACTTAAAAACCGCGAACGCGACGAAAAAATTTTACTCGTCATAAAACGATAAATAGTTTGTCAAATTTTTATTCATAAAAATGCAGTTTCAACTGCTTTTATTTTATAAAATCAAGTTGTCTTGTGCTACCAGAGGGCCTTTTAAACAATAGGTAGTCTATTAGCGTTGGTCAGTAGTAGTACAAATTCAATACGAACGTTTGTTTCTTGAAAATTTGATCACGGTTTAAATACAGTATTTACTTTTAATATTACCGATATGTCATCGAAAAGAAAACGTGTTTTATTATCATTAAAAGACAAAGTATTTGTTTCGATTATCCGAATTTTTCCTTATCTGGACTACCTTCATCCCCAATTAGTCCGGATAATCGAGGTTGTACTGTATTTTGTTTTATCCAGTAAATGCCATCTTAGACAATAAGTGGATAGGTCTGCAGGTCGATAACTTTGATATAATTCAGACATTCATGGAGGTTCTCACAATTGCAAAATAAGCATCCATGACGCCATGACATACTGCTACAGATGTAAATACAATCAGAATTAGTTTTATGACAGAAATATCTTGGATCTTATATTTATTAGCACATCTGATTATAAGATTGTATTTACTCTTGGACTATGATAACTTTTTTGAGTTAATAGCCACATAAAAAGCTTTGATTTTAAAGAACTCTATCAGTTTAGAATAAGGCTTGAATACATATGTTCTCTCCAGAAATCATCAAATGTTGTAAGGTTCTGTGATACTTATTTTAAAATCATACCTTTATCAGAAAGTTTGAGAATACATATTTTGCTAATTTTAATGTTAAAATTTATATAATATTTTTTCAAACAGGAAAAGTATACTGAAGATGAAGAATTGAACAAAACTAAACCAATCTGGATGAGAAATCCTGATGATATCACCAAAGAAGAATACGGAGAATTTTATAAAAGTCTTACTAATGACTGGGAAGATCATCTGGCTGTTAAGCATTTTTCTGTAGAAGGACAGCTAGAATTTAGAGCATTATTATTTGTTCCTAAAAGAGCACCATTTGATTTGTTTGAAAATAAAAAACAAAAGAATAATATAAAGTTATATGTAAGAAGAGTATTTATTATGGATAACTGTGAAGATCTCATTCCCGAATACTTGAGTAAGTATATTTCGTGACAAAACTTTCAGCATTTGATAACTTAAAATTTTTAATTTTTTAAAATTTATATTTGCCAATGATGCCTTGATAATTGCTACTAATTCTAAAAATAATGTTAAAATGTAAGTAACAATGTTTATTTTTTAGTTAGTTGTCAGCTTCAGTTCAGTATATTATCCAGTTTGGTAGCAAGATTTTAATTTTCATTAGTCTGTTCAGTAACTGTAGGTGGGAAATTCATTCTTGGCAATTTTAATAATCAGCTTTTCTTAACTAAGATGGCAATTTTTTATTCAGACATTCATGGAGGTTCTCACAATTGCAAAATAAGCATCCATGATGCCATGACATCTATCAGCAATTTATGACTTCCAACACTTTCCTCTGTATGATAGTCTGGGTGCTTTGACTTTCAACAGTTTAAATATTTTTGTGGATTGTGTTCAAAAAATACAAACTAGAAAAATCATTACAGGTGAGAAGGAACACAAGTATATTTAAGATGATTTAAAGAAATTCTATATATTATCTTGTATCTTTTAATGTATCAGTATCACCAATTACTTCATTGAATCTCACCTTTTTTGGAATACTTGTGGTGTTGTTGGCATGGGTTATTTTCATTGTTTGCTTACAATGCCTCATATCCTTTGGCCACAACTATGGATATGCTATCATTTTGATTTAAGGAATTTGCCATGATATGCCTGACGATTGAGAAATATACTTTGGAATAATTTTGCTTGTTTATCCTTGAAATAAACACCATAAATAGGGAATACTTTGTGCAGGATAGTGAGAACTTGTGAAAGTAGCGATTACATAAAATTCTGTGCAAGTGTAGAATGTTTTTTGTTTCAAGATAGCAGGCAGTGACTATAGGAATACATATTTAATTTTGGCTAGATCCATGATAGAATCAATCAGGTGGTGAGGAATGGCAGTCAACACAACCAAAGCTTGAAAAATTTCTGAGGATTCTCAAAATCAAAGTTGAATCTTTAGTCCTCAGAATGGGAGACATCTATTTTCTAAAAATCTAGATGATTTTAGTCAATTAACTATTGTAAATTTTTTTACTTATATAATTCTTTTTATACATGAACTTCCCATTTTTTCAAACCAAATGTTTGTCAATTTTGATGAAATTAATTTTCAGTATATTAGATAATTTGTTAATAAATTAATGCTAATAGAAAATGTTATTATAGAATTTATTATGATAATGACTGTTCTTAAAAACATTAATTATAAAATTATAATTTTACTTAAAAAAATTTTTTGTAATTGAAATTTAGATTTCATCAAGGGTGTGGTTGATTCTGAAGATCTTCCTTTGAATATCTCTCGTGAAATGTTACAACAGAACAAGATTTTAAAAGTTATTAGAAAAAATCTTGTCAAAAAATGTCTAGAACTTTTTGATGAAATTAGTGAAGATAAGGATATGTACAAAAAATTCTATGATCAATTCAGCAAAAATATAAAGGTAAATAAAATCATGGAGGAATTCACTTTCAATGAATTTTGAGTTAAAGGAATTCAAATTCTATCCATTGTTTATTTTTATAAACTCTAATTTTGGTTTTTCTAATTTCAATGTTAGCTTGGTATTCATGAAGACTCTCAAAACAGGAAAAAATTGGCCGAATATCTGAGGTATTACACATCATCATCTGGTGACGAAACATGTTCTTTGAAAGATTATGTATCCCGTATGAAAGAAAATCAGAAACACATCTACTTCATCACTGGGGAATCAAAAGAACAAGTAGCAAATTCTGCTTTTGTCGAGAGAGTCAGGAAGCGTGGCTTTGAAGTTATCTATATGATTGAACCAATTGACGAATATTGCATTCAACAACTGAAAGAATATGACGGAAAAACATTGACGTCTGTGACAAAAGAGGGACTCGAGTTACCAGAAGACGAAGAGGAAAAGAAAAAACGAGAGGACGATAAAGCAAAATATGAAAACTTATGCAAAGTGATGAAAGACATACTTGATAAGAAAGTAGAAAAAGTAAGTAAAAATTTCCTCACATTTATCTAAAAATACTTTTGTTTTTTAATTGTTTTTTTTTTTTTTTTTAATTTTTAGGTGGTGGTATCAAATCGTCTTGTTAGTTCACCATGCTGTATTGTTACAAGTCAGTACGGATGGAGTGCTAATATGGAAAGAATTATGAAAGCTCAAGCATTGCGAGATACTAGTACAATGGGCTACATGGCTGCAAAGAAACATTTGGAAATTAATCCAGATCATCCCATTATTGACACATTAAGACAGAAGGCTGATGCAGACAAAAATGATAAATCTGTAAAAGTAAGTGTTTAGATGATATAGGATGCTAAGTTAATTACTAAAAGTAATCTACTCTACATCTTGTGATCTAACTTTGTTAATTTTCTCACAGGATCTCGTAATGCTGCTTTTCGAGTCATCACTGCTCTGCTCCGGTTTTAGCCTAGAAGACCCGCAGACCCACGCCTCTCGAATTTTCCGCATGATAAAGTTGGGACTGGGCATCGACGAGGACGAGGGAGCATCTGGAGATAATGCAGAAGAAGAGTTACCTCCTCTGGAAGGAGATGAAGAAGACGCATCGCGCATGGAGGAAGTAGATTGATGATACTTAATTTAAATTACTCATTCTGTAATTTAACTTTGTATTCCATTTCCATCATTCCTTTCATTTTATTTTAAATAAATGTTTTTGTTCGGTGAATTGAATGTTGTATTTATTTAAATTAGTTTTTTACCATCACACAAAATCAGTATAGTTATACAACTGATGTACGAACTCCCACCAATATGACAGGTTTCGTTAGGACCAGAATTTGGGCTAAAAATTAATATTTTCTTCAAATGATCACACAACAAAAACCTCTTACACTCCTCAATTAATAATTTGGATAAATTCAATTTAAAAGAAACATCCAGATCTTGTATGATAAAAATTCAGTGATGAGATTTATTTAAATCATCAGTTTATGTGATTCTTTTCTCAAAATTAATCAAAACTTACAAACTGAATAAAATGTCATATTACAAGAATAAACACCTTAATAGTAGAGGTTCAATTTATGCTAGAAATTGATTTTTTGGCCTAATTTATAGGTCATCTTCAGGTATTAACTGGTTATGTACCAAATTCGACCTTTTAACGTTAACATGCATTTACAGTTCAGTAATGTGAGCTCCAATTATATATATATAATTCACAAACTGAAATCTATGAATCAGGTTAAACATTGTTCCTTAATTAAGCTAGTTAGATTTTCATTTCAATTGTTCTTTTTCAGCTCATGCTTGAATACAATTTAACAATACTTCAGTGGTGCTGATTTCTGCCAAGATTGTATAACACAAAAACTTGCAAAATTTATTTTTTTCATCTTTCCAAAATTTGTAATTTATATTATACTAGCAGACCCCGCCATGCCTTGTTGTGGCTCAAAATGTATCTATTATAAATGTATAACACTTCCCCCGTGGGGGAAAATTTTTCGAAACATTTCTTCTTAGTGTACATTCTCTTGACGTACCTTATTAAAACGCATAAACCCGCATCTAAAATAGTATAATAGAAGCCAGGTTCTTCACAGTAAGCCTTAATCCTGTCCCTCTCCCCCCGCGGGGGGAATATCAAAAAATCCCTTCTTTGTGTACATTCTGTTGACGTACCCTATTAAAATGCAATCAAAAATGCAAAAAACCGCATCTAAATAGTATAAATAGAAGCAGAGTTCTTTACGGTAAGCCTTCCCCGTAAGGCTTACCGTAAAGAACTGTCCATTCCCATGTTTAACGGAATAATATACAGCCTATGTCCATCCTGAAGTTCCATTCTAAATATTGGTGAAAAAATTTTTGAAATCGGATGAGTAGTTTTGGAGATTACCTGCTGCATACAAACTAACATACATACAAACATTACCTCTTTATTATATTAGTATAGAAGACACAGTATGTAACTTTCATTTATTCTATTTCAGTTGGTGTTTTCTTTTTTTTTTTACTTTACTTTCAGATGTCCCAGAGTATCAAAATTTAAATGTGTGCAAGGTTCCATGATATCCAATAATTTAACAATTATCAAATACTGTAGATGTGTGTCACACATCAAAAGGAGCTAGGTGATTGTTGTATTGGCTTTAAAAAATTATTTACTGTATATTGATGTAGTATTTTTTTTTATTTAATTGAATAAATGTTATAAATTTAAAAAGTTTATTGTACTGTTTTCTAGTGAAATACAAAATATATTTAATTTACGTACAGTGACACAGACCACTTATACATTCCTTTTAAAATGAAGGAAAATAAGTTTCATCAATCCTAAAAATTTTAATAGGTAAGGTAAATTGCGTAAGCTCTATTGAATGGTAATATTTTTGACTTTCAACACTGGCCAGAAATGGGCTATTTTGGCCAAAAGTCAAAATCTTTTAAACAGAACATGGCATTTTTAAATTAGATTTGGATTAACATTTTTCCTAAAGACATCTTCAACAGACCATAAAATGATATTGAAAGTGTCATGAATTCTAGAACATAGGTATCGGTCCATGTACTCAAATACACCTTAGTTTGTGTATCAACTCAAAACCCAACAATATCAGATTTTTCTCATTTGTTGTCTTTGGCCCATCCATATTTATACAGATTAAAATCAGTGCCAAATAAGTTATGCCAAAAGAGTTTATGTGAACAAAAATACTATGTAGCAGTAATAACAAATTCTGTTATTTCTGCATCAATTATGTATTATGCCAATTGTTTGTTTTTCCTAAATTGACAGTACATTAATAAAAATCACTTTCAAGACCATTTTATGGTAAATGGAGGCACAATTGAGACAAAATTATCTTATTTTAGCAGAATGATGGGGTAAATTTTATGTTTTGGAGCTTCCAATTTATTATAAAGTACTTAACTTTTCTATTGTCCAATATAGCCAAGAGCATCTGTAGAAATACGTAAAAAATCATTTGTATGCTGAAACATTTTACCATATTTAAATTAATGCATTTCCTTTGAATAAAAAGCATAACTATTTCTTTAAAAAAATGAAATCCTTGAATCTTATTGAGACTTATTTACTTCTTTATAGTTAATTTTCAAAATGTTTCCAATATAAACCTTTATTCTGCTTTATATCATGAATATTACACTTTGTTTCCATTACTTTTGAGCTTTTTAGCTCATGTTCAGGGTTAAAAAAATACTTTAAATTCATAAATTTAAATCTCAGCTGAAAAATATGAATTTATATACGTTAAACTTTATATAAATCATAAATGTTTCATCTTAGTGAGGTGTCGTATTATAATTCATGATTATATGATTTTCAACTCGTATCAAAGTTTATTTCAAAAACTTGATAATATAATAATCATTTATTCATATTTTTAACGATTGATATCACTTTAAATTTAGTACAATTATTATATTTGGTTCACAATACAAAATTTAATAAAATATTTTTATTTAATAGCATCATTTTTTCACATTCCTCTTTCAAACACCTTTACAACATTTTGATAAAAATGCAATAAATAATTATGAAAATCAAACATAAGAAAAATGTTAAAAATTCCATTATTGTATTCATAAATATTGGAAAAATTTTATTTTTCATAGTACATAGATAAAAGATAAGTACACATAAAAGTAATAAATATCTTTGTTATTTTTATTTTTGGTAAATCAATGATTAAGTTTCATCCATAAATATCTGGGAATGTGTTTTAGCAGGAGATTCTCTTATTTAATCATTGCCAATTTCACTATGGGGAAACAAAATGTGTATAAAAATATAAAAAATTAATTTATGTAAATTAAAAATGGACTAATTATTGCTTTATTAAGAATGTTTGTGTATTTACTTTAAAAAAATTTTAATTTTAGGCTTGCTAATTTTTGATATAACTAATACTAATATTAATTTTAAATACCTGATTGATGATGTCACATAGATTCTTCCTCCTCTTCTCAAGGTTTATTTCTTTTAAATAGTTGATAGTTTGTAAAATACTGGATCCTTCTATAAATTTCCAAAATTTGTGATAGTTAAATACAGTTCAAAAATATAGAGATTCTCCGCTTTTATACATTTATGAGACTTAATAGAATTCAGTTTTTCTGCCGTTAATTAAATACATAAATATATACACATTTGCAACAATGATATAAAATCAGCAGTAACTGTAGAACCACTGCCTTCTTTACTTGCTCTACATTAACTTGGGCTGTGATAATTTAAGCCATTTCATTAGTTGCTAGCATAATTATTATATAATGATCAATCTTCAAATATTCTTACTTTTCTATTCCAGTAGGTTCATTGCTAAACATTTCAGCTGGGACGGTAAGAGGAGCTTTTTCTGGCAAAAGATCTCTAAGTGGCTGTTTTGCTTGCAGATGTCTTTCAATTTCTTCTGATGTCATATGTCCATCACCTCTACTTATTGATAAAGTTTCGCGAAACTCTGATGGCTGGTTAATTTTAGATCCTCCTATTATAATATTAAAATATAAAAACAAAGAAATTATATGATTTGCATTAAAAATATTTTTCATGTAATAATCTGATGAAAGATGTGGTATTAAAATATTTCTTATATAAAGTCATGTTAAATGGTTTAATGGAATATCATTCAATCTTTATTAAATTACTTAATGGACTAGACCAGGGATCTTCAACCTTCCACATCCTTTGGAACCGTTCTAGTTTATAATATTCTTCAAGAAACCCTACATTTAGATAACAATTTTTAGTTTTTAAATTAAATTAATAAATTTAAAAACTTGTTTGAAAACCTATTTGATTCCAGTTCTGCCTGAAGATGATGTTTATAAATACATCAAAAGCACTTGCAGGATATTAAAATGTTTCTTAAAATGTTCTTTTAATATTTTAAATACCTAAATATGCATCCATGTATTCACTGACACACATTTATGTACTTAAAACATACTTAAAAATCTGACAAGAAGAAAATGTTATGTTCAAGTTTGCTATCAAAAATTTAAAGATAACATTTCAACATATTATAAAGACAATACTTTGCATTAATTTTCATAATTTTATAATGATTAAAATGAATAATAATCTTAGGCATGTTACTTTTTGTGAATAAGTTATGAGATTTTTTAGAAAAACAAAATTTTAAATATACCTGCTTTGGGTGGCTGTGTTTTTCTTGCAGACTTTTTCTTTTTAGCATCACTAGAAATCTGAAACATAAAAATTATTATTTTTATTTATAATATATTTAATTATACAGGCCTAATCAATATTCAGCCATAAAATTTAGGATAACTTAACTTATTAAAATTATATTAAAAATATATATAAAATTTGATAAAACTTCTATAAAATTTTAGCCATCTCTTTTGCTTCTCAACTGTCATCTGAGGTGAACTATTAAAAACAATAAACTGCTATTAAAAAAACACTTTAAAACCATTACTGTTTGTTATTTTCTTTATTTTTCTCATATATGCATTTTGATCTTTCGATCCTCCTTGGTACATTCACAGAGCTAATTTTATCCTATAAACAAATAAATATCTCAAAAAAAAGAAGAGCAAAAAATTAAAATACACTTCCTGCTTAAGTCAGAGGGTGCTATGGTGGTCCCATTATAAGCAAATGATTATTCTGATTGGCCACCATTACCTTATTTTATAATATAAGCTTATAACAAAAGACTTTGGTTATTTTTAAAACATTACGGTTGTTTGTAAGGTTATACTAAAGTGCTTTATAATGGAAAATGCCAATGTACAAGCTTGCTACTATCTCATTGAGTAATTCCAGTACATATTAAAATAAATCATTTGAATCATTTGAAATGTCAAGAAATCTTTTTATTTTGTTTAATATTATATTTTCTAATATTTATTTATTTATACAATTAAGGAAATGTCCGTGGACAGTTGATTTCCACCCCCTTTTAACAATTATATCCACATTAAAAACTATACAAACAATTCAACAATAATTAAGATAAAACAAAAGTAAAATGTATACAAGATAATAAAATAATAAGAATTATATATAAATAAATGGTTACTGTTAACAATTTGTTTACTAATATTAATCCTAATTTTTACAATTATAAAATAAGAAAAATTACACAAAAGAAAACATTTAAGAGAATTAAAATCACATGAATAAAAGTTCAAAAATAAAAGTGATGATGATAAAAAAGTAAAAATGGATGAAGGTTACCGATGCTAATATAAAATGATTAGTCATTGATTTGTATATAGCATTCGTTCGCAGGTACTTTTAAAAGTAGTATAATCTGTGGGCAGTATGGGTTCTATCAGTCTTGATTTATTGGCTATTCAATAAAATATTGATCTTTGGGAATGGATAGACAATAATATGGTGTATGTATACAAGCATAATTATGGGTTCTTTTATTGGGGACTCTCAGACCAAGCCAATAGTTATTTAAAATACCAATATTTAAAACAAAGTTAGCGGTCAAAATATTATATATGTTTTATTGGGTTGGGTATTCCAAGCTGAATTCTTGCTACTACAGGATTATTAGTATAAGGTAGGTTGCTGAGTTTATTTAGAAAAAAATAAATATTTGGATTTCTTTAAGGACTTTATTTCAATGGAATGGTGCTGTCATTGACCAGACTGACAAGCAGTAGTCATATATGGATTGGAAGTTCATAAAATAATTATTATTGGAAAAATTCATATAATTTTTATCTGATTATTAAGTCTCTAAGTTTCCATCTATAATTTAGGTTCATTGCAAAAGTTTAGGTAGTTAAGCAAACATAACACAAACACATCTAAAGAAACCAACACATATATTTATTTGTGTAGGTAGCAGAAACATGTAAAAATAATACATCATTAAACTAGCATATTATTAGATGACTGTAAATGAATAAACACACAAAGTGAGATGTGTTGCAAAAGTTTAGTTTCATCACATCCCCAGGAGAAATAATGATATGAACCTGCAAGTTAAACGTTACAAACTATTTCATACATGTTAAGAATAAAATTGTCATACTGCTGCAACTTTGAGTTGTGTGATTTGCTTGATATAATGTTTATGAAAACATGGGATGTGTTAAGATGTTATCTGCCTACGAGAGAGGCAAGATTGATGCATTAAAGCAGCAAGGGCTGTTCAACAGGGTCATAGCAGAACGGATTAATCGGTCACATAACATGGTGAACAATTATGTATGTAACCAAGAGGATTATAACCAAAAACCCTGTTCAGGATGTCCACGAGCACACAGGGAATGTCATCTTCGACAGATTGTAAACACCATAAAACAATCAGGATCATCACTCAGACAGTTTGCACGTGATCCAATGGTTAACATTCATATCAACAAATAAAAAGACAGTCAATTCCAAAAAATTTTTGTTAAAACTTTGGTCAATCACCTTTTATTTAAAAATAAAAAATTCATATCAACCCTATCAAGAGCTATAAGGCTCAACAGACAACTGCTGTACAAGAAGAAGAAACTTCAGCCCAGATTAACATCAGACCATAAGATAGCACAGGTAAAATGGGCTAGAAAACATTCAAATTGGAATACAGAATGGAGACGAGTAGTATTCAGCGACGAAAAGAAACTTAATTTAGATAGTTCTGATGGCTGGTGTTACTACTAGCATGACATCAGAGAGGATAAGATTTTTTTCCATACACCAAATGGGAGGAGGATCAGTAATGGTTTGACCGGATTTGGATGCAATGGGAAGACTAACATTGCATTTCCGAGTGGGCGTATGAAGGCCAAACACTACCAGAACTGTTGGATGGGCACCTCATGGCATTTGGAAAGAGGGTTGGAGGACCATTCTGGACATTCCAACAGGACAATGCACTAATCCATGTAATCCAATGCACACTACATGGGAGTGGTTCTTAGACAATGGTGTGCATGTAATGGAGTAGCCTGCTAATTCCCCTGACCTTAACCCCATGGAGAACCTCTGGGGATTCCTCACTAGGAAGGTATATGCCAACGAACGTCAGTTTTCAACTGTTGCAGAACTCAGACAGCCATCACCTCTGTACAGGACAAGATAAGTCAAGATGTGCTCCAGCGACTTTTAGACAGCATTCCTCATTGTGTTTTTGACATTGGGGTGCAAAAAGAGGGGTTTCTGGAACAATAATATGTAATTTTAAATGATGGAACTAAACTTTTGCAACACATGTATTATTTCATTTTGTGTATTCATTTACAGTTGTCTAATAATATGCTAGTTTAATGATGTCATATTATTTTTACATGTTTCTGCTACCTTCACAAATAAATGTATGTGTTGGTTTCTTTAGATGTGTTTGTGTTGTGTTTGCTTAAGTGAAAGGAGTGGACCTAAACTTTTGTAATGCATCTTATATTATAAATTTAATTAATTCAAAAGCTAAACACATTGATAAATTATTAAGCTTTATTATTACATTTAAACAATTTTGTCACTTTTTGTGTTTTCATGTAACAACGATGTTATTTTTTATTTTCTAGGTAGAGAAAAATCAAATTAAATTGATTTTGACAATGTAAGGACTAAAAATATTTTGAACAATGTCAAAAATGTAAACAGGTTACCTAATAATACCATAGAGTGTAAAAAGCCTAGCATTCCTTGATCTAAAAAGTCTATTACATATCCCAGAGTAAATTATTTTAGGAATTTGATTTCTCTGAATAAAGATAAACTCTTAAAAGAGAGATGGCATAACTAATAAAATAGTTTTTCTTCAATAAAATATGATTTCATAGTAACTGAAAGATTTAAAATTTACATAATATTTACTATAAAAAATTCTAATAATTTTCTCTGTTAAAATTATATTTGTATCTAAATCCTTCTTGTATAATATTAATTTTCTAAAAGATGTTTCAATCTGTTTATATCATTTATACAAACATTAATATAAACACTTTATTTTAAAAACATAATTTTTATATATGATTACTTACAACAGATGTATTAACTACAGATGTACCAATTGATGTAGTTGAGGTTCGATTTTCTGCATTTATTATAGGTAAAGGTTTTTTCCTATAAAAATAATTTTTTTTAAATAATAATAATAATAAATATTTAATATTGTATATAACAGTCTTTTTTTTTTTAAATTAACTCTTTCTGCCCTGTGGGCTCTAAGAGGGCCTCTTTTTGCAAGCCCATTATGAGTTTGGCCAGGCCCACAATGGAGCTGCCGGGTAGTGAGGGATGGGGCCCGACATATCCAAACGGACCACCCCCAAAAAATTCCTGGGGATTTTTCGACCCGTTTGGATTCGAGCCCACCCGTTTGGATTCGAGCGGTCAAGGTGGCAGTCCCCCAGAGTGGTAGGCTGCCACCTTGACCGCTTGACCATCCGGCCGCTTGTATATAACAGTCATGATGTATAAACTGTTCTTTAAAAAATAATAAAATTTCCATTAAAATTATTTACATAAAACATTAAAAATAAAAAAATATTTATAATCTATTCACCGTAACATTAAAACTTGTCTCCAATTAGATAAAATAATATTTGATTTGGAAATGAGGATTATGAAAACAAGCTACATCCAAAATAAAATCTTATCAATTAGTTTATTTAAATGCTCAAAAATAACATTATTATATTTAAATAATTTAATAATACTTATTAATTTATAATACTAAAATCTGAGAACAGATAACAAATAAAGTTTAAAGAAATTAACTGTAGTATGGTAAAAAAAAATTTGGAATTATCAATCCGGCAGTCAACTTCAGTTAATGATTCTACAGATCCATTTTCCAGGAGATTACTTTATTCAGGTTAAATATATATTTCATGTTATTCCCCTCTTCAGTTTGATCCTATTTAACATTTAGCCTTCAGTTTACCAGTGATCCACTTGGCACACTATAACAATATGCCAAACATTTGCAACCAAACAGTATAAACCTTATTGAAACTTTCATAAAAAGTACTATAGTTATACTTATGTTAAAATAATAAGGGAGTAAAATTTCTCATAAATACAAACATTCATGACTGACATAATCTATGCAAGCTGGTGTTGACTTATTCTAAATTACATAAGTACACAATTTATGTAAATTTGTCTTGGAAATTATGCAAACTTGTCTCTCCCCCTATCGAAAATATACGGATACCAGGAATCATAAACCTGCAATCTTATATTCTCATTTATTCTCTGTTCATTTTTGATTGTAATAATTTCCAAATGTGTGAACTATTCTCTTTTTAACTTTTACAGTATTTTTATCTGGTTTACATCCTAGTGCATTACAATGGTTTACAACAGCTGAATTTACACTATTATATTTTATATTATTTATGTGTTCTTTAACCCTCTGGCCTATTGTTATAGTGTGCCATGTGGATCACTGGTAAATGGAAGACTAAATGTTAAACAAGATTAAACCAAAGAGAAGAATAACTTGAAATGCATATTTAACATTAATAAAGTAACTGCCTGTAAAATTGATCCATAGACTCATTAACTGAAGCTGATGTCGGTTTGATAAGTCTGAATTTTTAACCTTACTACAGTTAATTTTCTTCAATGATTATTATACAGAAAAAATTTTTTAAAATTGAATAGACTTTAAGTTTAAAGGGTTGTTTATTCATCCACAAAATAAAAAAACAGAATCATTAAAAATAAAAAAATATTTACAATTAAATAACTGTTTAGAAGGGAAAAAAGAAAGATCAGAATTAAATATTTACAAATACAGTGAAGCATTTTAAAATACAGACTAATTGGGGCTGAACCCTATCCAGATTTTCAATTTGTCTGAATTTTCAAATATACAATATATGTATAAATTAGCATTTTAAGTACTAAATCTAAGTTTAGATATTCTAAGTTCAAGCCAGTCTTTTATAAGGAATGTAGGAATGCTTACAAAGATTCAAAATGTAAACAACCAAAAGATCAACAACAATGAACTTACCATTGAAAGGATTAACATATAATTTTTGATGGTCAAATCCAGATTTTTGACACTTCACTATATTTAGCCACAACAGTAGAAACTGGAATAAGTATTTTTGTAATACTGTATATATATATATTAATATATTATTAGAATTTGAGTGTCATTAAGGAGATGAAGAGATGATAAGCATTTATAATTGAGACAACTTTTGATCTAAAAACTAGAACACGAATAACAGAGATCACAAATCTAACAGACAAGGTCCCATATGTGATGGTAAGACTCAAACTGCAGGGTGAGACAAAAGGACAAGAGATTCTTTTGTCAAAGGTATGTTGCCTTGGCAGACAAAACTGGTTCTCACTTGTAAGCACCAATATATATTGTGTATAGGAGAAACTTTTAAAGATTTATGCATATACTGTATAATATAATTCACTTTAGCTATTTTTAAGAAAGCAGTTGATGGCATTTCAGTAAATATACTTAGAGCCTTTTTCTGTTTCCAGTAATGTTTAATAATAATCAAATGTTTAAAGACAAATATACCAGATATATTGGTTTTATATTTTATAATATTTTAATGTTTATTTTTATGTTATTTCTTGTACTTTTCCTGTAGTTAGTTACATTGGTATTGCGCAATTTTTGTATTTTATGTATTTGAAAGTTTTATTTTTTATTTGAAATACATTAACATTCCAAAATACATTCCATTTCACATAGACCTGAGGAAGATCTCGTATAAATTGAAAACATTTGTCTTTAAATGTCTGATTATCATTAAACATTACTGGTGTTAGAATGTCCCTAGTGGGGGAGGATAAGAGCCTGCATTTTTTGAGCTGTGTTCCGGGTTTTTATGGAAGAAAGTCTCTGTAAACTTGTACTGTGCTGTTATCTGACTGTGTATTTCAAAGGTAAATACACCTTACATTTTGTTTATGCCATGTCTAGTGTTGGTTCAAGAACCTCGTAACATAGTGTTACAACAACCGGAAACAAAAAAAGGCTCTAAGTTTAATGAGGTTTTTATTAGTATTACTTTCCAGTCTTATTTGTTATGTAGTTTTTCTAGAAATATATACAGTGAGATTAAGTGAAAAGACAATCCATTTAATCCTAAAAAAGTATAAAGGTATAATAAATAAAAACTTTTAATTCAATTTTTAATAATAATTTCTAATATTTTGTTTAAATATCTATATTAATCACACAGTGAAGATTCCTTCTGAGTTTATACACAGTTCTATATGATGCTGTCACTGTTCAAAGCAATAGTGTAAATCAAGTGTTCCACACCGTTTTTCTACTTGCGGCACACCCATGACTCAACACAGCACACCAAAATGTTATTCCCCTCAAAAACGTATGATATGATACTATTAATAGAATTATGTAATGCCACTAACCTATTATTATTGTTATTAAACAGACATCAACACCTGTGAGTAATTTTTTTTACATATAATTTCTTAGAATACATAAAAATGCATGGCTTGTAATAAAGAATAAACAAACATCATCTTATTTCATCAGTACTTGCAGCAGAGAATGAAATACAAGCATAAGAAACACAACAACTGTGATAAAAATTAGTGATGTAACGAATATTTGGTTACTATTCGGTATTCGGCCTATTTTTCACTATTCGGCCGAATACCGAATACCTAAAAACAGGAGTTATAAACAACAAAAACACAGTAAATTAATCATTTTGGTATTTAGAGTTAATGTTATAGAGTTAGTGTTGTTTGTTTATATTTATTATAACTTGTAACTTGCACAAAATAAAAAAGAAAATAATATTAGTCACATGTATTCACAATTTATAATTACATGTACACATCTATCGTTGGAGAATCCTCGCACATCTGAGGGTCTGACCCTGCCTATCCTTCTTTTTAAGCGCTCGCCTTTGCTCTTTCCTTTCTCTTTCCTCTATTGCTCTAATCCACGTATGCCTGTGCATACATCACAATACGCGCTCACGATACTTTCGATTCATCACTTTTCCGTCGTAGAGTTCCCATTTTACAATTACGTGACTCAACCTGGTGATAATGAAGAAAAGAGACAGATAGGACGTCGATATAAGTCACAGTTATGATTTCACAGATTCGAGACAGCTTGATAGCCTGAACGGCCCCAGGCTTTCGCCCGTGCACGCTAAGTGACTTTCATTACAAGCATTTAGCTTTCCGAAGTCTATGACAACAATTGTTTGGCATTGACGGCCGCGAATTTCGCGCCAATAAGCTACTTCGACTCATTTGATTATGTTATCGACTCAATTTCATATTTATTTTCACATTTTCACTTCGCGGTCTTTCTCTGTTCTTTCTCCGTTATTTACACGTGTAGGACATTTCATTGTTATCCACATTTGATATCATCACTTATCACATACTGCCATGACGCTCATGTCTGTCCGCTTCAACTGTCAAGAATTAACGCGATTGGCGAAGCGTAGTGACAGCAGGCCAATAGAGAGCAGGGTCCTTGCCATAATGCGGTTTGCGCGCCAATTTCCGTACGTGCAATAATCGAGCCGAATAGTTTGGCCGAATATTCGGCTATTCAGCCACGCTCCTGGCCGAATATTCGGTATTCGGCCTGAGGCCGAATATACTATTTGTTACAACACTAATAAAAATATATAAATAAAATTTGAAATTAACAGAATATGTAAAAGTTCACATCACACCTTTCACCATGTGATGGCACATCAGTGTGCCGTGGCACACCCGTTGCAGAACACTGATGTAAATCTTATTCTGTAAAACCATGTTTACATCTATGTAATAATGTTGCAAACAGAATTTGTTATCTCATTATGAATCCTAGCCTGTATCATTTTTGTGAAAGAAGACCTGAATCATTTTGATGTACAGTACATTATTTTGTGCTGTACACTGTGACATTCCATTTCACATAGTATTTAAACAAACCATTTTGTCTAATGATCATAAAATCAGCTGCAGCTACTCACATCTGTGTTATCCTGAGCCATACTTTATACTGTGTCATTCTTTGATGGTTCATTGAAAAACCAACAAACAATGGATCAGCAACAAATCATTTCATGAACCATTCATGTGTCATGCTGCAAGGTCTTTTGCAACATCCTAACTGGTTTATCAAATAGTAACAGCATATTGTTCGCAATGTTGTTACATAGATGTGGCATGTGTAAGACTATGCAGGAACTTCATTGTTTTTGCCTTCACCTCTTCTACTGATATACTGTGTAAATGAAGTTAATTTGACTTAAACTTTGAGAAAAGAGAGTCACAAAGAGTAAGATATAGATGAATTGGGAAGGAAATTAGGTGCAATAAATTTTTATTGAATAAAAACTACTTTACAGACAAAGCATTAAGGGATGGTGCATTATTTTGATGTTTTCTACAATCCTAGCTGTTTCCTTTGCAAAATGAGTCAAAATTTCAATATAATAGCATTAATTGACAATCTGGTCATTGAAAACCACTCTGCCGTTGCAAAATCTCAAAGAAAGCAATGAATAACCAGCAAACAAAATCTTTAAAATATACCAGCAAACATAATTTAATATAAAGATGCTATGACAAATGTTTTCAATCTGAACAGGATCTGCTCCAGGTCTAAAATGTTCGATAGAAATAGAATGCCAAAGATACAGCTTTTGGATTCTCATTCTATTGAACATTTTAGACCCGAAGCAGATCCTGTTCAGATCGAAAACGCTTATAGCATCTTTATATTAAATTATGCTTGCTGGTATATTTTGTAGGTTTTGTTGGTGTTATTTAATAGTGTACAACCAGCTTTCAGAAGGTTTAGAAAGCAATGACCTAAGTGGTCATTTTTCATACTCTTCTTGCCTTCTGAAAATCATTTTGTAATTCAAAACCACATGAACAAGACAACCTTTATTGTAAGTCTCAGTTTATAATTGAAAAGTTTCTGTTGCAGATTTCTTAAGATTGATGAGAAATTTGATATTAACTCATTACTCACTTTCCAAATCAGACTTTTTCTTATTGAGCATGTGTCCAAGCTAAAGAACTCATTACTACTACAGAGTAAAGAAAACAGAATAAAACTTATGCTCTGAGAGAACAGTTTAAGTTTAAATATAGTCTGTTTATTTTTCTCCTTCTATTATCAGTTCCTGAGTTATAGAGTTGATCTCATAATTTCTGTTGGATCTGAGTATACAGGTAGCCCTCAGTTTACGCCGTAGTTCCATTCCTACAAAAGCCGGTGCAAATCGAATTGGTGTAAAACGAACTCACATTTACAGTAGTGTATAGGGTTAGGTTCTACATAAGTGAAAAATAAGCAAATAATTTTGTTTATTAATACAATATAATACAAAATACATATAAATTTTTAATTTTTAAAATGTATTTTATCATAAAATAAAGTGAAATGTTTTTATTAGAAAATTTTTAATTTCGGATCTCTTACATTTTTCGGAAAAAAGTATCCATCTTTAATCGTTTACATTTTTTTGTTTTCTTTCATTGAGAATTTCGGAATATGGTTGAATAGATGTGATGATGCTTCTTTTTACATTTGTACTTTGCTCCCAATCATTGTCTAACTCACAAAGTTCATCCATCAAACTTTCCATAGTTGAAAGGATACGTTAATCCAAAGTAGAGCTATGGACGAGCGAAGACTCTGATTGGTTGACCACCGGTTGCCGTAGCGCATGTATAAGGTCAGTTTGAGCGGGAAAATTCAAGGTGGCTAAGGAGAGATAGATATCATCTGGCTAAAAAAAAGTATTGTCTGGCCAACAAGAAGTAAATTTGTCTCACTAACGATAGTTTGTGATCACCGGAAGTGCTACTGCATCGTAAGGTGTTTTCCTGAACGAACTGATATGGGATACATTCATTGGCGCTATGGATTTGGATGCCATTTATTGGACTATTAAGTTTGATAACTTGACTCGTGGGTACCTAAACATTTAGTGTTTTAATATTAATTTAATGCAAATGTATACATACCCAATAATATTAAACAGAAAAACTAAATATATTCAATAAAAATCTTTGTTTTAATGAATGTACAATGTCACGGCTCAATGAACACATCAACACTGAAATGAAAATCAGTCTGGCATAGGGAAATTCAGGGAATTACACCGCGAAACGGCAAATTGCGTAGTGGCATTATTGTGAATCAGTATAAATTGAGCTGGCGTAAACTGAGGGCTACCTGTATTAATATAATCATTATTTAATTCAGAGTAATTAATCTCTTACAAACGTTTATTCAATTTGTAAAAAACTGTTATGTTATTATTTATATATGTAGAGGAAAGATATTTAAATATAAAATTCATAATTACTGTAAAAATTTAAGTTTGTTTCATTTTTTTTTATTTTAATAACATACCCTGTGAAAAAAACAAAAGAGAGAGTTCACCACTAACATTTTCCAAACTGCTCTGAGTTCTTCTTCAGGTGTTAAATGGAATTTCTGATAAAATATAAATGATTTGGATTACAAAAATTTGAAGAATCATTTGAATCCATTAGGATATCATGGCAGCCTTTGACCAGGCAAAGCTCATCCACACTTTGCCTTGCACAGAACACCTAAGATGGTTACAGGCCATTCACATATATAAATCGAGCCTCAATGCCATGTGCATCAATTATAAAGAGGAGTTGATTTTGTCAATAGCCTGACAGGCACTGATGGACACCAATCTTTAAATGTCAAGAACTGCCAGCCTTATGAATACACATGTGTGGCATGACAAACATCTCTTGTGTAACGGATTCACATAATTCTTCAAATTTTTGTAATCCAAATCATCTATGTTCCATCAGAAATTCTGTTTAACACCTGAAGAATAACCCAGAGCAGTTCGAAAACATTAGAGGTGAACTCTCTCTTGTTTTTTCGTCACACACTGGTCATAGGTTCACAAGATACGTTATTTTACCTGGTGTTATGTGTTGTTTATTTTTTTATTATTTATAATATAACATTAGAACAATTTCAATTATAATTTCAAATTCTTTAAACTAATCAAAATCAAGCAAGTAATAAAAATACTCATTAATTATTCTAATTCCTGTTTAATTATTGCACTCATTTGTAAATATGAATGTTATTAATTTTTGTAGAAAATTTTAACATAATTTTTACTAAATTACAGAAATATTAAACTGTTTTGAATAGTAACATTACTATTCAAAACAGTTTAATACTTTTGTATAATTTTCTTAAAAGCATATTTAAATTATAATAATTGGATGAACTAATTAAAGAAAACTATTGGTTAAATAATCAATAGGTTAACAAATATTGATTGATCTAAAGAGATCAATATTTGTATACTTTTAAAATGGCAATAATAAGTATTATTGCCATTTTAAAAGTATACAAATTATTCAACAATATTATTCAAAAATTTATTGTATAAAATGTTTTTTTTAAGGAACTAAGCAGAGGTGCACAACCTGTGGCCTGCGGGCCACATACGGCCCCTTATCAATGTTTATGCGGCCCGCGGACGGTACAGGCCAAATCCCTTCTTTCAAAGTTTCTAAGTGTAGAACTTTTCCCTTTCACAAAGTCGTTAGCACCCAACTGTTTTATAACTTTCCCTGAAGTGAGAAATGGGGGGTTGTTCTAATAAGTCTATTTCTAGCTAACACTTTCTGGTTTAGATATCGAATATTTTAAGTCTAATACATAGTATTATAAAGATTTTTTGAATAATCAAATAAAATAAAATGATGTTAGAACGTCATTTCCGATGTAATCAGGAAGTTTCTATTTTGGCGGGAAATCTTCAATTTTATGCTTCGAAAAACTTGCTTATTCGTCTAAATCAGGGGTTGCCAAAGTGGCCGATATGGACCCCCAGGGGTCGATGCAACATCATTGGGGGGGTCGATGTGGCTAAGGGGTCACAAACTTTTTTTTTTGCTTAGACAGAGACCACAACCCACAACGTTTTTTTTTCGCTCATACATATATACTTGTAATAAAATTTTACGATGGGGGTCAATGGGAGGCTTTGGAAAATGATTGGGGGTCGACAGTTAAAAAAGTTTGGCGACCCCTGGTCTAAATAGCATCAAATAACAAAAATAAGTGAAAATAGCGCTGAAAAACCATGAAAATAACGATTTTTTAGCATTTACATTCTAGATTCTGATTGGTATAGTCAAATTTGAATCAAGCTTTTCTGAAAAGACGCTTATTCGTCAATCTAATGTCATTCAAACTAGAAAAAACTAACCAGAGTTCAAAAAGGAATGTACAAAAAGCTATAACAACCAATAATTTACAACAATATCTCTCCATAGACTAAGAATAGAAAAAAAATTTTTTCGCATCAAATTTATTATTATTATTAAGTTGGACCAAGAAAATTAATACTGTAGTTGGAATAGAGCCATGAAAGAGAAATACCCACATATGAAGATGGATTACTCTGACCAAGTTAACACCCTCCTTACATCATTCAATGAGAGGTTTGGTGAATTCCAGAAATACAAGATTTACCTGTAACTTTTTTCAACTCCATTTGATGTGAAAGTGGAAGATGCCCCTCCAGATGTCTAACTTGAGTTGATAGACATCCAGTGCAGTGATGAATTGAAATCACAGTTCAAACATTCTAATCTCCTCACATTCTACAAAGAACAGCCAGATACATCATTTCCAAAACTGAAAGACAATGCTCGATTTTGTGCAAGCATGTTTGGCAGTACCTATGTATGCGAACAGGCATACATAGGTACTGCCAAACAAGCTTGCAAGCACTGCCAAACAAGCTTGCAAGTTTTCACTTATGAATTTAAACAAGTGCAAAACACAGAACAGGTTAATCAACGAGAATTTGGAAAATCTGCTGGTTGTTTCAACATCTGCCATTACACCAGACATCAAGCCAGACATCAAGCATTACACCAGACTCCAAGTGATTAATGTGATGGCTGAGATTGGATTCCGCCAGCATCCAATCTCAGCCATCACATTAATCGCTTGGAGGTCCAGCCCCCAGTCAGTAAACTTAATTCTAATTTGGCCCTTCTCCACAAAAGGTTGTGCATCCCTGAACTAAGAATAAGGAAACTTTTAAAGTTTGTCCATTGAGATTTTTTTTGTAAATTTTCTAAATTCAAACTTATTTTATTTAAAAATTATAGAAAACAGAAAATATATAACTAAAAACATTTAATAGAAAAGAAAAATTATTAAATTAATAAGCATCATATCATACTTTCTGACAGCCGTTATCTCTCCTTTTCTTTCAACTTCACTATCACTTGATACTGTTGCATCTGAATCACTTGAAGATGTTTCAACTGTTTCATATTGAAGAAGACGATCAAGTAGAAAACTGTAACAGAAATTTGTCTAAATAATTTTCCAATAGAGAAAAGAAATTAATATTCTACTGTTTCCAGGCAAAAAGAGTAATATCCCCAGATATTCAGATATTTATTTGAATTTAAACTTATATTTAAGTGACACATTTTAATTTAAGAGCTAATTGAATGAGAAGCTATTGATACATATTGGTACATTAAACTGATTTCAGCCTAGAGATCTGAATCTACTGATTTGCAAAATTCAAAATCTAAAAAAAAAGAAAAAAAAAAGAAAAATTAAGTAATGTAATTAATCATTTTCAGCTAAAAGCAATTTATTCATCAATTAATGAGGAAAGCAGAATGATGAATACTCCAATTTCTAATGTGAAACTGATAACACTGACTTATATTGGGAGTTTAGTTTCTCTGCTAGTCTCCCTTGTATAGTTATAACCCTGTTGTTAGCCTCTACTAAGCTATTATATTCTTTCTCATATAACACTGACACAGAGAAATTTTATTAGAAATGGCAATGAAGAAAAGCTAGTTATTTGATTGGCTAAAGCACTTCTTTGATGGCTGTGAAGGTATCGAAGATGATCTTACTTGGATTTTACTTTAACTTAAACAAATAGAGCAAGCATTACACTGTTCTACAAATTTTGACTTACATAGGAAGCACCATAAGTTTCTGACCTAATCTACTGTGTATTACTGAAGAACATGTCAAGACAAGTATACAAAAGATTAATGTCTTATTAATATTTGATGCAAATCTAGTGTCTGTAGTACTAACAGGTAAGCACCTTTTAGTATTACAGACACTAGATTTATATAGTAAACGTCTGTATACTATATGGAAGCAAATTTTAAATTAAAAAACTGGGAAATCAAGTTTCTTACAAAAGAAGAACAAGTATCCACAGGAATGAAGCAACACTTAAGATCATGTGTATGGGGAAGCTTTGCCATCATACACCACCATCAAAGAAAGGTCTAAACATTTTTGATTAGCCTATTACTTTAAAATACATTTAAAAAAGAAGGAAACACTAACAATGTTATCATTACCAAAGTCTATAACAAAAATAATACCATACAGAGAAAAATAAAAAATAAACCACTATAAAGTAAAGGCAGCAATTAAATTTAAATATATAAAAATTAGAAGAATAAAAAGAAACTTAAAATGATTACTTATGAAACAAGATAATGCTGTAGGAGAAATATGGAAAAAGAAAATAGAAAAATATAAATGTAATAAGCAAAGTAAATTAAACAAAAAATTAGGATATCCAACAATAAAAGAAATCAAAAAATGGAAAAATCAATTAATAGTTAATAAGATAAATATAGAAATACCTAATGATATCAAAGAAATCCTGTATGAAGGAATAGATTGCAATGGGCTTAGCCAATGGGACATAATAGACATAATACCAAAATTAGTTATTAGATAAAGAATTATTTTAAAATGATAGATAAAGATTATTTTAAAAATATAGATAAAGATTATTTTAAAATGAAAATCAGTAATATAATAAAACATTACACTTCAAAAATAAAAGAAAAAAAAAAAAAAATTAGAGAAAAATATTACCTAAGATATAATAATAAAATTAAGCTATTAAATAATTTCCTAAAAAATTATAATTTAAAAATCATAAAAGCTGATAAATTTAAACAGATTGTTCCAGACACCAACCAAATGCCGAAATTCTATCGGGCTAGTTTAAGGCTAATTACTAAATGAATTACATAACCAATTTGGCTCTAGAGGTAAATGTTAGGTGCCATCTCGTATTAATATTAATAATTATAAATAAATTAATTTAAATAATTTAGAACCACTGGGAGAAAAAAAACATTGATGGTTATAACATCTTATATATGCTGGAAGAGGAGATTGGACTGGAGGTCCAGACAGTGTAACTGGCAACGCATCTGCACAGTAAGCAGGAGTTGTGGATTAGAGTTCTGCTCTGGGCCAATTTTTTCTCCCAGTGGTTCTAAATTATTTAAATTAATTTATTTATTTATAATTATTAATGTTAATACGAGATGGCTCCTAACGCTTACCTCTAGAGCCAAATTGGTTATGTAATTCATTTAGTAATTAGCCTTAAACTAACCCGACAGAATTTCGGCATTTGGTTAGTGTCTAGCTATATTATGTATCGAGTCTAGCGATGTTGTTTGTACAGATTGTTCTTGTTAGTGAGGAATGGGTATTGAATAAACCAGAGTTAGTTAATAATGGTAAATTTAGAATATTGCCAACAGATCTAATAGAAGTTACAGGAGTAGAATTAAAAAATAGAATTAATAAATTACAAAAGACAAATAAAATAGAAAAAAGAAACAAAGCAATTTATACTAAATATTGGGAGTAGTGGAACACCAAAATTAAACATGCAACTAAAAACACAATCCTGGAGCAATTATTGACTTTATATACTCTGTTTTGTATAATTTAGAAATATATATATATATATTTTGAATATATAAAAATTCTAAATTTTCCATTAAAAATGCAGACAACTTTATAAATGAAGTAAAAAGTATACAAATAAATGAACACCACAGCTGAATGGCTAGTTCAGATGTAACTGAGATATATCTGTCCATAACATGGGAAATGACTGAAAACAAATTAAAAAGTTTAGACGTGCCAGATCACATAATAGAACTTACAGAAGTAATTATTTTTTATGAATGATAATTTTTACACACAAGAAATAGGAATAAGTATGGGATTCATAACTGGTCCATATATATTTACCTTTGTATATCTCTCTCTAATGGGAAGCAATATAGAGAAACAAACAATCATTATATAATGGAATGTGAAATTGCTAGAACCTCAGCAATGTTGTCATGTATAATCAAACTCAGATTGATAACTTGAATATTTATATTTGAAAACGTTATACCAAAATGAGAGCCAATCAAACTTTTTTTAATGTCAATTTTGTATTCAACACCCCAAATAAGTAAAGATTGGGTGTTTTCATTTCTGTAACAAAATGTGTAGAACAGAAATTGTGAAGAATAAGAAAGTATTGAAGAAATTAAAAATGACTGGAGAAATGGGTAAACAATTCATGATTTCTCTTCCATGACATACTGCAGTTTAATATTTATATATTGATTTCAAACACAGTCAAATTCATTTTTTTCTATCTACTTTTAAAATGGTTAAGGCACTAATAAATCTGTCTTGTACACATAAAATATAATTAAACCATTAAAAATTAATACTGTATTCACCATTTAAAAATATTTATTTATGCTTTAAGTTTAAGAATTATATATCAATAAAGTTATAAAAAATTTACCTTTTATCTCTAGAAACTTTAAGAAGTTTTCTTTGAGCTTTTTTTAATTCATCTTGAAAACATTCATTTTCCTACAAAATTTTTTTTTATCATTAATGATAAATTTTACATATCTAAAGCTTATGTAATTTGTCTCTAGGAAAAAACAATGAAATTTTAAAAACTTCTTTCTAAATTAAAAAAAAATCACAGATTATTTTATTTTTTTCATCCCAGATAATAGATGTTTTAATACTTGCTATATATAAAATGACTAAAATTATAATTTAATTTTTTAAATACAATGGTAAATATTTTCCCATAATTTACAGAATTTCTCAATTAAATTTAGAAAAATGTCTTAACATAGTTTCTATGCAGATAAGTGAAAATATTGTTGTAATGTCTAATATTTATTATAAAAAAATTTTAAGTTATAGTATATATTATTATTTATACATTAGATTTATTATTATTAACTATTAATATTCATAAATAAAAAATAAATACATAATGATATTTTAAAGTGTATTACTTACATATATTAATAATTTGAACTTTCTCTTCAAATTTCTATATTTTTGTCTATAATCAATCATATCATTCTTAGTCTCATCTATTCAAAAATAATAACAACAAATACAATAAAGACATCATTTTTAAAATAAATATAAATATTCTCAACATTTTAACAACATTTTTATAGTTTTAGACTCTAAATTTTTTAACATCAATATATGATTTTTTATAAACTTAATTATGAGAAGCAATTAAATTAGATATATAAATAATAAATATAATTACCATTTTTTCATAATTTAATTTAATATAAAAAATTTTTACTATTGAATAATAATGAAAGTCAGAGAAATGAAGAGGATCATTTAATAAATATTTGATACTATTATTAAATTAATTGTGTACTCTCTATTAATTGTGCACTCACTCTCTTCTGCACTACTTAAATAAAATACGATTCAATTCTTAACCTCATTCTAGTATTGTATTTCAAACTTTCTAGTTTTTAAAATAAACTGATTCTTCAAATTCTTTAAATGGTAAATGTTATTCATCTTTCTGAAGGAGGAACTATTTTATTAGTAATTATTAATAAATAAGTAGAAATATGTATTTCATTTCTTGCAGCTTATAGAAGCATTGACTCATTAAAACTGTCAATGCCAATGTTTTTAAATAAAAGCCTGTGTTTTAATTGAAAATATTCAGTATATACACAATTTAAATTATGTAAATTTTTTAAATTTCAACTTCTTGCTAAATTTTTAGCTATTTATATAATTTTATATTGTGTTTGATTTCTGCCTAGATTAAATAAATCTATAATTTTAAAGAGAAATTATTTTATTTTTAAAGTAATATATTTCATTTTTAATACATTGTTTGAGAGAATTGAAAAGTTTTAAAAATAATTGCAAAAAATTATAATGTAATTGCTTACCTGAGACAGGCATCATTCATTCAAGATTTTGGTTTTCTACACTGAAAAATATACTTAAAAATTAATCAATATTTTATTTAATTAAAAAAAAAAAAAATTCATTCAGTTTAAGAGGTCAGAGATCACAATATATTATTTTGTATAAAAATATATCTGTGTGTTATTGTTAGAACTTTTCGTTATTATGATAAACATACTTTCAAAGTTTAATTATAGCTATTCATTAAGATAGCAATAAATTTGTTTTATGTAAATAAATTTATCAAATTATAAAATATAGAGTCTAGCGATGTTGTTTGTACAGATTGTTCTTGTTAGTGAGGAATGGGTATTGAATAAACCAGAGTTAGTTAATAATGGTAAATTTAGAATATTGCCAACAGATCTAATAGAAGTTACAGGAGTAGAATTAAAAAATAGAATTAATAAATTACAAAAGACAAATAAAATAGAAAAAAGAAACAAAGCAATTTATACTAAATATTGGGAGTAGTGGAACACCAAAATTAAACATGCAACTAAAAACACAATCCTGGAGCAATTATTGACTTTATATACTCTGTTTTGTATAATTTAGAAATATATATATATATTTTGAATATATAAAAATTCTAAATTTTCCATTAAAAATGCAGACAACTTTATAAATGAAGTAAAAAGTATACAAATAAATGAACACCACAGCTGAATGGCTAGTTCAGATGTAACTGAGATATATCTGTCCATAACATGGGAAATGACTGAAAACAAATTAAAAAGTTTAGACGTGCCAGATCACATAATAGAACTTACAGAAGTAATTATTTTTTATGAATGATAATTTTTACACACAAGAAATAGGAATAAGTATGGGATTCATAACTGGTCCATATATATTTACCTTTGTATATCTCTCTCTAATGGGAAGCAATATAGAGAAACAAACAATCATTATATAATGGAATGTGAAATTGCTAGAACCTCAGCAATGTTGTCATGTATAATCAAACTCAGATTGATAACTTGAATATTTATATTTGAAAACGTTATACCAAAATGAGAGCCAATCAAACTTTTTTTAATGTCAATTTTGTATTCAACACCCCAAATAAGTAAAGATTGGGTGTTTTCATTTCTGTAACAAAATGTGTAGAACAGAAATTGTGAAGAATAAGAAAGTATTGAAGAAATTAAAAATGACTGGAGAAATGGGTAAACAATTCATGATTTCTCTTCCATGACATACTGCAGTTTAATATTTATATATTGATTTCAAACACAGTCAAATTCATTTTTTTCTATCTACTTTTAAAATGGTTAAGGCACTAATAAATCTGTCTTGTACACATAAAATATAATTAAACCATTAAAAATTAATACTGTATTCACCATTTAAAAATATTTATTTATGCTTTAAGTTTAAGAATTATATATCAATAAAGTTATAAAAAATTTACCTTTTATCTCTAGAAACTTTAAGAAGTTTTCTTTGAGCTTTTTTTAATTCATCTTGAAAACATTCATTTTCCTACAAAATTTTTTTTTATCATTAATGATAAATTTTACATATCTAAAGCTTATGTAATTTGTCTCTAGGAAAAAACAATGAAATTTTAAAAACTTCTTTCTAAATTAAAAAAAAATCACAGATTATTTTATTTTTTTCATCCCAGATAATAGATGTTTTAATACTTGCTATATATAAAATGACTAAAATTATAATTTAATTTTTTAAATACAATGGTAAATATTTTCCCATAATTTACAGAATTTCTCAATTAAATTTAGAAAAATGTCTTAACATAGTTTCTATGCAGATAAGTGAAAATATTGTTGTAATGTCTAATATTTATTATAAAAAAATTTTAAGTTATAGTATATATTATTATTTATACATTAGATTTATTATTATTAACTATTAATATTCATAAATAAAAAATAAATACATAATGATATTTTAAAGTGTATTACTTACATATATTAATAATTTGAACTTTCTCTTCAAATTTCTATATTTTTGTCTATAATCAATCATATCATTCTTAGTCTCATCTATTCAAAAATAATAACAACAAATACAATAAAGACATCATTTTTAAAATAAATATAAATATTCTCAACATTTTAACAACATTTTTATAGTTTTAGACTCTAAATTTTTTAACATCAATATATGATTTTTTATAAACTTAATTATGAGAAGCAATTAAATTAGATATATAAATAATAAATATAATTACCATTTTTTCATAATTTAATTTAATATAAAAAATTTTTACTATTGAATAATAATGAAAGTCAGAGAAATGAAGAGGATCATTTAATAAATATTTGATACTATTATTAAATTAATTGTGTACTCTCTATTAATTGTGCACTCACTCTCTTCTGCACTACTTAAATAAAATACGATTCAATTCTTAACCTCATTCTAGTATTGTATTTCAAACTTTCTAGTTTTTAAAATAAACTGATTCTTCAAATTCTTTAAATGGTAAATGTTATTCATCTTTCTGAAGGAGGAACTATTTTATTAGTAATTATTAATAAATAAGTAGAAATATGTATTTCATTTCTTGCAGCTTATAGAAGCATTGACTCATTAAAACTGTCAATGCCAATGTTTTTAAATAAAAGCCTGTGTTTTAATTGAAAATATTCAGTATATACACAATTTAAATTATGTAAATTTTTTAAATTTCAACTTCTTGCTAAATTTTTAGCTATTTATATAATTTTATATTGTGTTTGATTTCTGCCTAGATTAAATAAATCTATAATTTTAAAGAGAAATTATTTTATTTTTAAAGTAATATATTTCATTTTTAATACATTGTTTGAGAGAATTGAAAAGTTTTAAAAATAATTGCAAAAAATTATAATGTAATTGCTTACCTGAGACAGGCATCATTCATTCAAGATTTTGGTTTTCTACACTGAAAAATATACTTAAAAATTAATCAATATTTTATTTAATTAAAAAAAAAAAAAATTCATTCAGTTTAAGAGGTCAGAGATCACAATATATTATTTTGTATAAAAATATATCTGTGTGTTATTGTTAGAACTTTTCGTTATTATGATAAACATACTTTCAAAGTTTAATTATAGCTATTCATTAAGATAGCAATAAATTTGTTTTATGTAAATAAATTTATCAAATTATAAAATATAGAGTCTAGCGATGTTGTTTGTACAGATTGTTCTTGTTAGTGAGGAATGGGTATTGAATAAACCAGAGTTAGTTAATAATGGTAAATTTAGAATATTGCCAACAGATCTAATAGAAGTTACAGGAGTAGAATTAAAAAATAGAATTAATAAATTACAAAAGACAAATAAAA
>NW_019384363.1:461634-471743 GCF_000671375.1 Centruroides sculpturatus | reverse complement strand
TTATATTTGAAAAATCTCTCTTAAAAAATTACAGATTAATATGCATGTAGATTTCTCACCCTTTTCGACAAAAATAAAAGAATTAAAAATTACAGTAGAGTAATATCTATAAATTAGAAATACACAAGTCAGTAAAGTTTCTGTTCAGCCATTTCCTAAGGATTTATTCACTTTACAAGCACAAATTTAATCGCTTTCGATGTTCTTGTAAGAAAGGATATCAAGTAGCCAAAGCGAAAGTAGCACTACGATTGACATCAGCGCCACCTTGTCTGTGACGTCACTAACCTCGATGTATGGACCGAACGGTTATAATGGAGGAATATAAGCGCTTTCGACACTATATTTTCTAGCCACTGTACTGGGGGGACCCGGGATTGAATCTAGACGGGTCGAAAAATCCCCAGGAATTTTCGGGTGATGATCCGTCAGGATACATCGACCCCCGTCCCTCACCACCCGGCCATCCCGTTGTGAGCTTGGCCGAACCCATAGTGGGCTTGCTTAAAGAGGCCCTCTTAGTGCCAACAAAGGAGAAAGAGTTAAAAAAATATCCTAACCGCTCGGCCATTCGACAGTCTATTAGGTGGATGTGACAACCGCTATACTACAAGCACTTATTCTGTTAATTAAGAATTTCAATGTGCGTTCCTTGGAAAAGAAACATGCATCTTAATTGTTTAATCTAGTGTTTCTCAAACTTTTCGTTTATGAAAATGTTTTTTCATTCTAATCCCTCGCGGACCAGTATTTTTGCGAAATTAAAATTAAAATAATTGTAAACTGAGAGAATGTAGTTCAAATATATTTTAATTTTGCAATTTAGTCTAAAAATTATTTTAATTAATATTGTTTCGAAGAAATTTCCCGCGCTGATTTTGATTTCCAGTCTGCTCTAGCACTACTGTTTAAATAATAAAGAAGAACGAAAATAGTAAAATAATATGTTTTTAAATCGTTTTATTAACATAATATATAAATAGCTGATATACAAAGCAAATTATATTCACGGTACATGGTAAACGGTGGTGTTGCTTGGATTTAACTTGATTTATATGGACTAACATTTAGTGCTCTAAACAACAATAGTAATTGTTTTTGACCCAGAAAGTACTATGCTAGTAAAAAAACAGGAATAAGCGCCATAGCAAAAACGCGGAGTTTTTAAAAATTAGATATAATTTGTTTTGCGTGTCAACTCTTCATATAAACTTATGTAATATTAAATGAAATCACTTCGTGATCTAGTAATAAACTTTTTTCGAACCGTTGAGTAGCACCAATTTAGTCCATTCAACGATCGCGGAGTACTTTAGTTTTAAAATACTTTGTTTTAATTAAAAATTATTGTAAAAAATATAATAACTTTTAGCAAATAACTATTAGAACCATTGATAAAGATCTCCATGAATAATATCATGAATGGTCTTGATCAGGGGTCACCAAACTTTTTTTACAGCGGGCCACGTAACTGAGAGAATGATGAGCGCGGGCCGCATAACAATTTTGTTCAATACAGTACAGCGAATGCACAAAAAAATAAAGACAACATATTTATTTACAAATACACAGACACGATCGCTGCAGCAAGCTCGTAATCGCTTTTCTTAAAATCTTCATTGCAGGTACAGTACTGTACTTACACAAAAAGCGCTCTGATATCCAAAGTCTCATTTTGACATTTTTACTTACACTTATTTTAATTTTTTCTACATAGTAAGTTCATCTACAATCTATGATATTTCCAAACAATAATTATATTTTAACTTATTTATGGCATAGTGCGGTGTCGGGCCGGATTAATTGACGTTGCGGGCCGGATCTGCCCCGTGGGCCGTAGTTTGGTGACCGCTAGTCTTGATGAATGAATAAGAATATACCTTGTATCATGAATTTGACGTTATCGATTTGTTAACGAGATAGATACTAGCAAACAATGAACTATTCGGCATCTTCAATTATGATCACTATGGGTAAACATAAGTTACATAACTCTCAATCGGTTTGATCAACATAAATAAGACACGATTCATACAATCCACGAAAAAATCACAAAAATCCGTTTAAAGTGTCAGTCTACCGCCGTGAAAGAATTGACTGCTCGAAAAACCCCAAAAATGTTTTGGGGATAGTCCATCCCTAATATGTCGGCCACGTCCTTCACTAAACGGCAGCCTAATTCTGGGCCTGACCGAACCCACGATGGGCCCGAAAAAAGGCATTGTTAGTGCATATAGAAGAGAATAAGAAAAAATCTAGCGGCACGCTGTAACCTACCGCTCTGGGAGATCCGGGATCGAATCCGGACGGGCGAAAAATTTCTAAGAATTTTCCGAGTTAAAAACAATGAAGTGTAGCTTTTTCATAAATTTTATTTTTTTATACGATGTTTCTATGTACGGTTTAAAATTAAAGTTAAATAAGTTTAGTTTTTTTTAAAAAAATTAAAGCTTAAGTAGACAATTTAATTAAATGAAATAAATTTTGTAGAGGGCGCAATATGAATCCGAAATGGCGGTATTAATATGAAATAACATAGTAATTAATGCTTAGGACAACAAGATAGAATCGATAGCATTTTGAAAGTGAAAAAGTGAAGAATTGGCATAGAATGGAAGCTACTGTCTCAAAATTAGAAGCGCTTGTGAGTATATTAAACAATTTGAATCAATAGAAATGCTTCAAGCGTTTTATATATAGTGTTAGCCCTGTATTTATTAAAATAAAGAGCCTAATTAAAATATTTATTCAGTTTATGCATGATATATAAACCAGATTCATTTATAAACATGCACATGCATTAATGCATGGTGACTTATAAATGAGTTTAGGTCAGGAAAAATATTAGGTTTTATATCTTGTCTCTTTAAATATAATTTGCATTAATTGTGTTTTTTTTTCGTTATTAAACTTTCTTAAGGATGAACTGGCTGCGGTGGTTATTCAGCCAAATTATGCACCCTTAATGGTGAGTGAAGTTTAAATAATACTAATTTTTTCCGGTTATTGGACTGTGAGAATCTTCGTACCAGTTTTAACCGACTGATCCTGAAGATTGTCTGTTAATCGGGTTGAAAATGTTAGCCTTATTTAAACTTTGTCCACTGTTAAAGGTATATTGATTAATTCGGTTAAACTTTTTTGTTTGTAACATTTCTATTATATGGTGTTAAATAAATCGCTGACGACTTTGATTGAGGATAACTTTTTAACTACATTTCTGAGGGCCCTGATATCTAGTAGCCATTATCTTGTAAACAAAGGTAATTGTTTACTACTGATGTGTCAGTTTTTAAAAAATTTAAAAATGAGCAAATGTTACTGGATGAATACATTTGTTTGGTACAAATGTGATGAAAACCCCACTGTGCTATTGCAGATGTGGTCTACAACTTTCAAAAACAAGCAAAATGTAACAACAGATGTGGTTACCAATTTAATTGAGAAATTTGAGAGAACAGGCAGTGTAAAGGATAATGATGAGGCCAGGACTGACAGACCATTGATCATCAAAGTCAAAGGAGAATATTGAGGCAGCAAGAGCCATAGATGAAGATCCAAACACATTTCGGGTCAAGGTTGATTGCTAAAAGGTTCCCAAAGACTGAAAGAGGAGGAGTTTCATGGCCACTTTATTCCCTGGACCTCAGTCCTGTGGATTTTTTCCTCGGCTATCTAGAGGATAGAATTTATCAGAACCCTATTGACAACCTTGAATAGCTCAAATCTGTTATCAAAGCCAAGATTTGAGCCATTCCTGATAAAGTTCTGGCAAATGTGGTTGCTGGTTTCGAGCATCGATTACAGTCCTGTATCACCTACGCGAAAGAAAGCACTTCAAAAACCTCATCTACTAATTACCTTTAGTCTCAATAGTATTTTCACCAAGTTTCATGTTGATGCAACAATTCCCTGAATTTTTTATTTTTTTATCCTCAATCAAAGTTGTTAGTGACTTATTTCCCTGTATATATATATATATATATATATTTCTATATGAAAGAAGCAGTACACCATGTATAACTCCAGCAATATATTTGATTAACCAACCTACTTCTATAAGCCTTCTTCAGTTGGAATGTCAAACTTACATGAAAAAAGAGCAAATAGAATATTTGAAAAACATATTAAATATGACAGAAATAATTTAAATTGAAAAGAATGGGAAGAATGTTCTAAATCAATCAAACATTTACAATTCTAATACAAGGAATATTAGAAATAAAATAAATTTAATTTATAATTAAAACTTAAAAACTTAAATACAAGCAAACATAAATGGTACAAAAATAAAATAAAAATAGTAATTAAAGTAAACAGTAAACAATTAATGGAGACTGAGCCCAAATTAAAGCTCGTATTAAGATTTCCGTACCTTTGATAGTGTGTCGGCATCTCTACGATTGATACAAAAGTGTTTTCTGTTAGCTTTAAAAATTTCTAATAACTCCTAGAACTTGATAGATCTTGATGATCTTAGCCTCATCCCATTTTATCTATACATCCTGCTGGGAGGCATAAGTCACTAAGACTGTGATGATGAGATTTTTTCCAATGGCATGTCTGTGTTCCTTAATTCTAGTAGAGTGCATATGCTAGCTTCCACATATATTAATTGTGTGTTGAAGTACTGGTCTCAAACATTTTTGGTTAAATATATTGCTGGAGTTATACAAGGTGTACTGCCTCTTTCGTTCGGTTACTTCTTCAATATATTCTATATTATGTCATATAATGTCAAGAAATTGCTGCTGTGCAGTTTTTATTATCTGTAATTATGCTGTTCTATTTTGCAAGTTTCTTACCATACAACATTTAACAGTTTTAATCAAAAATCAAATCGAAACATTCAAATTTGATGCTTTCTACAATATTTAATGAATTTAAAGGTTTCAACTTGATTTTTTTATATGAAGATGAGAAAATACCTCAAACATCTATTAGATTTTTTCAGTAAATTGTCACAATGCCAAGCAGCAATTTTTTGTCACAATGCACTTAAGCTTAGTAGTGTCTTGCCCTTGTACATCATACTTTCTAACTCCATTCAGGAGAAAATTTTGAATTGAAATAACTCATATGTATTATTCAGGGCCTCCTGCCCTTAAGATTTCCATATCTAGTCTTGACTTTCATCTATTTAACACTATTCTTGAGATTAAGGAAGGAAAGGCAAATGGACAACAATGGGAATTTATAGATCCATAATTTTCTCAAATTGCAGCCGAATAAAGAGTTTGTATTTTATTAATTTGTTAAAGAAATGAATAAAGTTGCCAAATATGAGGTGCATCAGAAGTAGTAGGAAAATGTTTGATGTACTGTGGTATTAAAAACATTAGTTTCATTGCTAAAGCAAGGTTTTATTTACATAAATCAGATATCAACTAGTCAGTTTGGATGATTTTCTACTTTGTGGTCAACCTATGCACTATCAATATCAATACATGCTTACAGCTATATTTAAAGTGCTCTTAAGTGTTTCAAATATTGTCCTACTACTACTAACGCATTCTGTTTAATTTATTATTATTAAACTTTTCTTATTACTATGAAATTATTCATAACTCTGCCTTTGGTGGTTATATATCAGTTTACCAATTAGGATATTACCAATTTGTTCTAGTCACTTCTGTGTTTCTTTGGCATCTAATTCCACCTGACATTGAGACCTATCCAGAATTATTAAATGGATATCTAGAGATATTAGGATAGATGATGACTGAAGTATAGTACTGACCATATCATATATTTATATACAAAAAATTGAAATACAGCAATAGAAAAACATTTAATACAAATTTTTGTATTTTTTTATTTGTATGATTTTTTATTGATAAATTTTAATATATTTATATGTAATGATTAAAATTAAATGCAAAAATTATCATTTAACCCTGGAGCTGTCTGGTTACCATAGAAACAGTACTCTGCTACTACTACATTTTTTTAATTCTGAAATGTTTGAGCTATCGATTTTTGTTTGTTTTCAAAATTGAAAAGTTTTTTATTTAGAAGTTATAACAAAGCTTCTGGTAGAATTTGAGGAGGATCTTTCAAATATGCAGAAAAACATATATAAAAACTTCAAAAACCTTGATCTAAATAAAAGAACTTTGTTGTCAATTTCTAAATATAATTCTATTTTAATTTATAATGTATTGTGTCTGTTATCTGTTAATGATTTTGCTTAATCTGAAGATGAAAACGTGAATTGTTTGAATTAATGAGTTGAAAATGTAGAATGTTCTAAATAAAGCATTTTGTTAGTTTTTGGAAAATCTGGAAAGTTTTGACAAATTTAAATCTTTAATAGTTAATATATTATTTATTTAATTCTTCAATATAATTGTTTCAATAAATCATCCTTCCTGTCATATTTCTACTTTGTTGTGGTGGAAGGTTTTTTGATCTACCCCTGAACTGATCACTGTATGGAATATTTTGTAATTGCTGCAGAAAAATTATTAAATAATCAAACTCACAAAAATATTATTGAACTTTTAATAATTTGCAAATATAATCAACGTATTAATGTCTATGATATTTGCCATACCAAACATCACAGAGATATTTACATAAATTACAAAGTTACAGTATTTTAAGCAAAGTAAAGTATGGAATCATGAAAAATATATAATTATTATAATAAAAATTATTATTCAGTTTAACATGTAAAAATCCTTATTTTTTTAAATAAAAAACTAATACAAGTACATGGCTGGCATTATTCACATTTAATAAATATAAAATACATAAATACAACTTTACAAAGATAAAACTTTTCATGTTGTCCTTCCTTTTTGCCTTTTTGTAATATAATAGTCTTGTTGAGGCAGAGCATTAATGAAGCCTCTTCTATGTGGCATATAGAATTGTGTTTGTTCTCAAAATCTGTTTGATTGATTTTTATTAAACTTTACCATTTTCCATTAATTGATGATGATAAATCCAAAATGTAATAAAATATGGGAATCCATGAATTTGTTTATGAGATATAAGGTTGTAGCATGAATACACATGACAAAGCGATATCACATGAATCACACAACTTTGTCATGTTATGTTCCACAGTCGCTAGCATACCTTCTATGAGTTTATAGAATTAACTTTGCTATTTTCATTAATTGTGATGATGAATCCAAAAATGTAATGAGGGTCCATTTAAATATAAAAAATAGGAGTCCATGACTTTATTTTCGATGTACAGCTGTATTAGTGTCAATGCTGTGCTCTCTGATGTGACTGAATGCACCTAATGGAATTTAGGCCTAGGGGTCAAAAATAAAAACAGTATTGTGTGCACCTAACAGAAAATAGGCACAAAAAATGAACAAAACAGAAAAACAAAGCAATCAATGGCAATTACTTTGTTCTTGGATCATCTCTCCATACATGGATCATGTCTCCCATACAAGGATGGCCTCTTTTGTGGCAGCAAGTGCAAAATTCATCTGCTCAGTCTGTCAGGTATAAAGATCGCCTCTTCTGTGCCTAACAGGTGTAGGGATCACTTCTTTCTTTCCGTCTCTGCCTCAATTCTATTGCAATATGACAAAGTTGTGCAATATCCTAGTAAATAAATTTTATGATGTCATTATAGTGACATATAAATTTGAAGTGAAGATAAGAAACAGTTAATAATTTTGAGGCATGAAGAAGGAAAATTACAAAGGATAATGGCAAAAACATTACAATGCTCTCAGGGAACAGTTTCAAAAATAATTTCAAAGTGTAAAACATTTGAAAGTAAAAATTACAATGGTTGGAAAACCAAGAGTTGACCATAACTTAAATTAAAATTTTTAAGGAAAACATATTTTTGTTGTCAAGCAGTATTAATTCAAGATGGGAAGAGACAGGTGTTAATGTATTATTAGACATTGCAGTAAGGAGGAAGTTAACAGAAAAAATTACCACTCAAGAAAATTCAAAACAAAGCCCTACATGACAAGGAAACAACAAAATAAAAATTGTTTGAAATAGACCAAAACTCAAAGTGTTAATGATTGGCAATGAATTATATTTGCAGATGAATCAAAAAATATGTATTGGCTATGTTAATGATGGCAGCACATCATTATATAGACAACTAGCTTACCCGTCGCGCATTGCTGTGATCTCAGAAGAAAGGAAATTCAAGCAAACTCGTTATGATAAAATTCAATTTACATTTAATCATTTTTATTGAAACTTATTATTATTATTCATTTTCATCGGGAAAACATTTCAAAGTGTCGTTTCAATTCTATTTATTTATTGGAGTGTTTGTGGATACACGATATTTTTTGTTTTTCAGTCTGGTGCGTACACGAATAAATTGGAAAGTTTTTCGACGCATGAGCAGGCCACATACAGTTGTCCATGCGAGAAGCACTGATTCTCCAAATTTAGCCCACACACTTGCAGCGATTGTCAGGAGTGCGATATTCCCCATTTATATATATATATTTTTTAATCCTTTATAATTTTAATTATTTAATTGCTCCTTCCTCTCTTCCTTGGCATGTTGTGAAATTTCTGATAGTTGGATAATAAACCGTTTTATTGTAATTTGTCTTTTTAAATTATTAGATGATATTAAAATTTGGCAAAGGGGATCCCTAGATCGGTAAAATAGGCGAATTTCCTTCTACAACTTCGGTTGTTGTTCGGTATACAGTTAAAGTTTTAACAAAGTTCGAGCGAATACGTAATCAGCAAAAAAAAAGTTGAAATAAAGTGATTAAACAAACATTATTACGAATATCGTAAATAACAGTTCACAAATGCATACATAAAAATATTTTTGAAGGGGGAAATGGTCTTCACAATTTGAAATCGATCGAACACACTGTGCTCAAATGCTCGTGTAAACGCGCGCCATCTATCGTAGGACAAATGTACTTCGCGGAATTGTATTAAAAAACTTTCCGAAGTTTTATGGCAATCATACTATGCCACAAACCTTTGCCGGAGTATATTAAACAACTTCTCAAAGTTTCACGGCAATCGGATAAACGATGTGGTAATGCATGAAGGACAGACACACATACATACATTCATTTTTATATATATAGATTATCAATAGATTGATCCATGACTGATCAAATTCCATCCTGACTGTTTAAATTCATCAGCAAAATTTCCTAAAAAATAATCCAGAGTTGATTTATCTTCTGATTTCTTGATAGATACTGATCTGACTATTTTGAATCAGGATTGTAAACCTATATATGTCACTTTCAGGTACAAAGAGATTTTAGACCTCACTCTGACTTCTGGTTTAAGCAGCAGAATGAGATACTAGTGTTCATCTGATAACTATTTTTGTAACAGACATGTTACTTTTATTGTTAGTTTAGCTTCTAGCTTAAAATGAATGGTTTTTGCAATCCAAAGAGGATTGATTAGGCACTATTTAAGATTGCCTGTCTTCCAGGAT
Organism: Centruroides sculpturatus; assembly: GCF_000671375.1. Classification (NCBI taxonomy): domain Eukaryota; kingdom Metazoa; phylum Arthropoda; class Arachnida; order Scorpiones; family Buthidae; genus Centruroides; species Centruroides sculpturatus. The sequence continues at coordinate 462,319 of NW_019384363.1, read as the reverse complement.
TGCTTTTTGTGCTATGATGGACATTGTGCTGGTTGTTTTGGACCTCATGCAAAAGCAAATGTTTGAGTTCTACATTTTAATCTGTCTTATTGCACTTCACATTAAGGGGAGGCCCACCATTGATTTTCTTCACCTTTTTAACTTAATTAACATCTAAATAGGAACTAATTTTCTATAAAAAGAATTCCTTGAAGGTATCATCCCTTGGCAGATCATCCAAGCATTGCATTGCTTTATCCCATCAAGCCATCAAACCACTTTAGTTGGATGTAGTTAGCAAAAGCTAGCCAAATAGAAAATCAAAAATATTTTTAATAAATCCTTATATTTTGCTCCCTTATCAAATTGTTTGAATTTATATATATATATATATATATACAGTAGACCCCCCTATAACGCTTAGATACGTTCCACGCTAACCGAAAATTACGTTGTAGGAATGATTAAATACATGAGCCAATCGCAGCCCGATAGGAGGGAACTTTACGGACTAAGGCTGTTTGAAAGGTTTTCTTCTATAAAATTAACCGATTCTAGACTAATTCCACTCAACATTTCCAAAACACGTATAATTTTTTGGGAATAATCCGTATAAACTACGCTATAAACAAAAAATTATAGGATTACTTACCGAGTGTGTACCGTTCGACTACGCCGTTGCTTAAAGCTGGTTTTCATCGCGGAA
>NW_019384363.1:446161-454947 GCF_000671375.1 Centruroides sculpturatus | reverse complement strand
ACCAGCAGGATATAATATAATGTTAAAAATAATTAAAAAACCTTATTTTAATTTCTATAATTTAGTTTGGTAAAAACTAAAAAATTAATAACTTCTTAAAGTTCATAGTTTATAGATGCACAAAAATTTACAAGAAAATGTAAATTTAACACAACTACAACAATGCTATTGTGTAAATATGCTAATCATTTGTGCTATCTAACTGGTTCTAGCAAGTTTTGTTTAAAAACATAATAGACTTTTATAAATTTTAAACAATATTATTAAAGCAGTTAGCTTTGAATCAAAATCACTACAACAGCAGTTTGTTGTGAATTAAAGATGATATTAGGATTTAAACACAATTCATAAGTCATCAATTGAATGGCACCCAGTTAACGGAAAAGTACCAATTTTTATTTATATCTAGAAGCACAAGCAATAATTACACTCCAATCATTTTTTTAAAATTTTTTTTGGCTACTTTTAAGAATTTTTAATTTTATTATGAAGTAAAAAGCTCAATAATAATTTCTTTAATTTTAATTCAGAAATAATGAATTAGATAAACATTTAGTGAAATTTTATATAGATTATAACTGATTAGATTCTTAAATAGTTTTAATTATAGCAATTAGATTTTAAATAAAATATTTCATAATTATAAATTTAGTTTATTTTTATTTAATAACTTTTAGAATTTAAAATTGTTGTGAAATTTTAATAGCTGTATTATCAAAATAGTTGTGAAAATATTGAAAAAGTTATTGTGAAATTTAATGAAGTTGCTGCTTGAATTGAATTCTAAATGGTTGAACTGTTAAAATGATTGATATATATTTGGTGAAAGTAGCTATTGTAATTTGCATTTTTAAAGCACATATCTAATATTAAATTATCTCAAAAATGTGAATTCGAATATTTCTACATTTTATATATTTTTTTAAAATAATTAATCAATTTTTTAAATAAATTATACAATTACTTTTAGCTTTAAAATTTTGTATTGCATGTTAATTTTAATGTATTGAACATTCAAGAAGGTAAATTCTGTTAAAAAATAAATTGTATGTTTTAAAGATTTTAAATTATTGTGTATTTTATAGTCAAAGTTAAAGTAATGTTGTTGTTTAATCAAATATATGATTAGTATTTATGAATGTATAATGTAAAATGTTGTATTTGTGTGATTATCACTTTGCTTTTACAGTTATCGATTGAAAATGTTTGTGGACTAAAATTGTTCTTGAACCAGTTCAAAAATTTCAATCATATCACATATGAATAGGCATATCTATTGTAGTTATTAATACAAAATAAGAAAAAAAATATATATATATATATATATCTTTATACAGTTTGAATTTAATATAATAAATTCTTAAAATGTTTTTATCACATTAAAGATATATTAAAGTAAGAGTTTTTAATGATATTATTTTTATCTGTACATATTCTATTATTTTTTAAACATTATTTTCATTTCATTTAATAATTTGTTATAGTTTTGTAATAAAAAAATTTACCTTGGGAGTTGACTTCTACTATAATTATTTTCCAAACATAACTACTGGATGATCAAATAAAATTTACTTGTCAAGTTTACTCCTTGCAACGTTTTGTACTATTGTGCTTTTTACTACTTGCTATACAAAAATATTTGAATTTTAAACATTTATTACTATAGACTCAAAAGAAAATATTTCTGAAACTTTGACTCATTTTGGACCATCAATTTATTTAATTAGGTGCTACCAATTCCTGACATCACTAAGTCATTAGTAAACTTTTCATTTGATCAATTTGATCATTCTGTAATGTATATAATATGCATATAAATTTTATACTGTCAGAAAGATTTTAAAATTTTATTTTTCTTTCCTTTACTCATTAACTTGCACATTATAAAGGACAGATGATCAAAAATTATAAAAATGGTTCTAAATTCTATTCTGTTCTAATAACTTGCTATATTAAACATCAAAACATTTAAGATACAGAAATGATTTACTAAAATATTTTTATTTACTTATTAAATCAGTCAAGAACTCCTGAAGAAATAGCTGTACTGTGTAATTATTTTCATAAATGTGAAAATAAAGAATTACATAGTATAGCCATTTCTTTAGGAGTTTAATAATAATTTAGGGTGAATGGATTTGATTCCACTTTAAATATAAAAAGAAATGGTTTTAAGAATGCTTGAAAATGAAGAAATTGGGTTTAAGTTTTCATTCATGTGCCTCCATAAGAGAATAATAGATCACAAACAACTCTAAACTGGACAGCACAGTAATACATTTTTGGGTGTCACCTTACTCATTGATTACCTTTTTTTCTTATCTCAAAATATGGCTGGGTTGCAAGGTTGGGATACAGTTGGTAAAAGGGGGTTAAGGCCTTGGAGGTATAGCCCTAGGAGGAGAAAGGAGGGGAGGATTAGGGAATGGTAATAGAAGGAGAAAGAGGAGGAAGGGTGCCAGCTGGGTTTGTTTAATAAAACAGAATTACATAATTGCAATTTATGATGTTTGTACATAATGACAATTAGACGATAGGCCTGAACGTTAATTGGGCCGTGGTTGGACTTACATTATAATTGAAGGGTGGGTGCTGAATTAGATTAATCAACTGTGTGAAATTTGTAGAGGAGAAGGTGGTATTATGGAACACTGCGGGTATTATGGAACCACCCCATTTCGAACTGATAATAAAGGCGAACTGTAGAGGAATGTGGCNTAATTTATATATAATACTAAACAGACGATAGCAAACTCAATTTAGCCGCTCCGTAGCGTGGCGCAGGGTCGGAGGAAAGTAGTTCGGCTGCTCATCCACTATTGGTCCAGACTCTATCAATCTTGTCGCGAAACGACGTTATAGGAGGTATTTTATACGAAAGTTTCTACAATTTTTTCGCTACGTTATAGGAACGTACGTTATAGGGGGGTTGACTGTATATGGAAATGTAATACTTCTAAATTGAATATATGGAAATGTTGGTTGACATTAAAACTATTTGTGTCAGTCAAAACTTTCAAGCTGCAAGAATATACAAATGTTTTATCTCTATTAAATGTTGAGTTTATAAAAGTTTTGGCATTCATATATATGTAACTGATTTTAGGGAGTCATTGGACTGATCTCAACCCTTTTTGAGGGTATGTCTGTGATAAATTGCCACAGAATGTTGATATCTTGTTTAAGATATTGCATTTAGGTAATACAGAAGTGCACTTCAGTACTCCCTATTCATAGCATATTTATGTCATCACTTACATGTTCAGTAGACTTCCTATTTCTAACTATTTAGTTGTTTCTGAGCTTTGAATTAGGTGGTGTGTGTGATTGCTGCTACACGCCTTGCAATGTAATTATAATTGTTTTATTTATTTTCTTAATGTATTTTAAAGAGTAGCTAATGTCTTACATACCAATTGCAAAAATATCTTAATACATATATGGTGTAATAGCTGCCATATGCCCTCTCATTAAACTCTAAAAATCATTCTCACCAAAGGGTTAAATCTTCCATATTTTTTTTTTCTGGTTGATAGATGACAGAAGGCTATTATCTTGAAATGAGAGATCACTATATCTGAGGTGGTATTCTAACTGTCTAAGATGATTCTTCTGTAACACTGCAAGGTTATAGTTTGACCAGGTTCTACAATACACAATACACATTTACTGGATATGTGATATCTTCAGATATAGCCCAACAGGCAAAACAAGCAAATTGTATTAAAACTGTTAATCATATTTTTCATTTTCAGTGTTGAAGGGAGCCAAGTTTGAATTATAGAAAAAAAAACACCACAGAAATTTATTTAATGAAGTGAATTTTAGTTTTAGAAATCAGTTTTGGTTTTCAAATATTACACTAGAAATAGTGTGTTCATTACTTGAATTTTCCATAAACTGATATTAGTTTCTATATTCTTGATGTAGTATTCTAGATATTTTAAATAATTTCAATAAAAAAAAGCTTTGTATAATGAAACAGTAATAGTAAACAAAATAAAAATGGACAGAACATATATAAGAGTACAGGAACCAAGATAATTAACTATAAAATATTCATTCCTGTATTGATTTTCTTGCAAGGTCTTGTCAACATAACAATAAACTGATTACTGTTTGTTTTGGTGAAACTGTTCTTTCTTATCTTTGTTACGCAATGTTGCAATGGATGGATTTTGACACGACATGTCGACAAAAACTAATTTTAAGAAGAAATTATATCATATTGAATTTGAACAGATTCATGAATGTTATTGATGTTATTGCATTCCTAATATTCATATTTACAATAAACAGTTTAATAATATATAAATATTAAATGTTTAAAAAATAGAGATTGTTCTACAAATCATAATTAAAATATTCTTAAATTTTTAAAAATAATTTTCTGAACAACTAATTCACAATGAAAAGGATTCAAGCAATCAAACATAATCAAATAATACTACTAAAATACTTAGTATTGTTGTTATATAGGTTATAAAGTTGCGGAATGTTGTATATAGCTGTATATAGTATTTCCATAAATCTCATATTTTTGAGAATTGGATAAGTAAAATAATCAAATAAATAACATTATAAAATAAGTTTTTTGTTTTGATTTAAATCCAGATTATTTCATAAACAGATATCTATTGTAAGTACAGTGGGTGATTGGTTAACGAACATAATCCATTCCAAGACTTTGTTCGCTATAATTGTTAACTGATTATCGATTTACCATAGGTTTTAATGGGAATTTAATTAATTCATTCTGGAGATCCCCAAAAATAAAAACAAATATATTTTTTCTTACTATGTTTATTTATATGTAATAATAAAAATACGTACATACACAGTCTTGCATTTTTATTAGTTATTAAATAAATAATAAAAACAATGGGATCGGTGTAGACAAATATTAAAATTAATAAATTCTAAAAATTTTTCCGTTTAAAAAATTTCTAAGAACCACAAGTGACGTTCACTCTTTAATTCCGACTTCGATAGAGTTTAAAAAAACAGAGAAAACCAGAGAATTATTTTCACTATTTCTTACTTTATTATGTTATCCATATATATTTCGCTATTTTAGCCTCTTCAGTGGATATTACACTGTTAAGTTGCCAGTACTATTATAGTTCATCAAGCTATCCCAGCATGCATCGACATATGCTCCTGTATTTAAATTTNCGTAGTTCTTTATTTCTCAGATGTGATTTTTGTTACTCCTTTAGCTGCTTGAGTCTTCTTGATTATACAGTATTTTTCTTAAATAAGATTGAACTGCGGCCTACTGTAGACCTGTTCACGTTGTACTGCCCAGCGACATCAGACATCTGCCCACTCTCTACCTTTGCTATTATACTCTCACCTTTTGAAAAGAAAAACAGATGCAAAACTTAACAAGTTACCACCAGACAGTCTCACAAATACATAAAAGAATTGTTTTGTCAGAAAAATAAAAGGCTGGAATTACAAGGGACAGTTTCAAAGTTCGGAGGAATACTATCTGATCGGTATATACCAGCTTGAGCATCGATGTCGACGTCTCCCACACTCTGAAAAGTTTCAAATTGTTGCCCGAAGACAAGGGAAGACCAATCAGTATTCATTATTTTACGTGGCTTCTTCTTGTGTTTGTTCTGTGGGGTGTTTGTTATCCGAACATAAAAATCTTTCGCGAAAGTGTTCGTTATCCAATCTGTTCGTTAACCGATCACCCACTGNTATACTAAAGAAGACAAATACTAATTTTATAATAAAAGTAAACAGGATATGAATAAAATATAAAAATTAATTTTCTGATAATTACATATAAAACCAAACTCAATAAATGTTACTAATCAAACAGTACAGTTGGATCCTTAATTTAAAATATTCTTTCAAAATATTCTAAACTAGCTATACCCGGCCACACATTGCTGTGGTTCAAAATGTATCTATTATAAATGTATAACACTTTCTGTGGGAGGGAATTTCAAAAAATCCCTTCTTAGTGTACATTCTCTTGATTTACCACCCTTCTTTTTTTATTTTACTCTTTCAGTTCCAGCAGGCAGAATCAGATTTAAATAGTGTTTCCTGTCAGTTAGAAACAGAACTGACTAGAGCTCAAATCAAAAATGCAAAAAAACAGCATCTAAAATAGTATAATAGAAGCTCTGAGTTCTTCACGGTAAGCCTGAATTTTGTCCCTCTCCTCCACGGGGGAGAATTTCAACATCTATATAATATACAAGTTCGGACACGTGCACTGCGTATCTTGCTGACCACGTGACTATCTCGTATACGTACGCATCTTGTCTCTCGCCACCCGCTGACATCAAAAATATAATGCTTACCTAGATGATATCTTTTAATTTATATGAATGTTTAATGGAATAATATACAGCCTATGTCCATCCTGAAGGCCCATTCTAAATATTGGTGAAAGAATTTTTGAAATCGGATGAGTAGTTTCAGAGATTACCTCCTACATCCAAACTTACAAACTTTGCTCTTTATAATATTAGTATAGATTAAATTTATAAAATGTTGGCTTAATTCACCTATTTCTAGTTCAGATTGCTTAATATTTTGTAATTAATTAGCCATATTGTAGACTGATGAGAATCCAACTGATATTTTCTGATATGTATAAAAAAGAAAGTCCCTTCATTACTGTTTAATATGCAATATTATAAATGAATTATAATGAAAGTGTTGAATATAAATTGTCCAGAATTGTGTACTCTTTCTGTTAATGATATAAATAATAAAAATACCTAAGTGCTAAACTATTTGTTAGAGAAAGCAAGATACTAAAGAAATTACAAAATNGGGGCGACAGTAATTAAATTAGTCTGAAAAAATGTCAGCTCTGAATTGAATTTTCAATTTTTATTTCAGCTATTTTGTCAGATTACCATTATTTTAGATCCAAAGAACTACATGAAATGTGTACATATTAATCTCAAATTAATAATCATTACAATCAAGTATCATGAATGATTTGTTTATGGTCATAGTTACATACAGGTTTAGAATTAATATACATATGAAAGTACTTAGGCTCTTAAATTATTAACTATTTTAATCAAATTCTAAACCAATTTTTTTCAATTTGTTTGGATATCAATCCAATTTTATATACTAAGGAAGACAAATACTAATTTTATAATAAAAGTAAACATATAAATAACATTCAGGATATGAATAAAATANTTTGTGAGATTAGTAACTGATGATAATTTATACATTTTTTCTGAAATTTTTTGCAGAATCTTTTCTATTAATCTTGTAGGAATGCCTATGTTTAATTTATATTTTTTATTTATTCAATTGAATAGGTTAATCCAGTGAAAGTCATTGAAGCTGTCCAACAAATAAAAAAAGATTATTCAAAACTCCTTAAAGAAGTTGCTGAATTGCAAGCAACACAAAAGGTAAAGTATTTACTTACTTTATATTTATAAGATTTTTCAGAAATTTGAACTAAAAAAAAATTTTTGATCAAATTGAGTTATTATATATGTTATGCTCAAAGAACAAAAACGCTCATTGAGTGAAAAAAACGTCCACAATGCATTGTGGTTTCTTTAATTCATCCACATGTTGTGACTAACTCAAAAAGACCACAAAGTGAAATTTGCCTTGTGGCTTTCATGATATTTGACCACTACACATTACGATGATTTAGAAAAGCCATGATGTGTTCTGAATGTTAGCTGATGCAAACATGGTACATACATACAAGAAAGACTTTGGCTGTACATGAGGTGGTTAGCTGGTGGAAAAGAGGATAAGGGAAAGGGGAGGGGAAGAAAGTGAGAGAGAAGATAGATATTAGAGAACGGTAGGGTCAGGCATGGCCAACATACGGCCTGCGGGCCAGATGTGGCCCATGATTAATCTTTCAATATTAGCTACTCGAGTCAGAATAGATTGGTGAAAAACTCTAATGCCTTAAAAAAAAAAAGGTCACCAACTCGCTGTCTGGTTAGAGTTAACCCTCCATTACAAATCTCTTAAGTACAGCGTAGAACGTTGATAAAGCATGATAATGATAATGTGAAAAATGTATCTGTAATCTCTATATACAATTTAGTCTCTACGGGGTGACACCACAATGAGATCTCGCACCACCTCAAAATCTTCTTAGGGCAGCCTCTGGTTCGGCCCATGAAAAAAGTTTTCTTTCCAATTCGGCCAAGAGGCAAAAACTGTTGGCCGCTCCTGGGTAGGATCCTTCTGAATGGTGTACGTATGGCTACAGTACCCTCTATGTTTGATGTTGGCATGCAGTTTTTAGGCTGTAAGGCTGTAGTCCCAAAAGGGTCTAAAAGAAAACCTGAGTGTAGTGAACACCAATGATCCAGTGCCACCATGAATAGCTAAGTGTAGAAGTTAGTACCAAGTGGCTGTTAGTAGGAAGACTTATAACTACTTAATGCTAATGAAACTGAATGTGAGCGTGAATCTTAATACTACTTAACAGCTAGACAGACAGTGCAAAAAAAAAAACAAACAAGCACAATTAACAAACTAGACAAGATGAATAGACAGACAAAAGACAAACATGCAAGACCAAATTTTTTTTTTCACGTAAATACACATACATCATCTCATCTCTTGATTATATTAATAATAAATTGGAAATACAGTCGACCCCTCTATAGCACTGTTGATTATTCCGTTTTATATGAATTCCATGTTGTACGAGTCACTTAGATTTTACAAATACGTGTGCCAGGCTGTGAAAGGCTCATGTATTTGTAAAATCTAAGTGACTCGTACAACATGGAATTCATATAAAACGGAAT
>NW_019384363.1:377247-445579 GCF_000671375.1 Centruroides sculpturatus | reverse complement strand
TATTATTTATAACATTTATCATAAAATATAACCATTGTTGTAAGAAAATTTAATTATATTTTATTTTACATAAAAAAAAAATAAACTGTCTGATGAATTAATTATCTATTCTAATTTGTTTTACAGAAAGCTATTAATAATTTGCAAGAAGAATTAAAAGTTATTAATGAGAAGTTAGAAAAATTAAAATGTGAAGAATGTAGCAAAGTTTCTGATCCACTCCCTCCATGAAATATTTAAAACTTAAATTTTTAAATAAGATTTTTAGGTACTTCTCCATTAACTGGGTGCCATTCAATTTTCATTCCAGTTTTAGAAAAAATAATGTTTAATTTTACATTTTTTACAGATAAACTGTATTTACAAATCTATGAAGTTTACAAAAGAAAATTACAAATAATATTACTAATTTTCAATTATTAAGATTACAAATTTTCACCATTTCATATAGGAGGCATAAATTTTGATCTCTCTTTTAGTATTGCTATAAACATTTTGTTTTTCTGTATTGCTTTTGCAACATAAATTCTGATAAATACGACTCTAGGAGGTTATTTGAGGTTTCTCATTGTACTTTATTTCGCCACTTTGCACTACCCCACAACCTTTCTATATTTTGGGTGTGGCAACCCGTTTGTGGATCAATGAAATTATATTTATGATTTACCTGGAAGTGTTCGTAACCAGTTTTTACTAATTCTTCCTTTTTATGTGCTTTTCAACAGTTGGAATAAATTGTTGTTCCTTCCTTTATGTTATTTTGAATTTTATTCATTAATGTTTTTGCAGAGTGATCAGGCACAGCTACTAAAAAACATTCATTTGTCTCCCTGTAAATTCCTCCAAAAAACCACTGTTGTGGTAAATTGTTGTTCCTTCTTTTATGTTATTTTGAATTTTATTCATTAATGTTTTTGCAGAGTGATCAGGCACAGCTACTAAAAAACATTCATTTGTCTCCCTGTAAATTCTGCCAAAAACCCACTGTTGTTGTAAATGCATCCTGTATTGTATTTTCTTTATGAAAACATACTTTCATCAATTTCCACAATTTTGTTATCGCTGTCTATTTTTACTGTAGGACAAGTTAATAAAGCATTAGTACATACCTCCCTCATATAGTTGTTCCAATCCACAGTCATGCTTGAATCAAATCCTATCTGCATTCTGCAGAAGTCAACAGAAGTTAATTTGCAACACCATAAATAGATGAACCATAAGACTTTCAAGAAAGGAATTTGGGATCCTTCAAACAATTCTGAGTTCTTAATCCTTTCTTTTCTTGACAACTGCAAATATGGCATCTCCATCTAGGGACGTCTGACATACAAAAATACAGTATCATTGGATGATTTTTAGAACAGAACCTTTTGCTGTGCAAAATAGCTTTATCTTGAAAAAAGTATATTGCACTTTCCTCGTCATCTGGTAAATTTGACAGTATATACTCCATTTTAAGTCAAAAAGAAAATATGAAGTCAAAAAATAATATAACTAGTCACCTAGTCACTTTCAACACATTAACATAGTCTGTATCTTACAGATATCTACTGCCTTTTCAAAAACCTAATTTATATAAACGCATTACATTAATGCCACAGATAAGAGAACCAGCAGGATATAATATAATGTTAAAAATAATTAAAAAACCTTATTTTAATTTTTATACTTTAGTTTGGTAAAAACTAAAAAATTAATAACTTCTTAAGTTCATAGTTTATAGATGCACAAAAATTTACAAGAAAATGTAAATTTAACACAACTACAACAATGCTATTGTGTAAATATGCTAATCATTTGTGCTATCTAACTGGTTCTAGCAAGTTTTGTTTAAAAACATAATAGACTTTTATAAATTTTAAACAATATTATTAAAGCAGTTAGCTTTGAATCAAAATCACTACAACAGCAGTTTGTTGTGAATTAAAGATGATATTAGGATTTAAACACAATTCATAAGTCATCAATTGAATGGCACCCAGTTAACGGAAAAGTACCAATTTTTATTTATATCTAGAAGCACAAGCAATAATTACACTCCAATCATTTTTTTAAAATTTTTTTTGGCTACTTTTAAGAATTTTTAATTTTATTATGAAGTAAAAAGCTCAATAATAATTTCTTTAATTTTAATTCAGAAATAATGAATTAGATAAACATTTAGTGAAATTTTATATAGATTATAACTGATTAGATTCTTAAATAGTTTTAATTATAGCAATTAGATTTTAAATAAAATATTTCATAATTATAAATTTAGTTTATTTTTATTTAATAACTTTTAGAATTTAAAATTGTTGTGAAATTTTAATAGCTGTATTATCAAAATAGTTGTGAAAATATTGAAAAAGTTATTGTGAAATTTAATGAAGTTGCTGCTTGAATTGAATTCTAAATGGTTGAACTGTTAAAATGATTGATATATATTTGGTGAAAGTAGCTATTGTAATTTGCATTTTTAAAGCACATATCTAATATTAAATTATCTCAAAAATGTGAATTCAAATATTTCTACATTTTATATATTTTTTAAAAATAATTAATCAATTTTTTTAATAAATTATAGAATTACTTTTAGCTTTAAAATTTTGTATTGCATGTTAATTTTAATGTATTGAACATTCAAGAAGGTAAATTCTGTTAAAAAATAAATTGTATGTTTTAAAGATTTTAAATTATTGTGTATTTTATAGTCAAAGTTAAAGTAATGTTGTTGTTTAATCAAATATATGATTAGTATTTATGAATGTATAATGTAAAATGTTGTATTTGTGTGATTATCACTTTGCTTTTACAGTTATCGATTGAAAATGTTTGTGGACTAAAATTGTTCTTGAACCAGTTCAAAAATTTCAATCATATCACATATGAATAGGCATATCTATTGTAGTTATTAATACAAAATAAGAAAAAAAATATATATATATATATATATCTTTATACAGTTTGAATTTAATATAATAAATTCTTAAAATGTTTTTATCACATTAAAGATATATTAAAGTAAGAGTTTTTAATGATATTATTTTTATCTGTACATATTCTATTATTTTTTAAACATTATTTTCATTTCATTTAATAATTTGTTATAGTTTTGTAATAAAAAAATTTACCTTGGGAGTTGACTTCTACTATAATTATTTTCCAAACATAACTACTGGATGATCAAATAAAATTTACTTGTCAAGTTTACTCCTTGCAACGTTTTGTACTATTGTGCTTTTTACTACTTGCTATACAAAAATATTTGAATTTTAAACATTTATTACTATAGACTCAAAAGAAAATATTTCTGAAACTTTGACTCATTTTGGACCATCAATTTATTTAATTAGGTGCTACCAATTCCTGACATCACTAAGTCATTAGTAAACTTTTCATTTGATCAATTTGATCATTCTGTAATGTATATAATATGCATATAAATTTTATACTGTCAGAAAGATTTTAAAATTTTATTTTTCTTTCCTTTACTCATTAACTTGCACATTATAAAGGACAGATGATCAAAAATTATAAAAATGGTTCTAAATTCTATTCTGTTCTAATAACTTGCTATATTAAACATCAAAACATTTAAGATACAGAAATGATTTACTAAAATATTTTTATTTACTTATTAAATCAGTCAAGAACTCCTGAAGAAATAGCTGTACTGTGTAATTATTTTCATAAATGTGAAAATAAAGAATTACATAGTATAGCCATTTCTTTAGGAGTTTAATAATAATTTAGGGTGAATGGATTTGATTCCACTTTAAATATAAAAAGAAATGGTTTTAAGAATGCTTGAAAATGAAGAAATTGGGTTTAAGTTTTCATTCATGTGCCTCCATAAGAGAATAATAGATCACAAACAACTCTAAACTGGACAGCACAGTAATACATTTTTGGGTGTCACCTTACTCATTGATTACCTTTTTTTCTTATCTCAAAATATGGCTGGGTTGCAAGGTTGGGATACAGTTGGTAAAAGGGGGTTAAGGCCTTGGAGGTATAGCCCTAGGAGGAGAAAGGAGGGGAGGATTAGGGAATGGTAATAGAAGGAGAAAGAGGAGGAAGGGTGCCAGCTGGGTTTGTTTAATAAAACAGAATTACATAATTGCAATTTATGATGTTTGTACATAATGACAATTAGACGATAGGCCTGAACGTTAATTGGGCCGTGGTTGGACTTACATTATAATTGAAGGGTGGGTGCTGAATTAGATTAATCAACTGTGTGAAATTTGTAGAGGAGAAGGTGGTATTATGGAACACTGCGGGTATTATGGAACCACCCCATTTCGAACTGATAATAAAGGCGAACTGTAGAGGAATGTGGCTGAACTGAACTAGGCAGACATCCATAGCAAGGGGAAAACCCGTTTTACTTCAGTTAAACGGTTGTCCGCATTTAATCAGCAAATTTGTTTTTTTCAAAATTCGAAAGTTTTGAATGCTAAGTGAATTTAATTATTTTTAAAATATAAATCGTGTAGTTGTAGGTTCACTGGTGCATGTATTCCGTTCCAGAGACTTAGGGGTACATATTAATCTGTGTGATGTTCACGTTTTTAAATTTTGGTCTCGACAGACATAAGTTAATTCAAGACGGCGATGCGTGAAATATGGACCCCATTGGTGCTTTTACAGTAATATGGAACTCAACTCCTCCGAACTTTCTATTTGCGAGCAGACATTCCTCCAGAGCAATTTGTGAAAAAGACACTAGGTAGAAAGCCAATTCTTCCCGAAAATACGAAAAAGAGCTGCTGGAGTATATATTGTTGATGGAGGTCATATTTTTCTATTATAAAAGTATTTTTGCGATAAAATACATTGGAGTAAATAATTTGGTAATTATTTAACTTTTTTTGTTCTTTCCTATTTGTTTTTGGCTACATTAAAGCATTTTTTTGAAAATATACAGTAAGGTTCCATATTACTACCCGATTTTCTCTAAGCCTACTTTCGGACTTTTTGTACAAAAGCATTCAAAAACCATACTTATAATTACACTAGCGAAAAATCCAATTAGGAACATTTAGATTACTAGTTACTAGTACTTTTCGCACAAAAAATGTGAATGTAGTTATGATACCTTGTTTACAATTCACTAAAATGTAATTGGGGTTCCATAATACCACCTTCAGTCATCTGCCTTTACCATTCCACCGATGGCCAAGCTATTCCATTCCCTGACCACCTGGATTCGGTCGTGAGTTCGCGCCTCGCCAAGACGGGCTGGCCACGTGGAATTTTCCAGGTTTACTCCATGCAGTGGCGTGCCGTTCTTGGAAGCGGTGGAAGCTTCCCTATCATTAAATGGCACGCCATTCCACTGTATTTTAGTCATGTATACATTGTTATTCATATGTCCAACCGGGATTTCGGCGCTCGATAACGTAATAACCAAGCAAAAACAGCAGAATAACTTTGCGCCACACAAGTCTTGGCCATAACAGGTTTCAATACAAAGGTAAGAGGTTTAGGAACAGACTGTATTTTCAAAAACCTGCTTTTAGTGATCGAGTAGTTAGTTTAAACGTATAATCGACAATCGACCCATAAGCTTTAAATGGCGAAATTTGACCTCAAAATCTCGAATTTATCAAATGTATCTTTTTCTATTTGACTTGTATAACTTAGTGATTATAAATGAGCAAAGGTATTTACAGTTCCTCCGTTTTTCCACTCTTGTATGTCTATTTGCTTGTGTATAATGTTTTTATTTTTAATTGGTTCCTTCTGAATAATCTCCATTAAATTAAATTTCTGTTCTGGTTATGTAAACAAATTTAGCCAAAAATCTCTCTCAAATATATAAAATATATAAATTATGCTAATAACCAAATACTAAAACGAAGAGTTTTCTACAAATTATTTAACTGAAAAGAGTTATATCAAAGTATTAATTTATATAATGAATATTTTATTTTAAATTTATGAAAATGGAAAAGATTTTCTCTTTTGATTATTTTTTGTGTCAAAATAAATTATGTATTCTTTCTTTCGATATATTAATATAAGCTAAAATTTTATCAGATTTTCCTAACAAAAAGTATTTTTCATAATAATATTCCTAGCTTATTACGTTATATAAATACAGCATTAAGTTGAAATTTATAATAATAATATCATAGCTCACAGTTTTTGATAATTAATAACATCAAATAACTATATCATTCAATGAATATATTATCATTTTATTTACGTAAAAAACCCAGAATTTCAGAAAATACAATAATAATGTAATTAAATTTTTCGTAAGTCCGTAAACTTCTTAAATTATTGTATAAAAATTAATTAAACACATAAAAAAAAAACAAAAATTATCGTAAAAATAGGATAAGACATATGCAATAGAAATCATTTTTCTTATAATACTTTTTTTTGGTACTAGAACATGATAATATGCCAATATAATGCTTTCTATTATTAAGTTTTAATTAGGAATAATTTTATTTAATGAGAATTAAAATTTAAATTGTAAAAATTTATAAGAATTTATTTTTGTTACAACTTTAATACAACAAATTTCAAATAATTCTCATCGGTAATGACTTATATTTTGTTTTCTCTTTATTAACCGACTTGTACTGACTTACAGTGTATTTTAAACATAGGTTCAGCTGTTAGGTCACGTGTATTCTAACCTAACCATCCGGTAAAATCGCTTCTCTTGCCCAAATGATGCCGGATTATTGATGGTCGACTAATTGATGTAATTGTTCATAAACTAAGATAATTTAACTGACTTTTTGTATTCATTTTGTAAGAAACAATTGGCATTGAAGAAATAGCATCCGATAAGAATCGTTTTGACAATCGTCAAAATTGTATTATTGACGTTATTCGTTTATGTAACAATTGAAAACTCTCAGGTCAATCAGTTTTCAATTGTTTTTACTGTAATTTTTCTGTAAAATCAGCAGTCAAATCGTAATTTAATACTTTTCGACGGCGCGGCGCAACGCACTGTATTGGAGTATCAAAAGACAAATGAAATAAATTGCTACATAACCAGGCAATACAACTGGATAACAAGACAAGTTTAACTCACCAAAGACGAAAACCGAGATATTTAAAAAGTTCCAACCGTAATTACGACAACGAAAATTATCAAAGTAGTAGAAAATGCAAGACACATTACATTATCAACTTGAAAGGAAAACACTGCACAGAAGAAGAAACTTGTCTGATACACACTGCAACAATACTGTATACGCCTGGAAAGTATGCTTTACAAACTAGGTTTACTTCTTGTAGATAGATTCAATGATTCGATTTTAGTCTTTAGGAAACATTCTTCTTTTCTCAACTCACCGATCAGATAAATATGCGAATCTCTTCAAGACAACGATGGCATCTGCATTTATAACAAGTAAATAACAGTCTAATTGTCTAATTGCATAAATGCAAAATATTGCAATATTCAGATTACATTGATATAAAGAATATAATTTCGACAGAAGTTTCTTACAATAGCAATTTCCTGTCTTAATTTCAAATATCACTAACGATAAGAAGATTGGTCGTAGGAAAACATACAACACACAAATTACGTACTGGTTACATATTTTATTCTTAGTTATTAAATACAAAGAATTTAGATATAGATTCAGTTTCGGTTCAGTAGTTCAGTTACAAAATATTTTGTTAAATACACCAAATGTACCAAATTTCTGCTGGTGTTGGCATATTTTCATTCCTTATTATAGTATTCAATCCAACATAAACACGCAGCTTTTCGCTTGCCCTTCGACATTTCCAGACGAATGGCAACCCAGAACTCACCACGTGGAGGTGGCTGCGTCAGAGTTCCATCAAGAGTTAGAAAAAAAGAAATTCCACACATGACTAACATCATTTGCTGAGTTTCATTCGTCCTAACTCACTCTATAAAAACCTCTGTACACTTCGGATTCAACTTTTCCAAACTTATATTATTACTATCTAAACTAATGGATCTAATATTACAACTAGTAATAATGAAAGACAAAACCATTTAACGATATCAGGTTATAAAACAAACGCACGTTATGGTGACTAAACTATAATTTACTTTAGAGAAAACGCCAAAATACTCGCCCTGTACTGGCTTTGAAGAAGCGGGACACACACAGAGAACCCTCTTCGTATGCCGTCGGTGTTTTCTGTCTTCGGCCAAAGTGTCGACCTTAAGAGTGCCAAAATGAACCCGGAGAATTTTTTTTTATAATTAACGTTGAATCAGGCTGCAAAGTACAATGTTTGTCTCGGGCGCCAAAACGTTTCGGCACGGCTCTGAGGAAGATACATTGGAGTGTTAACGAAATGGTATTAAATGGAAACCCTACATAATACAGCTATGTTCACCCGAAGCGTTACTCGAGTTAACGCAATTCGAGTTAGAAAACTTTTACTGTACATAAAAAAACGACATTTAAAAGCAGCAGGTAATCTCTTAAACTTGTAAGGAAGGTACAGTACATATTTATTACGGAGTTTACATTTAAATACAGTAAATATTACACTATAGATACCAAATTCTATATATTATCTGATAAATTAACTTAATTCAACATTAAAATAATTACATATGTGTTTCAACTTCACATTCTATCGCGAATTATTCCATTTTGATTTCTTAAAAATCAAATGTAACAATTTACTTACATTACTGAATATTACTTGATCGCAATTCTATAGGGAAACCTCAGTAAAGAAAAAAAAAAGTGAAATTTGTGAAAAAATTTCTGCTAAAAAATGTCGATCTGCAATAGAAAAAGCAACAATAAACTGTAACAATTCGTTACATATTGTTAAAATATATCTCTAACAACGGGGAAATAAGCCTCTTCGACCCGCATTCGTGTCTTCTTTCTTCGCCCTACGCGGGCTTTATTTTTACGGGGAAGTCGGCCGTCTTCGACCCGCATTCGTGTCTTCTTTCTTCGCCCTACGCGGGCTTTATTTTTACGGGGAAGTCAACCGTTTTTGACCCGCATTCGTGTCTTCTTTCTTCGCCCTACGCGGGCTTTATTTTTACGGGGAAGTCGGCCGTCTTCGACCCGCATTCGTGTCTTCTTTCTTCGCCCTACGAGGGCTTTATTCGAATTGTTTTTTTTTTTGTGAGAAATAAAAAATTTGTATTCTCTTTGCACTATAAGGTAGTATACGGGTCGTTTACATATTCAACTGGAGGAATGTTAGTGAAAATGTTTGCTATTAAGATCGTTTCTATTTATTACGTGTAAAGTTTTCTAGTAAAGTTTATTTTTCGGTTTACAAAGATGGCTGCGCTCGATGAACGTAATCGAGCATTAATTAAAATACTGTTGAATACTTGTTAAATATTATTATTTTTCTTGAAGGAACTTTGGCAAAATAGTACTTTACATGTAATAACTTTAAATAACTCGTCGAACAGTGCGTAACTGTACAGATACGATGTTGTTTAGTCACTTTGTATAAACAGATTTAAAAATCCTTCTCCTCATGCATAGTTTTTATAATTTAAAAAATATAATTTGTGATCTGTCGATAGAAATTCAGCTAATGTTCGAATTTGAAAAACTACATACAGTCGAACCTGTCTATAAGGAATTTCACGAGAAAGAAAAGCGAATTTGAGATAAATGGGTTTCGAGATTTAGTGGTTCCTTCATTATACGTATCTTATTAATATTATACAATAGCAGATACAGTAAACACCTGCGTTAAGTAAGTAAATAAAACATTTTTGACATATCTTAACGAAGTTTGTCAATTGTTTCTAGTGGCTGACTTTAGTCTACTACTTCAGACGTTTCCTCAGAAAATAAAATTTTTAGGGGTTTAGAATAGACTTTATAGTTTATCGAGTTTAATCCCATATCTTATTTTATTAATATTAGGCGAATCATTGCAGGATGGGGTGAGAAATGGGCTATGGTATATGTTATTCGCAATTGATATTGTGTTAATGAGATAGAAAGTAATTAAAGTTGAGCCAGAAAAAGTTAGGAACTGATTTACAGAGAGGGGGGATTAAAAAGTCGATAGAAGATTTAGTTTATGGAGTTAAGATTTGGGCTGTTAGAGAGAGAAAAGAGAAAGAATTTAATGAGTTTAAAACAGAAATTTCAACTATTCAGGTTCATATTTACAGCAGGAAATGGGTTCGAGGTTGACAAATAGAATAAATGTACGATGGCAAAAACTCAAACGGTATTACAGTATTAGATATTGACAGTGAATGCGATGATGTGGAGTCGTAAAAGACACATTATGTGGTATTTTAGCAGTGACTTCCCTTGTATTTTCTAAAATATAAATACGTATTACGCGATTATTTTCATATTTTAACGTAGTACTTTAAATTAGTTAAAATTAATATTTTATTATAACCGCATTATGCATCTTTATTATAAATTTGTATACTACATGTGAAAAAACGATAAAATTGCTATTGTATATTCGAATATCAGTGGCGGAATGGAAGCGCTGTATTGTCGAATACGGGACAGCTTCCACGGCGAAAATACAGTATCTGAATGGTGTAAAGTAGCCAACCTCATGCGGTTTAGCTGGGTGGATGTTACACACCAAAATGTCGTATAACGCTTCCAATGATTCTATCCAGGACCGGTTTTGGGCCCGCTAGATATTTGGCCGCCTTCGCCCCATTACGTGAAACGCGAGCAGATTTATAACCAGGGCTGTGGAGTCGCGTAATAATCTACCGACTCCGACTCCGACTCCGACTAGGGGCAGACTTGTTACCGAAAGAGACCCGGAAATTCTGATATCATCACGTGACCTCAGAATAAAATATTCAATAAATAGAGTTGTAATAAAGATAGAGCGTAGAAACTTTTTATTCCAAAGCTAAAAGATTTCTCTAAGTAATATATAAATATGAATTCGATAATTTTTACTTTTCCGGCTGTTATATATAACAGAGGAAAGTGTAGCGCTCGGTCAAAAAATGAACCTTCCCAAATTTTTACATTTTTGGACTCGGGACACCTTGTAATTTCGAGATATGCAAAAGATTCGAGGTTTTTTCTATATGTGTGGATGTTAGACTGTGTGCGGGGGGACATGATTTCGTTCACCCTGTTCGAAGCCTAATAATTTCTGTGGTCGGAGTGGTCAGAATCGGAGTCGGATGGTTTAACACAGGAGTAGGTTATTTAAGTCAAAGTGATTGAACTAAATCATGTCCTCATATACATTCTAACATCTTAGGCGAGAACATCTTAACAGATTTTACTGTACTATTATAAAATAACAAAAAGTTTACTTTGAGGGTAGAGACGAATTTTATTTTTTTAAATTTTGAACGCTAATAACGAGTAAAATATTCATTAAGAGATATGACACACGACCACTTTTATGTCTTCACCCTGTCGACCTTTAATTAAGAACCAAAATTTAATAGTATTAATGCCCCTTTATACGCAAGCTACAGTGCCACATTTCGTTTCTTAAACTTTACCCATTCTGAGATATTGTTTAATATCTCAGAACAGAAAATAAAGAAATTAAACAAATTAGACGCCAACACACACGCGCGCGCGAATTTTTCCCCTTTATTGACTTTTTTGAGGGGTTCGGGAGGTCTCCAAACGTGTAGATTTGCAAAAAAAAAAAAAAAAAAAAACTTGGAGGGTTAAATTTGACACGATTTCAATACTTTTCCGTTTTATATACATAACAAGTTGGTAAGTAAAAAGGAGTCGGAGTCGGCGGATTTTTTGACGACTCCGACTCCGGCTAAAACATCAAAACTCCACGACTCCGACTCCATAGCCCTGTTTATAACTGAAGCTTTTGTTTAATTAAAATTTTGGCATTTTCAGAAGGGTTTATTTATGTCCCTATTCCCTAATCTCTTAATTATTTAACTATTTCTTAAGTACGAAATAAGTCGAAATCGGTTACTTTGTACGTACAGTACTTGAATGTTTATAGTCTCGGAAAAAGTGGAAAGACAAATTTTTATCCTGCTTCTAACACAATAAAGTGCTATAAATTAAGACACTTGGCGGTTTTTCTCATCTTTATTTAGTTGATCAACTAAATAAAGATGAACTAAATAAAGATGAAAATTAACCTAAGCTGTGAATGCCGAAAATATGAAACAATGGAACGCATCTATAAAGACTGTCCCTCCACTGAATACCAAAGGTAATTTACATCTTATTTTCATTCAATTCAAAACCTGATAGCCCACTAGTGCCGAGTGGATAAAACCACCGTACACTGATCGAGGGTTCGCGCCTGGCCAACTGGCTAACCACATGGAGTTTTACGGGCTTTCACATGTCTAACACCAAACCAGGAGCTAGTTTCTATGGATAGTCATCACGGAAGGCATCTTTTCTTGATAGATTCGACGTGTTGCGTTGTCTTATCTCATCAATACAATACAATTCAAAACTCGACAATGAGAAAGTTTTCTCACTCGTTGTCATTTGCCAGATTCCCATTACACAAATTGATGTCGACGATTACGTCCATACTTCATCCTTCATTCGATCGAAATCATAGTTTCAGGCATTTTAAAAACAAATCCTCTAATAGATCCACATACAATCATCTTCGTCGTATTTATGTCACAGACTTATATCTAATTGTTGCTTTTTCTTCTAGAAACTTCTCTGCTGTCCATTTTGTTCAGATTTCTGCTCTTCAAGGTTTTTCTCATCTTTATTTAGTTGATCAAATAAATAAAGATGAGAAAAACCGCCAAGTGTCTTAATTTATAGCACTTTATTGTGTTAGAAGCAGAAACAAATTTCAAAGCACGGTTTCATACCATTAAAACAAATTTTTATGACAAACCGATACATAAGTCGTAAATTTAAGGAAAATAAATTCTAGAGTTTTTTCTGTACTTCGCGTGTCTCATTCATTAAATTTAGTTGTAAATGATACTACCAAAGTAACAGTTAATTTTTTAACGTTGTATAAGAATTGTACACGTTTTTCTTTACATCCCCTTAAAGATGGGACATACGAAATCGTAATATCACTAGTTTAACATTGAAATCTGTAAGTAGTACAAGATGGAAGAGCAGAATAAAGGCAGAATAAATATATGAAATATTTTAATGGATTTTTTAAAACTCCTATCAACTATACAGAACTATCATAAAAACATACCAGTAAACTTATCGGTTGGATTAACTGAACCAATCTCTAGCCGAGTACAGTGGGGACTGATTTCTTCGTAATATTAGATGTAATAAACAAGAATTTTTCCAGTTCAACGAGAGTAACCGAAAAGTTTAAATTTTGGAAACTTCCGTGGACATTTGGTCCTAAAACGAATTAGGTAGAAAACAAATGACGGACAATGTATTGAGTTTAACATACGGTATTTAGATTTTTACAGCTGTGGTGAGAAACGTTTAAAATTTACAATAACCCTGTAACGTCCTTTGAGATACACTAGTAATGAGACAAAAGATGCATTTGACATTGACCGGTATCGGCATCCTCGGAATTTGGCAGCCTATGTGCATGCACGCACTGCACACCTATCAGGACCCCTCTGATTGCGTCAATTAGCCACTCGTATGGAGCTATTTGACTAATTGTTTTAAGATTCAAAGAGTAAAGAAGATTTTATGTTATTTTTACGTACGTTTCTTTACAAAGTTATATTTAATTATAATTTTCTTTAAAAGTATATTCATACAATTGAAGAATATTTTGTACCAGGTATGTAACGGTACATCCACCACACATTTTATTTCACCGAGTAAGTTTTCATTATTTTATTTTTAGTTGTAGCCCTTATATCGTGGTTAGCGATTCGGAATGTAATTGCGATATTAAATGTCACGGCACGCTACTGACTCCACGTCTGTAACGCCTGAATAGGGCCAGTTACCCTTAAAAAGACCTCCTAGAAGGCATTACCCAAGTGTTGCGTTGCCATAACTTAAAAAACAAGCCCTAACCATCTCGGTCTTCCGGTTTTTTTTCATTTGCAGATTTTTTCTTGCCTTAAGGGCACTAAGAGGGTCCCCCCTTTTTAACATACCCATTAGGGTTCGGCCAAACTCATAATGGATGCGACCGGATGCAAACGGACAGACTACTTCCGAAATATTCCTGGGATTTTTCATAGCCGGATTCTAACCCTGGTCTCCCAAAGTGGCAAGCCGACGCCGTTACGCCTCGGCCATCCGGCCGATCCGCTGGGTATTAAACGAGTTCTGGAAATTGAAGTCAGGAAATCCAGATAATATAAATTAATACTCAGTTTAAAATAGCGTATAATTATATTAAATTTATTTATTTATTCTTATTTCATTTAAAATTTATTATTATTATTATTATTATTATTTTAATATAAAATTTTTGCCACTAGGTGTCGATTCGNATAGGATGACAAAGAAAGATAAATTTTCTATTTTTTTACAACTTTAAAAATATCTAAAAAATCACTTTTTTAAAGTGATTTTTAGAAAATTTAGAATATTTTTAAAATATGAAAATGTTCACTAACAAACTCTTGGTTCTCACATCACTTCAGACTTTCTAAAAATTATGTGGATCATCATCTTGTAATTTTTCACAAAATTTGTAAATTTTACACACAACTTCTAATACTCTCTTTTACAAGATTAAAATTGTATTTATTAAAAAATAAAATTGCATGTGTACACGTGAAGAAACTTCTATCATAGAATTACAAAATTTGCTTCTTTTCTTGTTGATGAGTGATGCAATTGTTCTTTATCAAAGTCTGTAGGTCACTGATTTGTTTTCATCTTCACGGGGGAATTGATATGCTTTGCATTGGTGAAATTCATCTGGAATCACTGACTTCTAATGGCATCACAAACTGTTCCAAAAATTTGCAAAAATTCAAAGTTAATTTCAATTGTATGTAATTAAAAAGTTCATTTGCTTTTCACTCATCAGGCAACATTTTAATTGTTCACAAAAATTTACAAGCTCTCTTTTCCAAATTATTTTCCTGTAACTACCTTATCATCTAATCTACAGCTACTATTTTCTTATCTCTACTCGATCCATTGAATGACATGTATGAAGGTACGGATGTTCTCTTTTTACCCCCCTCCACTTTTCTGAATGTCTCATCAGTTTGAGCTTCTTGATATCTTGTTCTTTTGCTGAAGAAGGGGAAGAGTTCCAAATGTATTTTCTTGGACATTGGTAAATTCTTTTGATGTAATTCAATCATGAATTACTTGGATTTGTGATTATGTGCTTTTTTTGAATTTTGTTTTTCAATATTTTTGTGGTTTCATATCTTCTTGACTTTCTTTTTCTAGTTTTTCTACCTTGTGGTGATGTTTTGCTCTCTTTGATCTGAGACAACATTTTCTTTGTTGCTTCAATCTGACTAATGATATCTTCCTCATTATCTGGAGTTTGTTCTTGTTTGTCAACCTCATCTAAGTTGAACATATGTACAACTTTTCCATCAGGAAGGATTATCTGATTTTTCACCAGGTCGATTGTTAATCCTTTGCTGCCTATCATATCTCTACCTAATATTCCATTGTAATGCAATGTAATTTTTTAATCTGTTATGTAACAAGGGAAGGAAAATTGTAAACTTCCAATTTCAAATATGAGTTCTAAAATTCCATATGTTTGTATGGATGACTTGTTACGCTTTGAAACTGGAGCTCTCTATCAGAGT
Organism: Centruroides sculpturatus; assembly: GCF_000671375.1. Taxonomy (NCBI): domain Eukaryota; kingdom Metazoa; phylum Arthropoda; class Arachnida; order Scorpiones; family Buthidae; genus Centruroides; species Centruroides sculpturatus. The sequence continues at coordinate 429,942 of NW_019384363.1, read as the reverse complement.
TTTTCTTTCTATTTTCTTTTAATTTGAGAGCAAAATCTTTGGTGAGAAATGTCACTTTAGATTTAGTGTCAATTGCAAAATTTACAGGTTCATCCTCTAGAATACATCTGTAAGTTTGCTGACCTGATGGAGATTGGAAACTTTTTATCCCACTCTCGGACACCAGTGTAAGTTCGCCGACTTCCGGGGGGGGAATCGTTAATCCCGCGTCAGAATGATCTAGGGTGAACGCATGTGGGTGTGGCGGAGGAGACACAGATGACAAGAATCTCACATAAATCTGTTTAATTTAACAGGAAATAACTTACACTATGCACAAAGTTCCTCAACCAATTAAATGTTCGTAAGTTTTAAACGTCGAGGATGTTTTTCTATCGTCACTCGGAGATGGGCCCTGGGCTGCAGCGGGTAAGGAGACTTGTCGGTAGGCGTCGGCGGCACGGCTCTCTCAATGGACACTGTGCGGACTCTTCGTCTTCTGTGCGTTGACACACAAAGAGTTTTCGCTTTGGACTTTTTTGGAGTGCAGGTACTCCGTAGCACAGTTTACGGAAGAAGTCCTTCTGTCCTTGAAGATCGGGGATTATATCAATCTCCGTTCTCTAATTTGTTTTCTGATTGGCTCCCTCGTCTGTTTCTAAGCGAAAAACGATTCCTTTTCGAGTCACGAGAAAGATTCGCCTTGAAGAATCTACTTGACACCATCCGTTATTCTGGCTGCAAAATGTTGATGGAACTTTGAAACTTGCGCTCATATTTTCCACCATTGTTGTCTAGTCTGTGACGTTTTTGGAATTTAATCACACGACACGATGTCCTTTTTCGACATTAATCTTTCCTCTTTTCAAAATTTCTATTTTCTAATTATGTGCATATGAGCGACTTTTCAAAGGTCCATCTCTACTGGAGGTCGTTTGTTTACAATTATTAATTAATCATTCAAAATTATTACATTCTGTTTACATCAATAAAGTTTTTTTTTCTCTCGTCGCGGTTTCATATGACTAACACAACTAATTCGATCTTTGATCGGTTTTTAACAATAGACGATTTTTCTTCTAGTTTCGTTTTAATAAATTTCTAATAATAATTATTTAATTTCAGCTCATTTTTGGGGCTTCACACATCTTATTACTGGTCTTCCAGAATCTGTACTACTGATTATCTCCTTTTTCTTTCCTTACTCTCCTTTTGAATTTCGAGTTTCTCTCTTTTTGTTGTTTTCATATTTCTTTCTACCATCTATGTTTCAATTTCCTTTGGGACTTTGTATGTTTATTCTTGGTTGGCTAAATTGTTTGTTACCTTTTTTTCTAAATTGTTTGTTACCTTTGTGTTGGGAGGAAATTTCTATCATTGCTAAATTTGTGTGTGACCCTATCTATTCACCATCAATGTATATTTGATCTAAATCTGTTCTGACAGAAGTTCAAATTTCCTTTCATTAAAGATTCCATTCGTTGCAGAATCTGAAAGTTCTGATGGGCTCTAAAATTCTTCTGATTTCTCCTACTTGCTCAAAGACCTCTTTTCAACTCTATTTGTTTTTGCATCCCAAGAATTAAATTTTTCGCTCATCTGTTCTGCGGTTTCTTCTTTTTCAATTTGTGCAATGGTGTCCCATCTCCTATTTATCAACCACTCTATTGTCTCCTTGCTGATTGCTACTTTTAACACCTTGTCAAACGTAGCAAGTTCTCTCCAGATAACTGTCTAATTCTGTGGTCTATGCCATTTTGAAATTATATTTTGGGTCTTTTGTCAAGTTTTTTAGTCTTAAGTTTTTGTATTAGCGTTGTCTCTGTAGCATCTGTGCCTAGTTGTTCTATTTCTATCTCTATCACTAGGGACCAAAGTCTAACCACATAAGTTTGTACATCTTCTGATCTACTCTGAATGCATGCATAAAATTTCTGCAATTGCAACGAATATGACTCTCTATTGAAATGCTCTATCATGATCTTTTTGAAAACTGTGAAATCTTCTACATCTTTTATTCATTTATCTTTTCTGGTGAATTTTCTTGCTATTCAGGTCAACTTTAACCTTGCTAATGCTAGCATCTGTGATTTTGACCATACTGCAAATCTAGTAACATCTGTTAGTGAATCAAAGAAGTCAATTATGCGTAGACTGTTGGGATCTCCTGAATATGTTGGAAGTAGTGGAATCATACCATCTAAACCACACTCAGTGGTTTAGGTGGTATGATTTTTTTTCATAAAATGCCAAAGAAATAAATTTTTTAAAATCTAATATAATAAAACAACATTGGTCTCTCTCTCTCCCTCTCACTCATTGATATGAAATGTTTGAATACAAAAAAGAGTTTTCATAGTAAATTGAAGTTAATCAAAAGAGGATATTGAATATGTTACCATAAATCTAAGAATGTAAAAATATTTTGGACATTGAAGTGCCAAAGTTAAATTCTCAATACTTCACAGAACACCATGGCATCCAATTATTTAAATACTTTATACCTATTTTTTAATTATTGTTATTAATAATTTACTATGCATTATTTTAAATTACATCATTTTATTTTGTTATTTTATTAAGCTACTGTGAAGCATCAAATCCACACTAATTGGGGCCAGATCCATCCAATTTTCAAATATACATATAAATTAGCATTTTAGGCACTTTAACTTCAAATACATTGTAAATTAAGTTTGGATCAAAGTTCAAGTCAGTATCTCACAAGGAATGTAGGAATATTTTCAAAGATCCAAAATATAATTTACAGAATCACTATATTTAAACAATATTTAAAAAACTATCACTATATTTAAAAAATATGCTAATTAATTGATATTTCAAAATTAAAAAATTCCAATTGAATGCTAAACATCAACAATGCAAAGCTGAAAGAATATCAATAACAAAGTTACCATTTGAAGGGGGTTAATATTCAATTTTTGACAGCCAAATCTGGATTTTCCAATGCTTCAGTGTAATTATAATTTATAATTATAAAACTAAAGTTGTTTTATATAAGGACATACTATAAATTGCAATGCAGATGTGGAAAGCATTATAAAACAGTGCATAATGCTGAGGTTGGACTACTAAATGCATTCAGAGTTCCCTAATATAATAAATTATAAATTATTATTATAACTCTCAAGATAACTCAATTATTTTGAGCAAAATTACTTCAATATTTTTCTAGAAATAGTATAAATGTTTGATTTTGAGCTCTATTTCAAGATCTGCTTGTAGCTTCAAAATTCTGTGCTACTACCAATTATATCATTGTTGTCGGAAAACTTAAATATCAGCTGTATATAATAGATAAATTTTTACTTTTTAGACCTCTTTGGAAGTTATGAAGATATACTTTTTCTTTACAAAAAATGTTTTTTTTAATATTTATTTAATTTATTTACTATTTCAAATATGGATGTTAGTTTCTGTAGTTTCCTTATTTTTTTTAGAAGAGATATTATTTTTCCTATAACTTGATTTGAAAAATAAAATATAGAACTTAAGTCACTGAAAAATTAGTACAGTGGTGCCTTGTATTTTGAATTTAATTCATTCCAGGAGATCATTCAAACTCTGAATCATTTGAAGTCCGAATCAACTTTTTCCTATTAGAAATAATGGAAAGTGAATAATCCATTTCCAGACCCCAAAGAGTATGCATTTTGATAAACTTAAAACAACAAATACAAATAATTGAGGATAAAAATAACCTAATTAAATGCCTTAATAATAAACTAAAACACAAAAACCATAAATAAAATACATAAATACTGTATAATAAAGTGAAAAACTGCATTTATTGGTCAGCAATATGGACTACCACATCTTAACATAGATGTGTGATTTAATTATAACAGTTGTAAAATTTAACATATAGATAATGTGAAATTTTATTCTTTGTTTAGAATCTTGCTTTAAAAGCTTACTTCACACTTAATTTGAATAAAATCAAGCTGAGATGTATTTGGATAAAAAGCCTATTAGGCATATTATTCTTTATTACTTTTGAATAGGATATAACACTCTACAAACAGTAAATACAATTATAATGTGTATAGGGAAGATGCTCCTAAATTTTGAACATGTCAAATGTGGTTTAAAAAATACTATTTGGAAAATTTTAAACTAAATGATACAAAACATATAGGGTACTCAAAAACTATTGACAATTAAAAATTGCAGGAAGAAATTGTTAAAAATTGACAAATAACACAATACAGTATATATAACCAAATATCAAAATTAAAGTAAGAAGTGCACTGAAACCATACAAGCATAATGCAAGAGCAAGAGATGGCTTGGACGCATAAGAGTTTTCATTTATGCTTCCAGCACATTTTTACACTGTGCGCATAGTTCGAACTTTGAAACATCATTTGAAATATGAGGTGAATTTTTTTTGACTTTTGCATTTGAAGTACAAGGTATCACTGTATATTAGAATTTAATTAACTTAAATAATTTTTTCATTAAATTTTATATTTAAATGTTAACATTGCCACTAAATAATGTGATGACATAGAGACAGGGCTTGACAAATCTCAATTGTCAGGTCACCATAGTATTTGAAATTTTATGTGAACTTATTTGCTCCGTTATATAGCACATTGCATATTACATTTATTATTATACTTAATACCATAATCTAGATTGAAGCTGGTGCTTTGATGAAGGAAAAGTTTGTTGAGCCCTGGTTTAAGAATTTCAAAAAATTTTGTTGTTGTTTCATTTATAGTTACATTATTATTTTGCAGTTAAGTTGTTAAATCATCAGATGCTTTTATCAGATTATTGATCAATAGGATTTATCATGGTGGAACTTTTTTACTGTATTTAATATTAAAGTAAGAGCAATTATTGAATTTTTTTATTAATGTATAATTAAATTATAAAAGTGGAATCTTTAGTTGATAATGAATGAAATTGATTTATAGTTTGTTTTAAGATCATTCAAATACTAAACTATTTCATTCTACATAAAATGGCAATAAGAGTTATGATAACATCATAACGTGTATTGTTAATATAATAATTATAGGGTTTGTCCAATAAGTATCGGAACTGAAGTTGTAAAAAGAAATTTGTTGAAGATATATGTACAGTAAGTTAATAATCTTCAAAATATGATCCTCCTGCATCAATACACTGCTGCCAGTGCTTTTTCCAGTCTTTATACGTCTCCTAGAAGTTGGCAACCGCAAGGATGTTCATGCATCCTGTCGAAGTCACTTGGATGGCCTCAATTGTCCTGAAATGATGTCCTTCAGGCTTCTTTTGATCTGAGGGAATGAAAAGAAGTTAGGGGGAGTCACATCTGGATTGTAGGGAAGTTAGGTAGCTTTGACACATATTTGGCCAGTACCTCCCTCACAATTTGCTACATGTGACTGGGCACATTGTCGTGATGGAGCATCCAAGTATGAGTGATCTCTCTTTGGATGCGGCAAACCCTAATCCTCAAACGAATACTTAACCAGTGATCAGAGTTCAAAAGTTCTTGCACTTTGGCTACATTTTTATCAGTTTGGGTTGTTGTAGGATGTCCAGCACGTTGTTCATCTTCAACGTCTTTCCGGCCATCTTTGAATTGTTTGTCACTCAAAAACATATGTTCTGGACATGGCTTTGTCCTTGTAAGCCTTATGGATCATATCAAAAGTCTTCATAGCAGATTTGTTCAATTTAATGCAAAATTTGATGGCAAAACGCTGCTTAATGGTTTGCTGTATCTTGACTCTTGATGCGAACACTAAGCACATTTTCACTTCAGGTGTGATCTACACACTCCAAAAGCTCAGAGACAACTGAGCCTGGTCTGGTAGCTTAAGTGACATCCCCCATCACCAGTCCTGCTCATAGAGACCACCCTCCATCTCTTCCAATTGGCAGAAAAAAATCAGTCCCGTTACTTATTGGACAAACCCTGTATATACTAAAAGCTATTAATTTACAATAAAATTAGAGAGGTTTCGGATGTTCAGCACTGCTTTCCTGTAAGCTTAGAAGTTTGACAATGGCATTTGGAACATTGAGCATGATTGCACTGACGTTCTAAATGCCATTGTCAAACTTCTAAGTTTACAAGAAGGCGGCGCTGAACATCCAACATACACGTTTTCAACGTCTTTAATACAATTAATAGCAATGTTGCGGCAGACATTTTCAACGTCTGCCGCAACATTGCTATTAATTGAAAGCATTTGCTGTTATATTTTTAAAGCATTTGAAGGTTTTCAAAAGTTTAGTTTCCTTTATTAGAAACATTTAAAAACTTATCTTAATAACCATGAAATATCCTAAAGATTTTTGTTCTCATCATTGTGTAGATGTTTAGTATTTTTTTTATAGTTTAGAATATTGTCCTGTTTAACTGAATAGATTGTTTTTATGTGCGCCACATTTTAATGGTTTCATTTAATTGTTTAATATATTAATTTGATATTTTATCAATATATTTATTAACATCAACTAATATTTGTAATCATCTATAATAATTTTCAAAATGTTTGATTTAATCAGATAATTGCTGTATTAATAATTCTGTGAATTGAATTTTATGCATGTTTAATTTCTGAATGACAGCATGAAAATTGCATTGTTTTTCCATTAGGAGAATTCTGTATCTATAACCTAAATTCTTCTGTAATCTATTTTCTGAATGCTCATAAATGTGATTTTATATTTTAAGTTTCTCTCTACTGATGATTCTTAACAATTCTTTGGAAAGAGTTGATCATGCCATAAAATTGGTTTTTTTTTAGAATTTAAGGAAATATAATTTTGTTTTTCAATACTTCAATATAAATTTAAAGTTATAACAAAGAATGTAACAGTAGTATTTCTTTTTTAATTTATTACTTAAAACATAATTTACAAATTTTAACTTGTTTTTGTTTCCAAACATTTTTTACTTTTTATTTTTCCATTTGAGAAAAATCTATTTTTTTTTTAAACTTCTGTACTTTTTACATAAAAGTTAAATTTATACTTTTAATAAATTAATATATAATAANTAAATTGTTTGATGTATTTTTCTTAAAATAATAGTTTTAAATTATTTTATCTGAGAAATTTCAATTGAACGTTATTTCAATACTGATATTAAATAAATAAATACTTTAAGTTATAATTGTTATATATATAATTGTACATAATTTGTATGTGTGTATGTATATGCATATATATATATATATACACATATATATATATATATACATACATACATATACAGGAAATCCTCATTAGTTCAAAATTGAAGAGAGAAAATAATTACGATTTCTTCAAATTATCGAGTTTTGAATGATCCAAGATTTATATACAGTAGACCCCCTATAACATGGTAGATACATTCCGTGTTGTATGAATCACTTAAATACATGAGCCAATCACAGCCTGGCATGTGTGCAGTTTAGGAGCTACGGCTGTTTGAAAGGTTTTCTTCCATAAAATTAACCAATTCTAGACTAATTCAACTCAACATTTCCAAAACTCATATAATTTTTTGGGGAATAATCCGTATAAACTATGCTCTAAACAAAAAATTGTAGGATTACTTACTGAGTGTTCACCGTTCAAGATGCCATTGCTTAAGCTTGTTTTCGTCGTGGAGCAACTCGTCGCGTGTTTCCTGATAAGTTATTTTTCTGCAAAAAATTTGAACTTTGGAGACATCATTAATATAAATATAATTTTTATGGGCGTTAAATAAATGGTTTTTAGTAGGTCCGCTGCTCGTTTAAACTCAATGGTTTGTACAATATCCGTTATTGGTCCAGATTCAACCAATCCTGTTGCGATAAAAATTGGCAACAACATTTTACTATGTTATATGAACATGATTGCAATTTTTTCGCCATGATATACGAACCCGTGTTATAGGGGGGGTCTACTGTATTTCTGTACAATATGCCAAATATTACATAACTGATGTAATTTAAAAGTTAGAAGCAAATGGAATATGGCTATGTATACAAAATGCTATTTTTAATAATTAATAATAAAAATATAAATAAACTGCAGGTAACAGTATGTGTCTGGTGACAACCTCATATGTTGAAATATTTTACGAAAAGTAAAGCAAAATTCCTTGAAATGTAGCCTAGATTATTTTTAAAGTGGTCCAAAAACTAGTAAGTTGCCCAAATACAAAAGCATAGAGCCTACAAATATCTCAATTTACTATTCGTAGCTCAATCTTGTAATCCCAAAACCCAGCTGTATTTTATGAGATAAGAGAAAAAAAAAAAAAAAAGGTTAGTCCATCACCCAAAAATGTATTACTGTAAAAGCAGTGTCTTATTGACTAGATTAGAGTTATTCTTGATGTATTGTTTTCTTACAGTATGGAGGCATGTCAGTCTAAACAAATGAGTTAATGTATGCATATTGGACAGAATTTTAACTTCAAATTGTGTAGCCTTATTTCAAACTAACTGAATTTCTTAACTTGTAAATCTTTATATCCCTGGTCAGGATGAAAATACAGTTATGAACTAACAGGATTTTGAACTATCCGAGTTTGAATTAATGGAATTTCTTGTATTATATTGCAAGTTATATATAGACAATTTGTATGTTATATATGTAGTTAGACTTGCCTGACTAAGTATATATATGTGTGTGTGTAGTATATATACATATACACACATATACAGCAATCTGTTAATTTTCTTAATTATGCTTAATAATTTTCACAATAAAATTATTAATGAAATTCTTTCATAGTGCTACACAAAATAAGGAGGAACGAAAAAATTTAAATTTTCGAACCATACTGAAACAACTGAATATTAATAAGTAAGTTTTTTAAATTTATTATTGTGAATAATTTGAATGTGTGCATTAATTTATTTTTTATTTTGGGAGTTTCTTAAGTTTATAGCATTTCTTAAGTAAAGCAAAATTCGTAAAGTAAAGCTAGACCGTCAGAACTGATCTGCGCATGTTTTCTGTTTTATACAGTGGAACCCCAGTTAACGAACGTAATCTGTTCCACGAGTCCATTCATTAACCGAAGCAATTTTTCCCATAGAAATTAATGCAAATACAATTAATCCATTCTAGCCGTCAGTATTTTTGTAATTTTATTTGTAAAATGGGTTTTCTTTAATGAAAATATAGGAAAATGTGCTCACAAACAGTTGATCTAGATTAAATTTTCGGAAAAGGGGAAAGATTTGACGAGTATAAAAACATCACATACGATCGTTAAAGTTCTAAAATGACAGATAGCAGAAACAATAGGCTAAATTATGAGTGAAAGGCTTATAGGTTTATCAACAATCTCTGATCAGAGTGACGAACAGGTGTCAAATAAACACCCCGGAACAAACCTTTCTCATGATCTGATCTGGTTTCAGTTTTCACCTGGAAACAAAGAAGAAAACAATCGGGAAGTGAGGAATGGGACGCAGGACTAATCGTAAGGTGAGATTCAAGGAAGAAATACTATAAAAACCCCGAATCTCAAGGTCAAAATGCAGTTTTCCTAAAAATTCTATGGCAATTAATCTGTGTCGTCTTCATCTGGATTAAGCCTGAAATCGTGCCCGCTAAAATTTGTGTTGTGTCTTGCGGACCGCTCCAGTCGTTGCTCTGTCGCCTACCATCGCTTCTGTGACCAAGCGAACCCATCTTGTCTGCTCTGGGGCTATGACTGATCAGCTTGCATTATCGTAGAACCAGCGATACACCACTCCTCAGTGTCGAGAGAAAATACTGTAGATAAGCCATTTCCAACTACCTCAAATATGTAAGCTTCTTCCCGTTCTAATAAACGATTTTCACTGTAAAATACTTGTCATCTTTGTCTCCTCCGCCACCACCAACGTACGAATGGACCCTAGACCATCACTGACACATGATTAACTGATTTTCCCTAAAAGTCGGCAAGTTTATAAATTTGACACAAAAAGCCATTAAGTTCGTTATCCGAGACAAAATTTTTGCAAAATAAAAGTTCGTTAACCGATTTGGTCGTTAACCAAAACATTTGTTAACCGGGGTTTCACTGTACTCTCTCTCTCACTCTCTCTCTCAACTTCTTAAATCTTAAATGAAGGTGGTGGAAAAAGTATTATTGTGAATGGTATTAAAGCATTTAATAATTAAAGGCTTTGTATTGTCATGCTTCATTGGAATAAGAGAATTAAATACAGGATGTCCATAAAGTCCGTGTGTAATTTAAAAAATGTATAACTGTATTAGTATTTGTGATAGAGAAAGTTTGTAGAATGTATTGGAAATAAGAAAATCTATATTTTTTTTATTTTATTAAGTTTCCACACGTCCATCGTTATTAGTAATACAAAGGGTAATATGATTTTGTAGTTCTCTAAAAACATATGATTTACAGTAATTCTTGAAATCAAATTGGTCATTTTATTCTGAATTTTCCGATAGTTTAGCTGTTTGTAATGTTGATTCAGTAAATGTCTCTTCAATCCGAGAAAAATTCTTTTTGGTAGACTACCTCACAGCCAGTCTGTGAGGTAGTCTACCGAAAAGAATTTTTTTCGGATTGAAGAGACATTTACTGAATCAACATTGGTCATTTTAGTTTTCAAGTCTTCTAATGATTGAGGTTTTATTGCATATACTATTGTTTTCACATTTTCTCATTAAAAAAAATCAAATGGAGTAAAGTCTGGTGAACATGGAGACCAAGAAAATGGTCCACTTTTTCCAGTTTCTAAAAACATTTGTTACTAAATAATTTTACTTAAAACTAGGTACATTAAGCTTTCTAATACTTGTATAGATTCTTTTTTATCACAAATACTAATAAAGTTATAAATTTTTTAAATTGCACATGGACTTTATGGACCCCTGTATATGCATTGTACATATCAATTATTGAAAAGACAAATTATCATATGAATTATATTTTATTATACTGGTAATTTTCATAAAGAAACCTAAACAAATAAAATACTGAATATATTGTTAAACTAATAGAAATGATAAAACTGCAGAAAAGAGGACTAATGCTATTTTGAGGAAACTGTTTTTTTCCCTCTTTTGCTTATCAACACTATTTGCAATTATGCTAGCAGCCAGAGCTTGAATAATTTAGACCAGTGATTTCCAAACTTTTTTGAGCTACTGTCCCCTTAGTTCCATAAAGTTATACCCAATGTTCCCTAATCCATTTTCCTTTGTGTGAGAAAGACTTGGAAGTATTCTTAGGAGAACTTTTTTATGAACCTCACATTTTGTGTCCTTACCATGATTGTTCTGTGCATTGGAAACCATTAAATGCAATACAACATTTCTTCTTACCTGTTTTAACAGAGGAAAGCGAAAGGCTGTCAGTGATCTCCAACATTTACCTATGTTCACTGTTTAGTACCATGCCTCCAGCACCCCTAGATTTACTAAGCATCCATAGAGGTGGTAGCACCCACTTTGAGAACCACTTAGCACAAGGGTCTAAATTTTAGAGCTTTGTGCTAGCAAGTATGCTATGTAGTATCCAATTTACCTAAATCCAAATTAATGATATTTATCAATAAATTTGGATCTCTAATTTTGATTATTGTATATAATCCTTGTTATTGTTCAAAAAATACATTGTGTTTAAAGTTTAAACAATTTAATAATAATCTCTATTTTCTTTTTTATTTTTAGAAGTCCAGGTGGAACACCGATGATGCATAATACTCAGTATGGGGATTCATTTACACCACCAGCAATTCAAGTTGCTAGGAAACTTATGGTACTTATTTTTTTTTTCACAATAAGTAATTAGTATAAATAATAGAAAATTGATATTCAAATTACATGATTACATTTTTGCAAAAAATATTGATGTATGATTTATGCAAACAATCATGCTCTAACAATTTGCAAGCAGCTATCTTAATTTGAATATTATTGTATTGACAAGACTATGTCTTGTTTATAAAATCGTACTGCTGTTTTATGTTACAGGCATAGAGGTATGAAAGAGTACATGTCGAGAGTTGATATTTGGCACAGAGTATTAGGTGCCCAAATCATTTGCACATAAAAAAAATCCAGACTTGTAGGTAGTCAGGGGACCAAGAACCAAGTCAAAATAAAATACAAAATGGCGACCCTCTTCTACAAACAGGCAAAACAGGCACCTCACCCCATCGAAGTCAGGTGGGGGAGAGTACCACCCGCAGTCATTCTAAGAAGTGAACTCTGACCTTAGGACTGAACACACAGTTTCTTCTATGTTAAATTTGTAATCTAATTTTGTAAATTTGGAGTGCTTCAAATATGACATTAAAACGGTTTTATGTCATTACAAGTGGGTTTTTTAACATTATCTAGTATAGTAAAATCGTGGGACCAATAAAAATTTGACATTATATTAGGGTTGTCATTAGATCCGATGACGTTATAATTGGGTTAAACTGTATATCGTTTGTGCAAAATAAAAAAATAATTTTGGACGATACAATAGCCATGATTATTTTTTTCAAAAATGGGAAATTTTTGTTATACATCGATAAAAATTCAACCCGGGCCGACATGCAACAAAGAGAAATTTCAAAATTGGATAGGCTAATTTCATCGAAAATGCATTGTGGCCGGTGAAGTTTGAACAATCGTGCCCAAAAGTAGCAATACCAAAGAAGATTAGAGAATGAGAGTTGCCTTGATTGTGAAAGTGATTCCGCTTAGTAGTGAGTCTCTGAGACATAGTCTTGTCCCAAACACGGTTTTGCTGTTTTACTTGTTTTATTTTTGTGATTGCATTATTCCTCATACATCCTGTGGACAATACAATTAGATATAATTTGATGATGCTACCTTAACACTATTAATTTAAATAAATGAAATCAAATGAAAATTTGAAAATTTAAATTAAAACATCATATAATGTAACAATCTGTATAATCAGTTACATTATGAAGACCATTTCACACAGAGCTTCAACGTCTTCTAACCTTTCTTTTTAGGCATCTAGAATGATGATTTAGATGCCTCTTGTTACTTTGCTATTTTAATTTAATATATGACCAACATTTTTACAATATTTTTATAATTTTATTGAAAAAGCTGTTAGATATTAGTCATTTACTTCCATTGATAAATACTGTACTAATTAAAAATTGACAAATAACAGTAAGTTTAATATATGAAAATATTCTTCTTTTGGTCATTGAAATCTTTGAAGCCTGTTTTTATAAAAATAAAATTTTATCTAAAATCATATAACTGTTCTCTACAATTGGAAAGTCTATTTTTACTTTTCTGGCTGTTATATAGAGGAAAAGTTATCAGTCAATAAATGACCCCCCTCAAGATTTTTACATTTTTGGACTCAGGAACTTGAAACGTCAAGAAATGCAAAAAAAATTTGGGGTTTTTTTTCTATGTATGGATGTTAGTGTGTGTGTGGCACGATTTTGTTCACCCTTGTTGAAGCTTAATAATTCCTGTGCTTTTTTGTTGAAATTTTCTGAAATTTTGCAGGGAAGTTTGTGTATTGGGGGATTGATGCTATTAAATTTTGGTAGTTAAAGGTCGAGGAGGTGGAGAGATAGAGGATCGTGTCATATCTCAAGTAGGGTCTAACTTCATGACAATTTTACTTGTTATTAGCAGTTACAATTTTTTATAAAATCCATCCCTACCCTCAAAATTAAGTTTTTTGTCAGTTTTATAATAATTAAAATACAAAAAGTTATTTTTAATAAAATATTGTAATAGATGGTGCCTAAAATGTTGCTGGGGAAGTTAAGCAACTTGTTGCTGGATTTTTTTCTGTTTCAGTGTTTTAGCAACTCATGCAGCATGACAGGAAGTTTAATCATGTATAATACCAATCATATAAGCACAACTGGATTATGGCAAGATAATGTTTTTCATTGTTTCAGCCATCCTCACATTCCTATTGGCTTAATTAAAATTTGATATACTGTAATTCTATTTAAATAAGCATGTATATTTCATTTCAAAATTTGTAATTGAAAATGTCTTCTCCTCCTCAAAAAGAAATGTTAATATTCTATTATATTATTATTATTATTTATCAAACTATATGTTTTGATTAATAATAATAATAGTAGTTAATTATTATTGAGATATATATATATACATATTTTTATATAATTGAATCAATAATTTAAATTATTTTTGCTCTTTATTTTTCAGAATTCTAGAGGCCTTTTATCGTCACCCAAGAAGAAATATAAAGAAAATGCATCAGACACATTTGAAATTCTCAAATTTTGATGGTTTTGTATTATAAAAGTTGATTTTTAATTTCAATGCCTTATTTATTTTATAAAAAATATCAGACTTGTTTTGATTATGTATCATCACATATGTTACATTTTAAAAAGTTTTTAATAGGAAAAAAGAAAAAAACTTTAAAACTGTATATATTAACAATTATAGCATCATAACTTTTAGCCAATTATTTTAGTTTTATAAATGGTAATATTGTATATTGTTGTAAGAATAATAATTTATAGGATTATATTTTATATAATTTATTAAAAGAAAATAATAATGTAATTTTGTATATTGTTAGGTTATTATAAAAGATTGTACTATAAGTAAATAAGCTGTTAAAAAAAGTACAGTGTTTATTTTTGATAAATTTACCATAATTTCATTTGGATAACCCACAGAAAATTACTAGAACGGAAATAGAACCAACTCATTTTGCTCCTCTGGAGCAGCTGTGGAAATCATGACACTGGTACGCATTTTAAAAAGCTACCATTTCAAATGTTGAAATGTTTTTCTACACAGTCAAAGCTCAGTTCATGAACATAAGTTCAAACTTGCCAAACATGTTACAATTCAGAAGTTAACATTGCCGAGATTGCCTCTGTCATTAGATGTCATGACACAAATCATCGCTGATGTTGCTATTTAAATTAGTTTTCAATGCATGTGCAGGGAAGATACTACTACAGTGGCATGCCGTGACATTTTATGATAGGGAAGCTGTGTTTCTGTAAGAAGCCGACATCCAGGGACAATCAGTCAATTGCACGTCAGTGATGGTCTAGGGTCCATTCGTATCATTTATTCGATAAGCCAGTAAAAACCGTAGACTTCTCTAAATGCATTTTTAATATCACAATTACATTCTGAATCGCTAGCCACAATATAAGGGCTACAACTAAAAATAAAATAATAAAAACTTACTCAGTGAAATAAAATGTGTGGTGGATGTACCGTTATATACCTGGTACAAAATATTCTTCAATTGTATGAATATACTTTTAAAGAAAATTATAATTAAATATAGCTTTGTAAAGAAACATACATAAAAATATAAAATATTCTTTACTTTTTAAATCTTAAAACAATGTATGTAGTCAAATAGCTTCCTACAAGTGGCTAATGGATGGAATCGAAGACGGTTGCAAAGCGTGCATACACGCGGACTGCCAAATCCCCAGGGTGCCAATACCGGTCAATGTCAAATACCTCTTTTGTCGCGCCACTAGTATATCTCAAAGGACACGACAGGGCTGTTGTAGATTATAAACGTTTCTCACCATAGCTGTAAAAGTCTAAATATGTTAGAAAACAAATGACTATTAAGTTTAACTAATTTGTTTTAGGACTGGGTGTCCACGGAAATTTCCAAAATTTAAAACTTTTCGGTCACTCTCATTGAACTGGAAAAATTTGTCTTTATTACATTAATAATATGAAGAAATCAGTCCCCACTGAGATGGTTCCGTTAAGCTTTTAAGTAATATTCCGGCTCTTTCAGCAGGGTTTTATTTATGTCCCCAATTCCCTAATCTCTTAACTATTTCTTAAGTAGAAATAAGTCGAAACCGGTTACTTTGTACTCGAATATTTGTAGTCTAGGGAAAAAAGTGGAAAGACAAATTTTTATGACAAACGGATACATAAATCGTAAATTTAAGGAAAATAAATTCTAGAGCTTTTTCTGTACCTCGTGCATCTCTCTCATTCATTAAATATAGTTGTAAATGATGCTGTCAAAGTAACAGTTAATTTTTTAACATTATACAAGAATTGTACACTTTTTTTCTACATCCCCTTAAAGATGGGACATACGAAATCGTAATATCACTGGGTTAACATTGAAATCCGTGAGTAATATGAAATCGGAGAGCGGAATAAAAATATCAAATATTTTAATGGATTTTTTTAAACTCAACTATACAGAACTCATAAAAACGTACCAGTAAATTCTTATCAGTTGGGTTAAGTTATATAAATCTCGCGATTCACGTAATCGGGCAAGGGTGGCCAAATACATAGCAGGCAAGCGGCTAACAGCCCAGAACCAGTCCTGGATAGAATTGGATGCGGTAAGCCGGATGCACACATGCGGCGCGGCAAGGAAAAGCTGTGTCGCAAACTCATCTTCGCCGTGCGGCAGCACAGCCACACAAGCGGCAATCTGCTTACATTTCGGCTCATGCGTTCGGTATTCAAGATGGCAAACGATAACGATATTGTCGCTATCCATGTGTTTACAAATTTTGTTTTGTATTTTTGTACGGCTTGCTTTATTTAGAAGATTTTGCATTAGATTTTCTTGGATTTTGTACACCAGTTCTTCGATAAAGAACTGGTGTACAAAATACGCTGATTCCTCGATAAAGAATAATATTTCGAGTAAGATTCAGTTGTTTTGTTCTTTGAATTAAATTATATATGATTATTTGTGTAGAATTTGTGTTAAATTTATTATCCTTTCCTCTTTATTCTGATGTTAGTTATCTCTGTTAACCACGTCGAACTTTCCGCCATTAAAACACCATGCGATTGTATTTTCTCACGTGACTACCGGACGAACTGTTATTGGCTGATAGAAACGCGTCTTGGCGGCGGTCACCACAAAAGATAGAATTCAACCAACTTTTGCAGAACGAGAAAAGCGGAACAAAATCGACTTCTGTGGCGAGAGAAAGTGACGTCATCCTGCCGCCCCGCATGTATGCATCCGGCTGTATACGTGCAGCATCCACCCAAGGCCCTAGGCTTCCACCAGCTAAACCGTGTGAGGTTGGTGCTCTGTAAAGCGGATGCGTGAATCTGGCTTTTTGGATGCTGACGATACAGCGCTTCCACACCGCCACTAACATTCGAATATACAATAGCGATCTTTTTTTTTTCAAGTGTAGTATAGAAATTTGTAATAAGATAGATAAATGCGGTTATAATAAAATATTGTGCGATTATTTTCATATAATTAAAATTAATATGTATTTATTTTTTAGAAAATACAAGGGAAGCGGCGCATATACCGCTTCCAATGACGGTACGCTACTGTACTACTACAATTTTTTGATATCCACCACAGTTGAATTTAAATCAAAGTAGTTAATACACATTACACGAATTGACTTTCATGTAATATAAATGGCATCAAAGAATTTGTCTTTAAAGGTGCTTGTCAAATAACAATTTATAATATATAATACAGTACAGTATTATATTATCTTCTATCTATATAACCCATTGAACGCATGTCCGTCCGCATAACGGTATGCCTAAAACGGGCACTAGAGGCGCCCTAGCGATGATTTTAAATTAACAATAAATTATTCTTATTTGTAATAGGAATTTATTATTTATACCACGGAATGGTATAAATAATTATTATATGCGTTGCCTTGCCTTATTATATGCCTTAACCTTGCGCCGCACGTTTACAACATCCCGTGATTTAGTGAACGTCGCGCATTGACTCACGGGAAATTTGTTGAAAAAATGGCGGATACATTTAAAATCGAGGTTTACAAGTGAAGGTAAATAAACAAATTAAACTATTTTAAAGTATTTATAGAATGTTTAATAGGTAGAAATCTAGATCCGTATGACACGATTGGGACTTTAACAGAGCTGTAGAGCATATTGATAGGAATAAAAAAGTCAAAGGAACCGTACCTCCTGTGGCTCCGTCCGGATATGTCGGGCCCCATCCCTCATCACCCGGCCTGACATATCCGGACGGACCCATTGTGGGCCTATCCAAACCCATAATGAACTTGCTAAAAGAGGCTCTCTTAGTGCTCACAGGGCGGAAAAAATTTAAAATATAAACAAAAGATGCCTCTATTGTTCTTAGAGAATAATTTAGGAATACAGTTGTCCCTTGATAATCCGATAGGTATGGGACCAAAGGTGTGTCAGATTACCAAAAGTGTCCGGATTACCGAAAATAATTACATATTTCGCATTGTTTTGCTAGCAGTAACTTACAATATTCTCTACTCCAACTGTTCGAACAGAACTGCTCACATAAAACACACGAAATGTGTGTCATTGTGTAAAAATTGGATGGGGAGATTCACATCGCGACATGCTTCTGTGCAAGCAGACACGTAACGGGGACGGGTACCTTGACGGGAGGTGCGTCGGACTACTGAGCATGTCGGATTAAAAAACGTCGGACTATAGAGGGACAACTGTATTTTTATAGTTATTAAAACTTTCAATTTTTTCAAACATTACGACAGTGTACAAAATAATTTATGTAACAAATGCGATACACATAGGTTTTCTAAATTCCTCATACACTCCTGAATAGATACCATTCTTTCGATCATAAACAAATACTAAGTTGAGATATGTTGATTTAAATACCCCCAACTTTAACTAATTATGCAGAAAAATGTCGTGATTCTAGAATTCTCTAAAATTTGAAACTATATTGTGCACAAAGTTATATATATATAAGAACAAATGGTTGAATTACATTCTTTATACATCACTTAAGATAAAAGTAGGTCTTTGTTTTATTCGTATTGTTGCCGAGGGGGAAATGCCTCCCGGGAGGTCTTTTATGGAAAACTGGCTCCTATTTAGGTGTCATGAAAGGTTGCGGTCGACGTTTTCAACGCGAAAACGTGTACGTCGGACGTTCAGCGCCGCTTTCCTGTAAGCCTAGAAGTTTGATAATGGCGTTTGGAACGTCGAGCATGATTCCACTGACGTTCCAAACGCCATTGTCAAACGTCTAGGCTTACAGGAAGGCGGCGCTGAACGTCCGACGTACACGTTTTCGCGTTGTAAAACGTCGGCCGCAACTTCTCTATTAACGTGAAGAAAACCCGGAAAACTCCATATGGCCAGACCGTCGGCGAGGCTCGAACCCAGGACTAGTGTTAAGAAGTTACGAATGGGACCGAATCCGATTTGCTGCTTTAACAATTTATTTTTAAGAAGCAATAAAATTGGTTTTAAAACATTTAAAACGGTATTATTTTATATTTAAAATTTAAAATACAAAAACATTAAAATTATTAAAGATTAATGACAATTTATCATCACCAGGTGGCGAACAATCCGAGCCATAGCGTGGTGAGAGGGTTGGGCCGGTTTAGTGTAAACAGAGTAATGTAGTAAGTTATCGAGTGTTTGTGTTTGACAGTGCGGTTTGTTATTACACGTAAATATTGACATAACGAGTAGAAGAGAAGATGACATCGACGACACAGGAACTGAATTTAAAATATCTGCCGTCTAGTTCACGAAAAGCTAAGGATTACGATGTTATTGAATTAGAAAGGGTAATTAATTGTTATCTTGATATAAAATTAACGAAATAAGTTTATCAGCAAATGAAATTTTCGTATTGATATGTAAATATATATACAATTGCTTATATTCTAGCTTGTTATTCAAACAAATAAGAGAAAACCAGTAAAGCCATGACTAGTAAAAACAGCTGTAGAATTTGTCAATTTCGTGTTTCGAGATGACAAGTGCAACTCGTGAGTGAGGTTTTTGGTATCTTATTGGAGCCATAGACCGGGTGCGGGCAACTGCGACAGGCATTAATATTTTGTGTGTCTCACGTCGCACAAAATATTAATAAATATATCAGTTTCCCACCTTAAGGAAGCATGCTGCAAAAATTCAATTGTTATTTTCTAAACTTATGCGTGTGAGCAGCTTTTACTGTGCCCACCAGTGGTCGAGTGGATAAAACTGCTAAACACTGCGATTGTGGATTCGTGCTTTGCCGACGGGCTGGCTGTGCTTTCTAGGTTTTCTTTGCATTGGTAATGCCTAAATGGGGACTGGTTTCCCGTAAAAGACCTCCTGAAAGGCACTTCCCCCCTTGGCATTGCCTTAATCGAATAAATAAGCCTTTTTCACAGTGTAAATTCACTGCAGAAAAAGCTTTTTTCTATTTAGTAAAAAGTAAAATGAGAAACTGGCTAATGGACATGTGTCAGAACTAATTTAAAGCTATTCGAACATATTATTCTGATTATTGTGACTATTATTCGAACATAAAAACTTCAATGGCACAAGCAAACTGGAACAATATATATAGAATCTCACCTAAATGCAAAATTTACAGCAATGAAACACCCAAATTTGGTTTTTGAACATTTTTGGCCACTCCTTTATTGGCCTTCTTTGGGCCATTCTATAAATAGAAAAGTTATTTTCGTTTTACATTTCCTGAAGAAGGCCAATAAAGGAGTGGCTGAATTTGGGTGTTTTGTTGCTGGAAATTTTGCATTTAGGTGAGATTCTAGACTATTATTCGGCCATATTGCATATATTGCATTTGGATTGGTTCTGGGAGTCAAATTACATATACTTATATAGTTTATAATCATATATGAGTAAATAATTGTGATGTACTCACATTTAAAAAAAATATTTTTTTTCTTGTGTGTAGCCTGTTTCAGCTGAAAATTTTCAAATGTGGCCCATATGTAGAAAAAAGTTGCCCATCCTTTCTGTAGACTATATCTGTAGGAGTAGAAAAGTCAAGAGAACTGATGATCTACATGTGAATCCTCCCGAGATATAAGCTCCCCAAAATTAGCATGTCTGGAACTTTAAAGACCTTGATATTGGTGTGTTATCCTATGGGCAAAAAGGACAATTGCCTGGAGTCCCAAATGAATGCTTTTATAAGAAAATACTTTCCCAAAAATTTCCCCAAAGAAAAATGTCTATACTGTACATGTGGTGCCCTAATTCAAATTTGCCTGTGAAACTATAATGCACCAGTGACTCTTGAGGGTTTTTAAATCCCTCATTCAGATTGAAATTTTACCATTTTAAGCATTGGTTCTGTTTTTGAATCTAATTTTCAGATTGTATGCTTGAAATCTTACATATTATTAATAAATGAAAAAAGAGCAAGTCATCCTGTAATTTATGATTTTTAACATTTAACTTGTTTATATTTAATAAAAAATTGTTTAAAATATAATCATACAATATTTAAGATGTAAAGTAGAAGATTGATTTAAATTGTCTAAATTAAAATGAATGATTTTGGTAAAAATGATTTTTCTCTATTTTCATATATTGAAAGTTTTGTTTAGAAGTGAAAGTGGAAATAGATAGTCACTTACAATTGAAGGGTTTGAGTGTAAAAGGTGCACATAAAAGTGCATTTTTTAAGGTATCTTCACTGATGTTACTCTGCCTAATTCCTAGCTTGTGAAAAGATCAGAAGTGTCAATTTATACTCGTAGAGAGAAAGCAAAGTCATAAGAGGTTCCTGTAATTATGCCTTTTAAAAATAAAGAGAAAAATTTGTTAACGTTTAAACAGATTTTAATTCAACCAAACCTGCAACTCCCACTTACCATGTGATTGCATCACTAATTTTGCTACTTGGACCTTTGTCTTATCCTCCCTTCCAGAATCTATTAATTTGTGGGCATTGCATAGCTTGCACAGGAGTCCTGCTTCAGGCTGATTCTTTTCTTCCAAAACTTTCTAAATTAATTATTAAAACGTTAATTATAATTATTAAATTTAGCAAGAGATAGCACCTAATGCCTGTCTCTAGTGCCAAATTACTTAGCATTTAATTAATAATAGTAGTAGTAATATAGTCCGATATAATTTGGCAATCATTTGGCTTGAACAATTTATTCTACGTTTGATTTGCCTGATAATGGCAATCTTGCATTTTGCCAAAATTACTCATATATTTTGATATGTGATGTGTTTTGTTTATTCATTAAAATCTGTTCTAATGTCTCCTTAGTTTTCTCCTTATTTTTATTACTGACATATAATGCCACACTTATGCTTATTATGCCTTTTAAAGGAAAAACAAAAAAAGGAATTTTTATCTGCATTTTTTTCCAAAACTACATTTACATAGGTTACTATCTTACAATCTGGTTCCTTCAAACATATCAAATAAATATTTTTTTAAAGAAGAAAATACATTAGAAGATTTTGGTATTTTTTCATACATACCGTTTTAACAGATTTTAATAATGCTTGATGTTAGAATATTATAGTAACTAAAGCTTTATTTGATATTTTTGTGAATACGGGGGCGTAAGGCTCCCGTTCACTTGACAGGACATCTAATTGACTCTCAATTGTCAGGCGAGTGGATGGAGAGAATTTGGGGTTGACGATAAGGTGACGGATGTGATCGAGTAAAGGAGACTACCATCCTTTTAACAAATAAAATAACAATTTATTAAAACAAGCGAATTAATCAAAGACTACACAAATTGCATTTCTACCGCCTAATATGCTCTAGAGAGAGTTTCCCTCGTTCATACCTCTTTATGGAGTTCCTTGATAGGTTTAATTCCAGGGAGGCGCTTAAATGTTCAAATCTATTATCCACAGGAACACAAATTTAAAAAAGATTCGCAACTTTTGCAATGATTTTATTCGAGGTTCATTGGAGATCGGAATTCGGTGGGTTTGGAAGATCGGCGCGATGTCGTTAGTCCTGCGTTCGTTCGTAGACTCTCCAGTGAGGGGGTAAGAATGGTCTTTTATAGGTTTTAGTGGGGAATTTCCACCACGTGATCGGATGTTCATGAGTTAAAGGTTATAGGTGTTCCAGGGATCTAAAACAAATGACGACATTTAGATGCTAACTGTAACTTGCAAGACGAGATGCAAGTTCTGCAAAGAACAATGGATGTTGCTAGTTATGACCGGAAAGTTTACACAAGCCTGGTTTTCCTTCTAGGGCGTTACATAAATGAGAGTTTAATTAACGTTTTTGTTAATAAAAGAGTGGGATTTCCGTCACAAAAATTCCGGATCTCACATTTTAAATAGTTTAGTAATCAAGTATGAATCATAATATGTGTGAAATTAGCTTATTTTATAACTAAATTTGGCTTTAAAATAGCATAAGAGTAAAATGACTGCTTAGTTTAATATAGTTAAATAATTTTCATTAATTTAGACATCAATAAATGTAAATATTGGATTGTGAATTATATATATATATAGTTTGCAAACTGACAAAATTAAAATTACAAATGAATAATTTATTTACTGTATTTGAAATGAAAGTGAAAAATGATAAAATCCATAGATTAAAGTTAATTTTATCCATTGTATTTTTCATAATATTTTTCAAAATTTCCAATCTAATCTGATTGTATTTTAAAATGACATCATTCGTAAAGCATCTTGATTACATCATATTAGAAAAAAATATTTCTAATTAAATATATACAACTCTTTTCAAACCTTATTTTTTATTTAAAAACATTATAATTAGATGAAAAAAAAATAATTGAATAAAATTAAACTAAAATATACTATAATAATACATATTGTAATGTTTAAAAGAAATACAATATTAATTTTATGCTTTTTTAATCAACTAAAAATTTAGTAAAACCTGTTAAGTTGAAAAATAAAATAAATTAATATTATAAATACATAAATAATAAGGATTTAATAACATATTTAACAATTAATATTGTAGTAATTATAAAAATAATTATATTTAAAAACTTCAAATTATTATACGTAATTACATTTTTAAAATTTTTATTACAGTTATGGAAACCAGTGTTTGACCGAGTAAGTATTATTGAAAAATATATATTTGTGTATTAAGTTAATTTTATATTACTGTATTTAAAATCGTATGCATTTTAAATGTATGCTTTACAAATATATACAAAAA
Organism: Centruroides sculpturatus; assembly: GCF_000671375.1. Lineage (NCBI taxonomy): Eukaryota > Metazoa > Arthropoda > Arachnida > Scorpiones > Buthidae > Centruroides > Centruroides sculpturatus. The sequence continues at coordinate 406,082 of NW_019384363.1, read as the reverse complement.
CAATGTTTTCTGAGAGAGCAAATAAATTATAAACTTTGATGTATATTAAAAGCATATGTTGTATTAAAGTCAATAGCACTCTGAAATTTAGTTTATTGGGGGTTAAAAATTCAGAAATTTTCAGGGTTCTTAACAGCCAAAAAACTGAATTTCTCTTCACTATTGATTAAATTGTAAACTTAAAAATAAATTGAAGTTATTATTATTATTTTAGATTATCTTAAAATATTTTTTTATTAATAAAAGCTAAGCACCAATAATAATTTTTAAGCATTAAAACATAGGATGTTATCTTATGCACTTCAACTTAAAATCAAATTCAAAACAAGTAACAGATTTTTAGAAATTGAATACATTTAAGTCTATTTATAGACCATCAGGATACACTCCAATTTGAAAAAATTCTAATTTTTTTTTTTAGAATGTTTCTATTTTCGAATTGAAATGTATCCTGATGATGGTCTATGAATAGACTGAAAATGTTTGATTTTTAATGATCTGTCATTTGTTGTGGTATTGGATTTTAAGAGAAAATAATCTGTATAAGGGAAAGTTAGTGGCTTATTAATAATTTTTGAATTAATTAGTATCATAATTTATTTCAGATTCATAAATGTATGGTTAAAATGTATAATGCAATGAAACATTTAATAAATCTGTAAGACCTTTCAACTAATTACATAATCTTTGAGAGGAATTTTATTTTCTTTAAAGAGAGAAAAAAAATGCACTAATTTGAAATATTTAAGCAAACTTATATACTTTCAAATACAGTAGAGCGTCGATTTTTCGAAAGTCAATCATCCGAAAGAATTCCAGTCGGCAAATTTAAATTTTCACCAGTGCTGTGGCGCTTCAATCTTTGGCTATGTCTTGGGCTACTCAAATATTTTACGTTTTTGATACTAAATTAACTTCTGCAGTATATTTTTTTTATTGTTTTTATATTTTTCAATATATTTATTTTGTTTGTACAAAATAAAAAAATAATTTTTAACGATACAATAGTCTTCATTAGGCTTAACATCGACGAAAATTCAACGCGAAGCGACACGCAACGGATAAAAATTTCGACATTGGATACGTTAAACTATTTTTTCGTACGTAAATCAGTTATCCAGACAACCCCAGTCCCCAATTGATTCGGAAATCGACGCTCTACTGTATTTATAAATCCATCCAATAAAGACAATGTGAAGTGGTTTACATTAGCTTCTTCAGAATTGCATATTTCTCTGTATTTTTTTAAGATGGTTTATTTTACATAAAACATATTTTACTATTTTACCTGGTAATAAAAGTGAATACAAAAAAGTAAATGTAACAGTTTATGAAGGATTTATTATTTTGATTCTGACAAAGGTTAATGGCATTGTTAGTATTATGACATAATTAACATGTAGAAATAATTAATTTTGCAATGCTGTTAGCATTCACTATATACATATTTCTTAATATAATTAATATCAATTAAAAACATTTTTTATTTATGTAATCTCTTGTAATTATCATATCTCTTCTTTAAACGCTTTTAATTTTTTATCTACTAGACATTTTATTAAAGTGATGTTCGCTATTCATTATTATGCTTCTTTATGGTATAATTAAACAGTTCTTAACATTTAGATTATCTCAATGAACCGTATATATGCAAGTTTTCAAATTTATTTAAAACCTTGATATTATTATATGAAAATTGTTTGTTTCAATTGTATTCAATTTTATTCAACAAGTGTTTCAATATTTTCCAAACAATAGTATTGTTTGGAAAATATTTTATATTTTAAAATGTAAACAGTATGTGGGCAATAATAGCAGTATAAAAATGAAAATTAAATAGTTCTTTATAAGTTTTGCAAGTCACATTTATGACAATATTAAAGGATGTGACTTGCAAAATTTATTATTGAAGGTTAATGAATTCTAATATATTTTTTAAAATTTGTACAAATGCATGGTCTATATATTTAGATTTTTGTTAGTATTGTTTAAAGGTTGTATAGTCTTTCAAAGTTGTGAATGGACACTTGCTATGGTTATTTCTTGTCTCTAGAAATTTACCATACAAATCTTTTACATTTTGAAGATATCATTTCTTGTTAATGTATTATTTTTATAATGACATTTTATTTTTATCACTTAAGTTCTTAAGGATTAATGTAAATTTTAAATTGTTAGGATTTTCAAATTTGTGAAGTGAATTGTCTTTCTAAATAAAACATGTTTTTCTTAGTTAGTCCTTTCCTTTCATACACTAAAAAAAAAAAAGAGTAAAATATGTCTTTTTCAAGTATTTTTGACAAATTACATATTATCTGAAGGTTTACAACACAGTAAATTGGAAATTTTTTATTACATCAAAAATTGAATATTGTTAACCACTTTAAATGAATTAAGCCATTTTAAACCATTTATCTCGATATAAAGCTTCAACAAAATTAATATTTAATACAAAGCTAAAATTAGTAATATTTGCCAGATATAATCAGTCACTTTTATAACCACTTAAAAGGGGTTTTTTGGAGGAATAAACCTAAATGTTATGTCCTTTGAATCCAACACTCATCAGAGTTCAAGAATTACTCAGAAAGCAATTAATTAATTCTCAGATATTTTATTTAAATGCATTTTGGATCAGAATTCTTGTCTCTTCAGTAAAGATACAATCCGCAACAGAGCCTATACTGATATTTCAGACTCTTTGAAATCAATCACAGTAACAAAGTAAGAATTAATATTAAGACATAAAAAATACATACAAACAATGGAATCCTGTTGTAATGAACTTGAAGGAATCCCAAAAATGTTTGTTAAATGTTTGTTAAATGAAAGTTTGTTGTAATAAAAATATACATAAATTATTATCAAGCAAGTTAAATAGTTAAATAAGAAGCCCGTATTTGAAACAAAGATGCTATGCAAATATGTGTTATTTATATTAGTTTCTTATACTTATTTCATGTAAATAAAGTAATTTAGTTCTGAAATTTTCAATTTTAAGTTATGCTCCAAATCAGATTTTTTTTTTTTTATGCTTTGGTTTCCTATACCAGAAGTTTCTATTCTCAAAATGGTCAATTTTAAAATATTTGATTATATATATATGTGTGTATATATAAAGCACGGAAGTGTTAACTTGCATTAAAATATTTATAAATTTACTCATAGATATTATTATACAGTTTTTATTAAATTAATTTTAGTATTCATTGTGATAAAAGCATATTTTGTTGTTCAGTATGATACAGATAATGATGGGAAAATTCCATTACAAGAATTGAAAAATTTATTAACAACAGAAGCTGATATTAGTAAGGATTTACCTCCTGAAGTAATAAAAGAGATTCTAGAATGGGCTGATTTAAATAAAGATAACTATTTATCTTATTCTGAATTTGAACATATGGTGAGTTACGTTGTGTTTACTTTTGGTTGTTGTAATCTTTAATTTTATATTAAAAATTTATGTCATGTTTTAAATAAGTGATTGATTTAAACTTTTTTTAAAATAAAGATGCATGCAGCTGATTTAGGTGCTGCGAGACCAAGATTTCATCGTTTAGTACGTTATGCTGCACTGGCTGTTATACCAAAGAGTCACAGAGCCATTGTTGTGAGACATTATATTGAACATTATGACTGTATGCCTCCACCTATATTTTTACTGTTAGTTAGTGTTATAGAGGTAAGATTACAGTTTTTAAAAAAGAAAAAATACTATAATTAAAAAATTAAATCCAAAATAGTTCAAAACAAAATTTAAGCACTCTTATTAAAATACAGTGGTACCTTATACTTTGAATTTAATTTACTCCAGGAGGCTGTTTGAACTTTGAATCACTTGAAGTCTGAATCGGTTTTTCACATTAGAAACAATGGAAAGTGAATTAATCCATTCCCAGACCTTAAACAATACTCATTTCAATAAACTTAAAATAGCAAATACACATAATTTAAGGTAAAAATAACAATTAAATGCTTTAATAATAAATTAAAACATAAAAAATGAAATAAAATATAATAAAATGAAAATTACTATCACACAGTTCTTGGATGCCATGGTTAATAAGTAAATGTTATATTGGATTGAACAGAAAGTTTTTGGGTATTTTTTAACAGCTGTCATTACTTATCCTAGCTGTGTGATTTAATTATAACAGTTCTGAATTTAATACACTATTGCTAATGTGAGATTGTATTCTTTGTTTAGAAGCTTATTTTAAACTTCACATTTTGTTTGAATAAAATCAAGTTTAAATGTCCTCAGATAAAAAGCATATCAGGTATAATATGAGTTTTAAAAAGGATGTAACATTGCATAAATGGTAAAAAAGAATTGCAATGTCTATGGGGAAGAAACTTTGAACATGTCACATGTGATAAAAAATAAAAAATTGCCAGGACAAATTATGACATATATATAGAAAATATATTTCGTCTTGACTATACATACATAGATGAGTCTTTGTCTACTTTCTGTCCTTTCACACGCTGTACAAGGCAATAACAATTCCACCGGCGAAGTCGACCTTTCTATGTAGGCTACCGTTCGCCTTTGCCGGTGGAATTGTTATTGCCTCGTACAGCGTGTGAAAGGACAGAAAGTAGACAAAGACTCATCTATGTATGTATAGTCAAGACGAAATATATTTTCTATATAAATGTCATAATTTGTCCTGGCAATTTTTTATTTTTTATCAAATGTAATTATTAATTTGTTATGCCACTGCTAGAGGATGTTTTAACTGTTTTACATTTTACGGCGAACGGTAGCCTACATAGAAAGGTCGACTTCGCTGGTGGAATTGTTATTGCCTTGTACAGCATGTGAAAGGACAGAAAGTAGACAAAGACTCATCTATGTATGTATAGTCAAGAAGAAATATATTTTCTATATATATGTATGTCACATGTTGTTTAAAAAGTTTTTAGGAAATTTTAAACTAAGAGATGGAAAATATAGCAGGAAGAAATTATTAAAAATTGAGAAATAACAAGCAATATATTTATATAACCAAACGCACCAAAAATAAAGTGAAAAAGTACTGAAAAGTTAAGAGCATAACATAAGAGTGAGAGACAACTTGGGCACACAACAGATGGCATTTAGACTTCAAGGGCATCTTTTTTTCCACTGTGTGCACAGTTTGAACTTTGAAGCATTGTTCAGACTTTGAGACCGATTTTCGTCAAATTTAGCATTTGAATTCTGAAGCATTCAAAGTTAGTGTCATTTGATGTACAAGGTACTACTGTATTTTGCATTACTTTGAGAGATAAGTTCTATGTAATATAAATTAAATGTTATTTGAGGCATTGCTATGCATAGATATATTTTAAAATATATAAAATTTATGAAATGGCCTGTAAGAATAAATATAAGAATTATAATTCATAATTAATTTACTAATTTTTTCTGTATATTAAAATGTATTATCTTTCTGATTACAGTTGTTCTAATATGACATTTTAATACAAATAATATAAAGACAGAAAGCAAAATAGCTTTCCTCAAACAATACAATACCAAATATTCTAATTAAATTGTTATAATACTGTACATTCAAATTTTGAAATTTAAAATATTAAAAAAAATTTTATCTATAAATTGTAAAATTCACAAAAATGTAAAAAATCAAAACTGAAAAATATGATAAATCTATACATTAAACATTAGCCTATTAGTTATGGCTATAATTAAAAGTAGATNCTCTAGTGCCAAATTACTTAGCATTTAATTAATAATAAATCTAATTTTAGATAACAAAATAACTAAATACTAAATTTTTTGAAATTTATTTAGGCTATGCATTGATTAGTGAAACTGAATTAAAAATTTTTGTAAAAACAGATAGTTCTGTATCTAGTGTTTATGAGATTTCTTTTATAATTTCTGTCTCTGATTCAAAAAAGTTTAAAAATGCTTGAAAGTTAGGCAGTTAGTCATAAGCTCCATAATAAAATAGAAAACAGATTTTAGTTCAATAAATCAAAAATTTTAATAAATAAAATGTTTTCAATCAATTATATGACAATTATTAGCATTTAAAATCACACTCAAAACTCTGTAGAACAGAATGATGTAGAATATTTTCAATTTAATAAACTTAATTCTAAAAGGATCAATTTTCTGTACATGGTGTTAAGATACAAAAATTTATAACAAATGTTAATTTTATAACAGTATTATTACATCATTACACTTCTGCACACAATTTATAAACATAAGAACAAAATAAGATTATAGTAGTCTTATATAACAAATTTTTGAAAATAATTATACAAATTAAATATTGTCTTATATCAGATATGTGAAAAAATATACAAAAACTTCTCATCTTTAATATTTTCTAATTTAAAGAGATGGTATCAGCATTGTAATTCATGAGTTTTGTTACATAAACAAAAAATATGAAGTGTAAAACTTCTATTATATCTGTAACAGTCATCACATAGAATATAATTAAAATAAAAGAAAGGGTGAATTTAAATTGATAGTAAAATTAAATTATAATAGAATTATAACAATAATAAAGTCATAATACAAATAAAATAAAAATATACAAGGGTGGTTTTTTTTTCAACTTTCGATGGTCCGTAAAACAAAGACAAGTGTAAATAACAAAATGAATTTATTACCATAAGTTAGGTACAAACATGGTTACTTTTCAACTTAATCATCATGAAGATTGAGGCATTTGTCTATCTGTGGACAATATTTGAAATCCCCTCTTCGTAGAATGCTGCTGTCAGTGATTGAGATGGATCTTAACATTGTTTTGAATATTGTCATTAGTCTTCAAACCTCACCCCTGCTAACCAAGTTTTCAGTTCAGGAAAGAGGTGGAAGTCTTCACACATTAAAGGTGTGAAGACTCACCTTTGAGACTTCCACTTAGCTCAACTTTTTAAACACTCAGCATATAGCCCTGATTTAGTGCCAAGAGACTTCTTCCTCTTTCAAAGATCGTCTACAGATCGACAAATGCATCAGTCTTCATGGTAATTATGTCAAAAAGTCAATGTTTGTACCTAACTTTTGGTAATAAATTCGTTTTGTTATTTACACTTGTCTTTGTTTTATGGACCATCAGAGGTTAAAAAAAAAACAGCCTATGTATTTGGAGTTCTATCAAAAGAAAATTTGATTCTTATAAATACACTTTTTCAATTGATTATGCATACTGTACTGTACATTCTAATGTAAATAAGTTACTTTTGTATTATGATTGCATTTTAAGAATAAATATTAAAAGTATATATTTTTTTATTAATTTGCATTTTAACATTTTAGCTTGCTGTTTACATTTACTATTGCGTCAAGTTGGATGAGTTCAGTGCAACCGGGCCTGTTCCTATTGATAGTCATCTTATATATAATCCATATCGCAGATATGAAGCTTGGAGATTTTTAACATATATGCTAATTCATGCTGGGTATGTTGTTGTTAATTGCAATTTTTGCATACATTAGAATTAATAAATGCAAAAATATAAAAAAAAACTTTCTTGTTTAATAAAAAGTTCAATATTTTCCGATAAAAGAAATGTTACAAAATTTATATAAATTTTTGAAAATAATTAAAAAACAGGTTTTTTTCAGGAACATTTTCATATAAAAAATTATTTCATTATTGATAAAACAAAATTTTAACTTTTTTTCTATTACCTTATTTTTTTATTTTGTTTTTTATATTTTTGTATATCTTTATTTGTTTAATTAGACTAATTATATGTTTATCTTATATTAATAACTTACATTTATATAGTTGAATATAGATTTTTTTATATGTATTTTAACTGACAAAAATCTTTACTTTTTAATAAAATGATGTTGAGAAGAAAATGTGTTATCACTTTCTAGACACTCTTACAAAATTGTCTTTAAATGAATGTAATTTTAAATAAACATAACTGTGTCTACGTTTAGATTAGCTTAAAAATGAGTAAAAGTAAAATTGTTATATAAATATTGTACAGTATTTGCTAATTTTCATAATTGAGTAAAGAAAATTTGAATCTATTTTTTTATTTGGCATTTTTATATCAAACTTAACAGTCATTTGTCAAATTTTTTCATATTATATTTCCAATGCTTTATTACCTAACATTCTAATATACATATATGAAAAATAATTCAAAAATATATTAAATTTGTCTACATGGCATTGCTTCTCTGTCTTAATGCAATAGAACATTTGTTTAATTGAAAAATACCACTGTTTCATATTATATAAAAATATTTATAAAATAATTGTTCTGCTACTTGTCTTTTCAAAGATTTATTTTTGACACTAAAATTACTTTTAATTTTGTTATTAAAATATTGGGTTAAAGTTTCCTGCATTGCATTTTTCATAGAATGAAATGCTAAATAATACTTGATCATACAACTTGATAACAATTATTATAGATTATGAGACTTTATTATAGACTAATGAAAACTTTATGAACTAACAATTTCGCTGACTTTCAGAAGCTTTATTTTAAGTTGTTGAAAAGTTTAATTAAAAAACAAAGTATTAAATGCTTTGCAGTTTATTAATATATTAACACACTAAATACTTTAAAAATCAAAGAAGTATCAATCCAATTTATTTTTTAAATTAAAATTTAAATAAATTACAGAGCGGTCCATATATTTTTCAATCTTCTTGTCCAAATAATACTTGGAATTCCTTTAGAAATGGTGCATAAATGGTGGCGTGTTGGTCTTGTGTATATGGCTGGTGTTATAGCTGGTAAGAAATTGTTTCTTCAGTAATAATTTGTAATTGAATATTTAATATTAAAAATATTTTTGTTTCTAAAATTTTTCTTTTATTTATTTTTTATTTGTCATTTGATGTTTCAGGAGCATGTTGAAAACAGTAGTTTAGTTGAAAAGAATACCAAGAGAAATTTAATTTAAAGCATATTAATTGCTAAAATACATATTTCTAAAATTAATGCTGTTTAAATATTTTTAACCTGACTTAAATTTAATATAATATACTTAGGTTGTTTAAAAATTATTAGCAGCACTGGAACTAAGCAGCTTATCAGTGATTTGATGAATGCATACTCTGTAATAAACAACTTTTGCTAACATGTATATAGAAGTGAATGAAGTTTAAACATCACTTAATCATATAAATTACTAAATACCATATAATAACTCTAAAAGCATATTAGCAAATATAGACTGCTTCACCAAAATCCAAATTATTATAAGGACAGAAGATATGATAGCAATGCAGAAAATTGCTGGATATGCTCTGCATGACTGTCAAATGATTTATGTATTTTGAATTGAGAGAAGGAATAGTTAACACAAATTAGAGTTGATTGACTAATCATAGTAATTGATAAAGTTCATATCATAACTGTGAGATCATTAATAAATGGTTTGATCATAGATATTTACTAAGTAGTTTGGTGAGCATGCTGTTATATTTTGTATTATTCACAATTCACAAAATTTTGATATAGAATTTTTGAGTTTAGTATTTATAATACATAGAATAAATATGAATTTGCATTACATGATCATTTTAAAATTTCATTTTTGACTTTTCAAATTTTCATTAAAATGTAGATGTTAAATGAAAATTAAAAATATCTTTTAATCAGAGTTCTTATTTGTGATCAAATTTGATAGTAAAATATTTTTTCTAAATTATTATAATAGATAAAATAAATGACAGTAACTTAGTATTTTCACTAAAGATTATTATAATTATGAGATTTTAAAAGAGAATTTATAATTATATTTAGTTACTTATAATAATTAATTATTATTCCCATTATATTAACTTCTCAGGATTGATTTCATGTTCCTTGACTGCTATCTCTATATATCTCATCTTAGTTTCTAATTTACCATATTAAAGAGATGTTAAATGGAAGTCAAATTTCATAAATTATCAATAATTTCCTATTTATTGTAATCATTTACAATAATAATAATAAGTTATTGTTAATTTTTATAACTATTAATATTATTATCATTTTTGAAATAAGAAACAATCCTAAACCTAAACAGCTATGTTATGTTTGTGTTTGTTAGCTGCAAGTTGATTTCATAGTTAGGATTTGCTGTAAGTTAAGAAGTTTGATGATGATTAAGGTTTTCTTTAGTTAGTCTAATTCTATAATTATTATTTTCCTTTACATTAATTATGACTAATAATAATATTTTGTGCACTTTTTATAATTAAAGCAGCTAAAATTATATTGCCTAATTGGAGAAGCTCAATAGTGACAATTAGATTTAGTTCAATAAAATTTTTATTTTTAACTAACTTTGATGCTAGGTATATGTTATTTTGTTATCTAATTGATTAATCAAATTATGGAAATATAGACAATAGGAATACAATCTGTTAAGAAATTATAAGACCGCTACATTTTTTAGTTTTCTCAAAACTAACAATGTTTAATGGTTATTTATAATTCTGAATAAAGTAAATACAATAAATAATCACATTTTGAACATTTAGGAATCTTAACATATTTTAGTTATCAGTTTCACAAAAGTTAAATTTTCACTGTTAATAAATTATAAGACCACCATGAGAAAATGGTTTAATCCCTTTCTTTATGAAAAATTTCTGTGATGTCACATGACTAATTGTAAAGGTTTTTTAACAGTTTTCTTAAGTTTAATTTCAAGTGGCTGTGATTAAACACTATGCCAGCAAGAAGTGAATTGGGAGAAGAAGAAATCTAGAAAATTTATTATTATGCTGGTACTGGTTACTCAGAAAGAACTGTAATTGGTCTCCTTAATAAGTCCAAAACAATAATTCAGCATTGAAAAAAAAATTATGGACAGAACAAAAGATCTGGTCAAAAAATCATTATCTTCATGGAATTACAGGCATGTTTTTGGTCTGGCAACTTAACAGAACATGTTCACAAGAGAGATTTCATGTGAAGTTGGGGCAAAAGTTTCATATAAAACTGTTTGGAAAACATTAAGGAAAAATAAGAATGCAACTTACACAAAACTGAAGAGTAAGTAACAAGGAAGATTAGAATGGATCAAGAACTGTATATCCTGGTAACAGTGCAGTGTTTTCAGACTAAAAGATGTTCAGTATTGATGATCCAGATTGGAATAATGCATATTGGCATGATTTGCACAATGCACCTAAGAAACTTTTAGTAGACAAATGGGTGGAGGCTCTGCCATGGTTTGGGGAACATTCTGTTATGATGCTAAACTCGTTCTTGTTAAAATTAAATTAAAATTTGAAAATTATCAGGTGTTATTGGAAAAACATTTGCTCCCATTTAGATCACATTTTAGAGGAAGAAAATGGTACTACCAACAAGATAATGCAAGACTTACTTAAGGCTAATAAATTAATGTTTTACCTTGACCATCAAGAAGTCCTGACTTAAATCCCATTTAAAACATTTGGGAATTTTAAGTCAGAAAGTATATGCAAACAATTGCCAATTTTCAAGTGTTCAAGAACTTGAATGTGAAATTATGTGCCAATGGGATAATGTTGTCAATTATCTACTGCAAAAATTGGTAGAATCAATGCCAAACAGGCTATTTGAAGTTATATGAAGAAATGGAGCAACAATCAACTATTAATCAACAATAAAGTTATTTCTCAATCTTTGTTTTCATGGTGGTATTGTAATTTATTAATGGTAAAAATTTGACTTTTGTAAAACTAATAACTAAAATGTGGTAAGATTGTTGAATTAATTGTTCAAATGTGATTGGGTTGCAATTTGAAAAAATTGTAGACCTATAAATTCCCACTGTCATCTGTCTCTCTATTCATCTGTCTTTCTTTAATTTCGAGAACATAGATAGATGAAAGACGAGACCAGATATGGAAACCTTGGGTCAGAAGGTTCCGATTAACTATATATGAATTTCTGATACAAACCAGAAGTCACATTATTTTAATTAAAAAATTTTTTCCCAAAACATGTTAGATAGATGACCGGCACAACTCTATTGTTAAAGGAAAAGTATGATGTACAGGGGCAAGACTACTAATTTGAGATGGGAAGAATATATTTTAAATTAAATAAATTAAAAATTGCAGCTTCAATTCATAATTTTTTAACAGACTGTATTTAACATTTGGATTTATTGTACATTGTGTTTGTTTCCATTTGTATTTGTCACTGCAATGAAACATTTCTGAAATTATGCTGAACTTTTCCTGTTACAAAATGGTGAAAATATATCACTTGCATACACAGTAAATTTTAAATAATTATCTCCTCAGGAATTTTCATGTGCATTGCATTGACTGGTCTGTGTAAATTGTTTAATTGAAAGATTTTGAGAATGTGCATAATTAAATATGCATAAGTTTATATTCAATCAGTAATTTTTATGAAACAAAAAATATTAGCAGTAATGTGTATAAGGAATTTCATTGAAGATGAAATAAACTTACATAAACTATTATTTTGTCACATCAAAGAGAAAAAATATACATATATTGGATTCCTTTTGGTGATATATCAAAATATTTGCAGTTAACCTAAATTGATAATATTTTGGGCATTGAATAAATTCTTAGCCAGTGAAAATTTTAAAAATAATGCATTTAAACAACCAGTGTTGCTAATTTTTGAATGACCTCTGTACTATTATGGTGAATTAAGTTTGTGGATTGATTTCTTCACTTTTGTAATACTATTATTAAATCTAATTAATTTTCAATGCTAATATTGCTTGCCCTAACATATTTTGGTAAATTCAATGCAGCATAAATTTGACCTTAAAGTTATAATTTTACTAAATTTAATACAGCAGATAAAAAGAAAAACGTTTAAAAAATTATATAGCTTACTAATTTATAATATTAATCAATTAAAACAGAAACTCATCAAATAAGCGGTAAGTAAAAAATTAATAAAAATGTTTAGATTTATTACTACAACATTCAACAAATAATAAAAATACAGGAAATCCTTGTTAGTTCGAAATTCAAGGGATGAAATAATTGTGGCTTTGAATTATTCAGTTTCGAATTATTCGAGATTTACATACAGTATTTCTGTAGAATATGCCAAATGCCATGCAATTGATGTGATTCATTAAGAAAACAGAATACAGTTACATATATTACATATACAGAATGCTATTTTCATTAATTAGTAATTGATTAATAATAATAATAATATGAATAAACTGTGTATAAATAACATGTGTCCAGGAGAATCTCACAGGTTGCCAGATAGATATTATATAAACTAAAGCAGAATTCCTCAAAATAGAGCCCAAATTATTTTTAAAGTTGCCCAATTGCAGTAGCCTAGATCCTACAAATATTTCAATTTACTACTGGTAGCCCAATCTTATAATCCTGAAAAATTTTCTCAGAAATTTACAAAGTACACAAAATGATAAATAATTTAAATGGTATTATTTATCATTTTTCATTTTAATAATTTTGATTGCGTAACAAAACAATTTCTGATTTTTTTTCAGTTTATTAAATTTTATAAAGTTCAGGTAATTTATTAAGAGATAAATTTAACAAATATATACTTTTGTACATAAATTATATAGAATTTGTTAATGAATAATAAAAAATAATTTTTTTCTTTTTTTTTGATTTATGATGGTGGATTAATAACAGAATTTTAATAAAACATTTTATTTTTAATTTTAATAACTTGGCAATTATAAAATATATATAACTGTTAATTAGAAAAAATAAATAATTAAATCATTGGAGAAGCAAAACATATATGCTTAGGAAGTCAAATGCTGTTTTAGTTTGTAAGGAATGTGACGGTCAGGGAAAGTCATGGAAATTAAAACAAAAATTTGAGTAGGAGCCCGCTTATTGCATGGAGGCACTTTAGTCTAAACAAATGAGTTAACATACTCGTATGACAATTTAGACAGAATTTTCACTTTGATTTTGCAGTAGCCATATTTTGAACTAACTGAATTTCTTAATGTGTAAATCTATATATCCCCAGCCAGGACAAAAGTATGGTTATGAACTAATGGGATTTTGAACTATCCAAGTTTGAACTAACTAGAATTTCTTGTATATGTGAAATTTAAATTTTTATATGAAAGTATTGTATACAATTAATTTACTTTAAACTTTAATTAATAATTTAGTGACTTAATTATTTCCCTAAATATGAAATTTTAAGTTTTATAGAAATTTAATTGATTTAAAATTTTTCCGTAATTTAAGAAATAACTCTTAAAATGTTAATTAAAATGACATTAAATGTCTTAATTACATAATTATTAATGATGATAAATATCTTTATTACTGTTGATGGATGTTTCACAATGTTCTCTATTTGATGAGAGGCATCTCTGATCTCCATGTACTTAATATGCATGGTCTGATCAATTAAAAAATGAAAATGGTGTTAGATAAAATCTACTTAATATGTGCATTCAATCTAATATTTGTCAAGAATTCTGTGACTGAATATAGGCAGCACATTTCACTTCCTATACTTTAATTTGAATAGGAATTAAACTTAAAATCATTAATTTATTTGAAATACACACTCATTGACAAAACTTATGCATCATGAAGGAAGCATTGAATTCATATGAAACTTTATTAGTGCGAACACAACGACAATGGTAGTAAGCAATTACAATGTCATAACAAAGTGACAATGGATGGTACAATTTAAATGAACCTTTAGTACCTTGTAGGACCTTCTCTTGTCTGGACATATTTACAATACATTCAGAACCATATGCTGTCTATATATGTTGCCTATATGTCACCATGCAACAGATTTGTCCACAGATATAACTGTTGCCTTCATATCTTTTGCAGTTGTAAATGGCCAATGCTGGAATCCTGTTGGTCTCAAATGCTTGATGGGTGACAGATATGGAGATCAGGTAAATCAAGGAACTATGGCAACATTATGTAGATAGCAGAAGATCCATTGACATCTAATTTTGGTGTTTGGAGAGGTTTTATTTAGGGGAATGCTAAAATGGGATTGATTATGTTGTTATTAGTATTTTAAACAATAATTAAACTCTCACTGAATCTAATTGACTTTAAGAAACTGGTCCAAAATTCTGTTCAAAGTGACTTGGCCAGTAATTTGCAAGAGATTTTATAATTTTAATTGATGATGATAATGGACAATTATAACTTCGAAAAACTAATAACATAAAAGTTATTTAATATGAAATTAAATTTGGAAGCTAATTTCTATTAAATGATACTTTATTGGACTTTTTCAACATATTACATCAGAGTTGTAAACGGCTTTTATTATTGCCATTATTTAAAATTACTACTGTACTGAACAAGTTGATTTGAATAGAAAAAAATATTGGATTAGTTCTTAAAAATATTATGATTTAAATTTATCACCTGTCAGTTACCTTTTTCATCTTTAATTAATGATTAGTAAAAATTATTTTATTTTTTTAACCCTTTGGAGGGCATACCTATGGCAAATTGCTGCACAGTTTTGACAATGTATTGTTTAAGACATTGTACAAAGGTAATGTAGTATTCTCATAGAATATATTAGGGGCAGTCAAATGAAAACGAGACAGACTATATAACAAGTGTGGCACGGAAGTTGGTAATGCAGGTAGGTGTGTATATAGAAGTGCCCTCTATTGGGAATCAGGAAGGAACAGTGTGAACGTTCATCGCTGTGCCATTTGTCTGTTAGACGTGCTCAAAGTGAGGTCGGCGAGTCGTGTGTGTGTCCACCATCACTATGGAGGTCTGCTGCTCGTTGACTTTCTGGAACACAGCGCCACAATTAACACACAGCAGTACATAGAAACTTTGCAAAAATTGAAGTGTGCCATCAAATTCAAACACCCAGGAATGTTGACAGACAGCATCATTCTGTTGCAGGATAATGCCCATCCATATGTTACCAAGATTGTTTTGACTACGCTGCAGAAGTTTCTCTGGGAACTTCTGCAGCATAGTTTATACACATCCTCCATACAGTCCCGATTTCTCCCCATGCAATTTCCATATTTTTGGAATCCCAAAGAAAGACATTCATGGCCGTCAATTTGCTTCAGACAAAAAGGGTACAATCTGGGTACAATCATGGTTCCGTAGGCATCCGTAAACATTTTTCTATGAAGGCATTGACCATCTTGTCTCACAGTAGGATAAATGTATTAACAGTTATGGCAATTACTTTTGAAATAATAAACAGTTTACTTACTTTTTTTCCATCTGTCTCATTTTCATTTGACTGCCCCTAATATCATTATCTATGCACGAAATGGTTTTCCTGTTTTTAATCATTTAGTTGTTTCTGAGCTTTAAATTAAGTGATATTGTATCTCAAGTATACTTGCTGTTAAGTGCATTGTGAAGCAAATATAATTGGGCTGCAATTTGAAAATTGCAGACCTATAAATTCCCACTGTCTGTCTGTCCTTCTATGATCTCGCAAACAAAGTTAGATAGGTGACTGGCATGACACTATTGTTAACAGGAAAACTGTGATATACAGAGGCAAGACACTAAAATTGATAGCATATATTTTAAATTAAATCAATTAAAAATATGATTAAAAATTGCATCCCAGCATTGTGACGATGTTATAATAAATAATTGTATGTTTGTGTTTACTTTTTAATTTATTTTTTGTGTGTTTGAAAGGGTATGTTATGTTTTGCATATCCATTGCATAAATATCTGTATTTAATAATGCCATAGCTTTCAATAAATTCTTAGACTTGTATTAGTTTGAAAATATACCAAACAACTTTTGGGGTGCTTAGATTTGCATGATGTTTCTAGCTCTAATACAGCTTTGACTCCAAAGGAATTGGATGTTGCTTTAGAATTAGTTGTAAGGGAATTGATAGGAAAAGGGAGGAGAGCCAGAATTGATTGATTATGACACTGAAACTGAATCAGAAGAGTGAGAGATTATAGAAGATAATTGGGACAGTAACTCAGAACAATTGGCTAATTAGACAGATGACTTTTTGTAAAAGACAAGAACAGTAGAACAAAATTGATCTGTTAAGAATGTGATAAAAAACATCTGCAAGGAGCACAGTCATATAATCACTATGTGACATTTGTGAAAATTAGCAACAGATGGTGTTGGAATGACCTATTTTTATTAATCTAGATGATTTATTACTGCATTTATTCAATAAAAAGTTTGATTATTAAAGATTAATTTTCATTTATTTTATTCATGTTTTCAAAAATAAATATTTCAGGATATGAAATAATATTTTGTAAGCAGTATAATAGCCACAATGCACCCTCTCATGAATGCCATGCCCACCAAAGGGTTAACTAATGCTGATATATTTTTAATTGTTAAAAATGCTCAAAAACAAAGTAAAAACATTTTTAATATATTGAGGAAATCATAATTTAATACTAGATAAGTGTTTTGAAGCTTTCAAACTATCTTTAAATGCATTGAAAACTTTGTTCCAATGAAAATGAAAGCAAACAGTTTGACAGAACATTTCAAAAATGTGCTATTCAAAATTGTTTATGTTGCTTATGTATGAAAATGTTTGCTTAATTTGTTTTTACTGTTAAATTAAAAAGTTATTTATTTTATATTTTTTGAGATCCCATGAAGTGTTGACACTAGACACTGGACTTTTTCATGGACATCCACTTTATTTTCTTATGTACTGTAAAATACATAAGAAAATAAAATGGATGTGAAACTGATTGTTTTAATTTTCAATACACATTTTGGGCTGGTGCCTCTCATCTAGAGGATTTGATCCCGGGATCTCAAAAATCAGGATCCCAGGATCCTGACAACTTTTCAGTCCCAAAATTTTCGGGATTAAGTTTTACCTAATCCCGAGATTTTCGGGATTGACATCATTTTAAAAAAGTTGCAAAATAGACTGCATGAAGAGAAATGTTCAGTGCCAGTGCTTTTAACAGAATTGCTTGCCTATCATTTTAATATAAAATACAAGAAATTTTATTCCAAGCAAGCAGCAGAAATTAACCAAGTGGGCTTGCGATGCTTGCTTGGAATAAAACTTGTATTTTCAACTAAAATGATAGGCAAGCAGTTCTCACTGGGTTACTTGGTAATATACTTCATTTTTGTATTTTTGAATTTTTGCGGGCGCCAATCGATTTTCTGGTGCAGTCAAGAGCACTACTCAGTGCGTTTTACATGTCAATGTGTCAGCCATCTTGTTTTGCCAGTGTAGTTAATATAGACCCGACGCCTCTCACTTAGGGGGTCGACCTTAGGTGAAAAGGTTATGACCCTCGCCTTGCCCGCGATCTGTCAAGATGATGTGAGAAAGTCTTTTTACCTTTCGGGGTAGTGGTTTGCTGGACGCTGAGAGACTCGCACAGAGACCAAATTTACAAAATTAACGCGTTTATTTTTAGAAAGACATGCTTACAATGATCGAAACAATCGGGATTGTAGCCTTTACTCCTACAATCCCGATCCGTGTCGACCGGACTGTTTTCTTCCATCCTCCCCGTGTCCTCGAAGCTTATAAGTATTTACTAACGATTCCTCCAACTTCCATCAAACCTAAACGCGTTTTCTCAGCAGCTGCATATATGTGCAACAAATTGAGAAGCAGACTTGGTGATGAGACACTGGATGCGTTGTTATTTCTCAGATCATATTTTCGCAATTCAAATTAGAATGTTCCTATTAGATTAGTTTTCTTTATATTTAAGAAAAATGTGACTGATTAATATTATTTTTAAATACTTTTTGCTAAGAAACTTACTTTACTACCTACTTACTAGGTTGTTATATGAAAGTAGTCTATTTAGTCGATGTTAAGAGAGATTTTTGTTAATTTTCAACGTTTATTTGCATAGTTTGTTACATAAAGGTTTTTTCAATTTATGTGAGTTTAAAGAGATGTCAGTGATGCTTAAAAAAGAATAAATTTAACATGAAACAGTGATTTTAAGTCTGGTTAGTCTGACTCTAAGTCTGATTAGTTAGAGTGATTAAATTAACTAGGTGTATACCATAAAATACGTTGATTTTTGTCTACATTTTGATTTTTGATTTCTGTAAGATTTTCTTATTTTTTATTAACCCTCAATACCGAAATGATCCCGGGATTGAATAAGTATAATCCCAAAATCCTGGGATTAGAAATAAGGATCGGGATCGAATTCCCTACTCTCATCTGATACACATTTTCTACAGCAATTTTATTTTATTGTTGACATACATAAAACCAAAACAACACCACTGTGTACATTAAACCAGTTAAAAATTTCTAAAAATGTTGTAATTTTCATTTAAAGAATTACTTGCAGAGTTCCATTTTTTACATTGGATACAGTACCAATAATATTGCGCATACCATCGGACAGCAGCCATATAATACTTAACACAAGTTTAGCACTCTGCGAATCATCCCACAAACTTCACGTCCACGTTAATTAATTTGCATATATGCAAATTAATTAATGTAAAATATGTAAGAAAATAAAGTGGATGTGAAAAAGTGCAGTGTCTAGTGTCAATACTTGGTAGTGTCTCAAAAAATATAACATAAAAAGAGGACACTGTTTCAACATTGAGATGTTATTCATTTTGTTAAAAGTATTATTTATTGATTATTTAACATGCTGTTAAAAATGATTCTTTAAAACATGAGAAAAACAACATTATTGGAGTAGGAAAGCAAACACCACTTCCCTAGTTCTTTTGGATCTCTTAATTCTATCTTCAGAGAATAAAGTTTACGAAGAAGCACAAAACGTATACAAAATCAAACAACAATTTAAAAACAGACCATACTTTTTACTTTCAGTAGAGCACATTTTACAAATATACTTTATTTTTAAATTGAAAGCATTCATGAATGTTTTTATTCAGTTGAAATGGGATTTTGTATACATTTTATTTTGTTTATCTTTCTTGTTTTTTGTGAATTTTCTGTCTGAAGATGAATTTAAAAGATTTGATAGTAGTGGGAAAGTGATATTTGTTTTCCTTCTTTCTCCAATAAAGCTGTTTTTCTTGTGTTGGTTGAAGTTTTGTTTGGAATACTGATGCATATAATATGATTATCCCCTCTCTTGAAAATTAGGTCAATGTCTAATTAACCCAGTAATGATATTACAAAATTGTCATTTGGCATTTTTTATTTAGTATAAATATATATTTTTATTTGCTATTGTTAGAAGTTATTGTATGCTAAATGAGTTTTTGAGATAATTTCCATATTGTTAACTTTGCTCACTTTGAAACCAATATCCTTCTTTTTGTGTATAAAGAAACGTGTTAATTTCATTTAATTTTTATATTAAATTCTCCTTCAGCTGAGGACTATTAATATAATATATTTGAATGGAAGAAATTTAGAATGGAACTCCAACAAAATAGTTTGTGTAGTTTGTGTGTATAAAAGGAAAGATGTGGCTAGTTTAAATTGTAAAAATAAAATAGTTAGTTAAAATCATTTATAAATGAATAAAGAATGTAAGGTTATTTTGTTATACAAAGATAAAATCAAAATAATTCATATATGCTAAATTTATGGTTTCGAAATGAGTATGAACTTTTGCAAAAATAAATAAATAGATAAATAATATTGAGCAATATTCAGAGCAATGAACTATATAAGCTGATGTAAAGCAATAGCACTTATGCAACAATGTAATGAATGTGCAAAATAGTCTGTTTAACAGAGTGCAAATTATTATAGTTTACTGTAACAAAAATTTGGTGGAGATTTCAGAATCATGTAAATGAAAGCAAATCATAAAGGCTGTAGATAGTTAAAAAAATTAGAAGTATGATTATGTCAAAAGAATTGGAAAACTGGAAAAGGGGCAGACCTATCAGTGCAGAACTTTGAAAAGTATTATGGAATTATGCAAAGATCACTTGAGAACTGAGTCAAGTAAATTGTCAGTTAAATTATTTTTTAATAAGACAATGCAAAGACACTTACGGGGAAAATAACTATGGCTTGGTTTCAGAAAAAGGATCAACCTCTTGCCTTACATAGTTTGGATCTTAATATGATTAAAAGCTTGTGGGAGTGTCTAAAACACAGAGTTAATAAATTAAAACCAACAATGCTACAGCATTTCAACATCTTTCTGGAAGGATGAAATAAAATTTTCCACACCAAATTCAGCAACTGATTGATTTAATGCCTGAAAATATTGCTAAAGTGATCTGGCAAAGATACAACTCATCTAACTAAGTATTGAAATTTAGCACATTGTAAGAAATAAATTGACTTGAGTCAAAGAAACTTTTTGCATATTCATTACTAAAGTGTTACACTTTATTTTTTATGATCAGTCATGTATACTAAAGTTTTGAAATTTGGCAGAGTTATTTTTATATATAGGGCATTAATGCTACTAAGTTTGGCAGTTAAAGGTCAAGGGATGGAGAGATAGGAGGTTGTGTCATATCTTAATTAATTAATTGGGTCAGATGTAGTGAAAGTTTTACTAGTTATTAGCATTTAGAATTTGCTCAGAAGTTCACTCCTACACCCAAAAATTATTTTTTAATAAAATCTCATAACAGATGGAGTCACACATAACTTTAACTTTGTAAATTATGATTGCTGGAAAAGTCAGGCATGATCTCTTGTCAGCCTTATTTTTTTTTGTACATTTAACATTACAAGAAAGCCAGACATCTTTTTACATATTGATTAGTTAACTTATTTGTAGTAGGATTTAAAATTTTTTTTTAATACCATCTTAAAAAGATAAAATATTGTGAGGATTAATAAAAAATGTATTGTTAGATGTTTAGGATAATTTTATCATTTTACTAAAATGCACTATTGATATTCTATTTAACATATTATGATACTGCTTACATTATTGATGAGACTATGTCTTGTCTCTAAAATTGTGCTGCTGTCAACGGCTGTACACCTTAGAGGTATGAAGGAGTGCATGTTAGGAGTTGCAATTTGGCACAGAGTGTTTGGTGCCCAATCATGCGCACATAAAATAAACCAGACTTTCAGGTAGTCGGGACCAAGAACTGGGTCAAAGGAAAATACAAAATGCTGAGACTGTTTCTACAAACAGGTGCAAGTGAGAGATTTGCACATGTGTTGCTCGCACTCTCTGAGACATAGACTCGTCCCAAAAATAGACTTTGCCATTTTACTTGTTATATATTAAAAATTAATATTAATATTTGTTTTTTAATGTAATAATTATGAATATTCATAAAATTATAAGAATAATATTTATTAATATATACTTTTATGTGTAAGAATAATAATATGCTTTTTAAATAGGATCTTTAGGAGCTTCAATATCTGATCCTAAGACATTTTTGGCTGGTGCTTCAGGTGGAGTTTATGCTTTAATTGCTGCTCATCTTGCAAATGTTGTTATTGTAAGTGTATAAAGTGAATATATATATATATATATATACATATATATATTGAAATGATGAGCCTTTTAGGCATATTTTTCTTAATATGACTAAATACATGATGTTTTTACACATTTTCTGAACTTTGTTGCAGCTCTTATACAACTTTGTCACATTTTATCCACAGAACCAGATCTTTAAAATATATTAAAATAAATAAATAATGTTAAAATGTAATTGTCAATAAAATATATGGTAAAGATTAAATATGAGCTTTATAAGAAAAATATATAAATACAGTAAGGCCTCATAAATAATCAAAAGTGAAGTTTAGTAGTAAAACAAAATTACTACTAAAATTTTTGCAGTGATTTCAGAACAACAGTAATGTTTACAGATTTAATTTTTGTAAGTACAGAATTTAGTTACAAAATTACTATTTCAAAACTATACCAAAATGTTTATTCAGAAATTCCAATTAGCAATATTTTTTTTTTTGTAAAAATTGCTAATTAAAGTTCTCACAGTCCACAGTCTTTAGAAGTCCTTAAGAAGTGCATAATTTTCTATTACTGACTCAAAAACATTCATGGAAAAACATTTCTTTACAAAAATCATTCTCTGCTGGCCAATTAGAAACAAGATAAGAGAACAGTGTATAATCAAGACTTCGGTGGTTTAGAGTTGGAATGATTTATTAATGGGTTGTTCATTTTTGAACAAATTTAAAAAAGAATTGCCACAATTTATTCCTTTTGTAAGCAATTTGTCAATGATGTGAATTGCACATAGAAATATTCCAATCGTGAATGTTTTGATTGATTTTAATTTTTAATAAATTTAATGAAAAATTAATGTTTATAAAAATAATATTAAATAATAAATTCATCTTATAATAAAAACTTTTCTGTCAACATCCTATATACATGTTTATCAATTTTGTTCAAAATTACTGCAAAATAAATTTTAGAATTTTTATGAAATTATTATATATACAGTAGAATATGCAAGAGCTTGAAATAATTTTATTTTACTCATTTTTTACTTTATACTGACAGGGAAGGTCACACCTGATAGAAAATTTTGGCTGATGTTTTGCCACAAAATAGGCTACTATTTTGTAGAAAGAAAAGTCTCAGTTTAGTGATTTATATGGAAAGATAATCATAAGCAATGCCCGGTGTTTTGTGAGAAAATGCCATTTGAGTTTTATGAAATGCCTTAGTTTAAATAGTAGATATTTGAATTTCCGTTAGTAGAGTTAAATATCATAGGGTAGAAATAGCTGTAAATAATAAACTAATGAATTGTGGATCATGTCTTGTAATATATATTTTTTTTCTTTTTATTATTTTATCTTTTTAATTTCTGTTATTCAAAAACTTCAAAACACAAAATTTTAATTTTAACCTTATTTTTTCTGAAACTTATTTTGTAAAATTCAAATGACATTTTCTTGTGAAGGGATTGCCGATGCCATCTAATTTAAAGGCATGTAATTATTTTTCAATATGATATATTTTGTGATGAAATCTCAGATGAATGCTTTCTGTCAGGTGTGCCACCTCCTTGTGAGTATGAGATGTAAACATTTAGCTTTCACTTGTGTAAAGAATTGTGGAATAGTCCACTTATGTAAGTTAAGGACTGTATTCTATTATAATTTCTTAACAGGTAATAGTTAATACCTAAATTTAAATCAGTTTAACATTTTCTTTTATAAAATTTTGGTTTTTCATAAATTATGAATACATTAATCACAAACAAACTTAGTAATAAAAATGAAATTTTATGGTATGAGATCTTTTGCTTATTTGTTAAATACTAACTAGTTACAAGCTTCATTTATATTTATTTCTTCTATAATTATAACAAAATGTATGCATAGTCAACTGTTCAATATTATTTTAGATATAATCTTAAATGCAGGGCTGTTGAGTCGGAGTCGGGAGGAATTTTTGGCCAGAGGAGTTTGGAAAAAATGTGTCGATTCTGACTCCGACTCCCGCATTTTAAATTTACTTTAGTTTTTTTATATAAATGAAAGAAAATTTATTATATATTTATTAATTTTTTAAAATCCTTTTGTATTTTGTTATAATTCATTCATTTTAAATACAAATGTATCAATTGAATTTATTAAATATGTAGTATTCTTTGTAGTATTTGTGTTTAGTAGTTAAATTATTTTGACCAATTGAATTTGAATATTTTTGAATCATTCCTTTATTATCCCTGCTCTAAATAAGTACTCTTTTTTTCTGAATGAGTCAGACTAATTGATCAGAGTACATATTTTTCTTTTCTGAACAAGGGGCTGAAGTAGCTAGCTAGATCGCACACTTTTTAGTTGGACTAACTCTTCTGGAAGGGTGAAATTGCCCAAATGCTGTCAAATATACGTAGATGTAGAATTTTATTGCCCCCTTTCTCCTCTTATTAAATATTTGTTAAAAATTAATTTTTTTTTATACAAATAAATATTGTATACTGTAAGTTAAATATTAAAATACTAACTATAAAAGTACTTGGGTAAAAGTACCCTAGGCTCCTTTCAGAGTTCGGAGTAGGTTACCCCCCTGTGAGCACCTCTGCCCCCATAAAATGACTTCGTATTTAATTTTGTCAGAGTTGGAGTTGGCCTACTAAAATTATCAGGAGTCAGAGTTGAGTGTTTTTTACCGACTCCGCAGCCCTGCTTAAATGGTTAAAAAGGCTCACTATATTCAATTCTTTGTGTATTGATATACAGATTTTGAGTATATAAATGCTTAAAAATTTTCTTGCAGTTCTTAAAAGTTCTTAAAAAAAAGTACTTAATTTTTAAAGGAGAAAAGAAATTAGAACCATATATAGTATAGAACCAGAAACAATATTCTGAATGAATATTGTTTCTGAATATTCTGATTCTAATTTCCTAATGTTCTGATGTCCTTGTTAAGAGTAATAAGGAATGTTATATTGGATCTTAATAATCTGCAAGATTTTTACTGATAGGCTATATTTTGTTGAATTTTGTCAAAAAATGTTTATAGTGTATGAAATATACACAATAAACTACTTGCAGATTTCTTTCTTATACTATTTTCAGACTAAAAATGACTTCTTTAAGGAAAAAACCATCTAAATCAAGCAGTGTTTTCCTGATTCATAATAAAATCAGAAAAAGCTGCTGGATTATTCCATTATCTTTGTCACATAATCTAATATTGTAAGATTTTTATTGAATGTACTTTTTATGCTAGAAACAGATAAAGAATATGTTATGTATAACATACTTTATATCAGTTAATTGTTTTTTTTTATAGTTTTTACAAGAGCCTTAAAACTCCACTACTAAATTTAAAATAATATAAACTCAAAGAATTCTTTAATGGAGTGAAAGAAAGAAATGTACAACATAAGTCAGCAGTTTTGAGGTTAATTCAGCATCACACCTTAACTTCACAATAGAATTCCAAACATCTATTATAATAAATATAAGTTATCATTGCCAGATAATCATTATGTTAGTAGTATTAAATTCCACTAATATTCAGTTTCATGTATGTAGTAATATTCAGTTTCATGATGAGCATTAAGATCAGAAACACTTATAATATTATAAGTTTCTTTGTTTTTTACTCCATTTTTTGATTAATTTATATTTTAGCTTAACATGATTTATTTTGGCTCATAATATGTAAAATAATTCAGTGTGAAGTCTGTCTTGCCAGTCTATCATAGAACAGATCAATGCAATCTTTCTATGTTTTTAGCTTTTGTTTTTACTATAATAATGTGATAAATTATTAATAACTGCAAATATAATAAAAGTATATTGTTAGAATTTACAAATATGTAAAATAAATATATATACATATTTTGGAAGTAAATAATTTGTTATATTTACAGAACCAACTTTGTCACATTTTATCCACAGAACCAGATCTTTAAAATATATTAAAATAAATAAATAATGTTAAAATGTAATTGTCAATAAAATATATGGTAAAGATTAAATATGAGCTTTATAAGAAAAATATATAAATACAGTAAGGCCTCATAAATAATCAAAAGTGAAGTTTAGTAGTAAAACAAAATTACTACTAAAATTTTTGCAGTGATTTCAGAACAACAGTAATGTTTACAGATTTAATTTTTGTAAGTACAGAATTTAGTTACAAAATTACTATTTCAAAACTATACCAAAATGTTTATTCAGAAATTCCAATTAGCAATATTTTTTTTTTTGTAAAAATTGCTAATTAAAGTTCTCACAGTCCACAGTCTTTAGAAGTCCTTAAGAAGTGCATAATTTTCTATTACTGACTCAAAAACATTCATGGAAAAACATTTCTTTACAAAAATCATTCTCTGCTGGCCAATTAGAAACAAGATAAGAGAACAGTGTATAATCAAGACTTCGGTGGTTTAGAGTTGGAATGATTTATTAATGGGTTGTTCATTTTTGAACAAATTTAAAAAAGAATTGCCACAATTTATTCCTTTTGTAAGCAATTTGTCAATGATGTGAATTGCACATAGAAATATTCCAATCGTGAATGTTTTGATTGATTTTAATTTTTAATAAATTTAATGAAAAATTAATGTTTATAAAAATAATATTAAATAATAAATTCATCTTATAATAAAAACTTTTCTGTCAACATCCTATATACATGTTTATCAATTTTGTTCAAAATTACTGCAAAATAAATTTTAGAATTTTTATGAAATTATTATATATACAGTAGAATATGCAAGAGCTTGAAATAATTTTATTTTACTCATTTTTTACTTTATACTGACAGGGAAGGTCACACCTGATAGAAAATTTTGGCTGATGTTTTGCCACAAAATAGGCTACTATTTTGTAGAAAGAAAAGTCTCAGTTTAGTGATTTATATGGAAAGATAATCATAAGCAATGCCCGGTGTTTTGTGAGAAAATGCCATTTGAGTTTTATGAAATGCCTTAGTTTAAATAGTAGATATTTGAATTTCCGTTAGTAGAGTTAAATATCATAGGGTAGAAATAGCTGTAAATAATAAACTAATGAATTGTGGATCATGTCTTGTAATATATATTTTTTTTCTTTTTATTATTTTATCTTTTTAATTTCTGTTATTCAAAAACTTCAAAACACAAAATTTTAATTTTAACCTTATTTTTTCTGAAACTTATTTTGTAAAATTCAAATGACATTTTCTTGTGAAGGGATTGCCGATGCCATCTAATTTAAAGGCATGTAATTATTTTTCAATATGATATATTTTGTGATGAAATCTCAGATGAATGCTTTCTGTCAGGTGTGCCACCTCCTTGTGAGTATGAGATGTAAACATTTAGCTTTCACTTGTGTAAAGAATTGTGGAATAGTCCACTTATGTAAGTTAAGGACTGTATTCTATTATAATTTCTTAACAGGTAATAGTTAATACCTAAATTTAAATCAGTTTAACATTTTCTTTTATAAAATTTTGGTTTTTCATAAATTATGAATACATTAATCACAAACAAACTTAGTAATAAAAATGAAATTTTATGGTATGAGATCTTTTGCTTATTTGTTAAATACTAACTAGTTACAAGCTTCATTTATATTTATTTCTTCTATAATTATAACAAAATGTATGCATAGTCAACTGTTCAATATTATTTTAGATATAATCTTAAATGCAGGGCTGTTGAGTCGGAGTCGGGAGGAATTTTTGGCCAGAGGAGTTTGGAAAAAATGTGTCGATTCTGACTCCGACTCCCGCATTTTAAATTTACTTTAGTTTTTTTATATAAATGAAAGAAAATTAAATATATTGGATATTCGAATACAGATTATATAGACCCGAAATTGTCAAAGAAAGTATAGAAATATCTAAATTATTTAAGATTATTTAGAGTAAAACCTGTGTAAACCGGAATTTTTAAATATAAACTATAACAGATATCTCGTTCTGCTGTATACTAATTGCATTATGTGATCTGTTTATCTGTCCTCTTTATCCAGGTTAAGTTACATACTTGTACTCAAATATCTCTTCCGTTTCCGCGTTAGACAGGTTTCCTGCTTATAGTAAATTTAACATAGAAAGTCGCTCTGTTCCGAAGAATTCTTTTAGTTTAGGCAGGTTTTGTCTTAGACAGGTTTTACTGGATTCTTTTTTAATTAGATCTTGTTTCCAAATATCTATCTATATATATATATATTTTTTTTTTCATGTTTTTAACAAATAAAAGTAAACAAATTCTCAAAAATAAATTAAATCGACATGAAAACTAATTTAACTAAAAGACGAGTATACTAAATTAATGAAAAAGAATTCTGTAATTTAGACAGATAAAATTTATTTTTAAAAACATACAAAAGTATCTAAAAGTAAAATAAAGAAATAAAATTATTTTAAGGAAGAAGCGAGAGTCAATTCCCTTTGCTTTAATTCGACTGAAATATAATTTAGTCTTTGGGAGTTAAAATAAAATAAAATAAAATAAAATAAAAATTTCTTCAAAAATTCTTTTAAAATTAAAATATTCTTTATATAGGCCTA
>NW_019384363.1:362571-376673 GCF_000671375.1 Centruroides sculpturatus | reverse complement strand
ATAAAGTATATTGTCATTCATTATAATCATAACCTAAGAAAGATGAGTCGGAGTCTGAGCCGATCATAAATATAAGTCCTTTTCCTTCTCCAAAAGCCTTATATATAAATATATATAGCCTATAAATTAATAAAAACTGAGATTTTTAACCATTTATCAAAAGAAATTTTTATTTATATCAATTTTTTAATTTATTTTTAATCCTTTGTGTCCCTTTGTGTCTTAAGGCATAATAATACTTCGTATAACATTTACACTCATCTTAAATGATTAATAAATGTCTAATATATAATTTGCATGTTTCGATCAGTGGCTTTAAGAATAAGCAATTTAGTTATTCTCCTAAGGCCTGGCGATTTAAGGGCCTCAGACACGTAACAATATATTCTTAATCCTATACACGGAATTCAGTATTAACTAGTGTCCTGGTCCTTGTACAGTATCAGGTATCGTGCGATAAGAGCTATATATTATATAAAGTTATATAGAAGAGGGCCTCTCAAATTTACGTTTAAGGCCTCGTATTACCTACACAGCTGTCTGATTTTAATTAAAAAAATAATCAATAATATTAAAATTATTAAATCGAATCCTTCTTATAAAACTTGCGTAAATGAATTTAGAGCAATGTTTTCTCCCACAAAATTAATAGAAACGGGATTGAAAAATACAATTTAATTAATTATATTTTTTTATTTATTATACAAATCTTACGAATAAAAGAAAGAATATACAGGGAAGCTTAGGAACTTCCGGTCTATAACGTGATAAATTTAATTAATCGCTGATTTTTAATTGAATTAATATTAATTATTTACTAATATATCTTTATAAAGTTTCGATTGTCATTAACAAGTTTGTAATGCCTAGATAAATATTATTGTTTAAATTACATGTTAGTGAATTGCACTTATTATAGTTACACTTTTGGAAATATTGTCTCCAATGGCATCAATTCTCTTTCTAATATTACCTTGTTTCGTAAAACTTGGCTCATAATCTGTGATTTGATATACGAGACCAAAGTCTTTTCTGTGATTTACAGCCGGATAATTATATTATTGTTTGATGTTTCATAACGATAATCGCTATTAAAATGTTTAAGTGGCATTTATGAAAACAATTAATTCTTATCTACGATTTTAAAATATTCAATTTATTGTTTAATTTGAAAGGAAAATTCATAAAGACAATGTTAAAGATTTTAAAGATAACACTAGACCAGTTGTGTTGTTTTAAAAATAGATAATTTTTTTTAATGTTCCTTATTAATTTTATGAATATTTTTTAAGGTTTTATAATATAAAAAATGACACATTTAAATAGAAATAATCTTAAATATAATTCAGATAGAAAATTAAAATATGGGGTGGTCCAAAAGTCAGTTAACACGTAAACGTAACTTTTCCCCCTCGCCACTATCGTAATGAGTTAAAATTCCATCTGGTCCTTGGATTTTTTAATAAAATTCTTAATTAAGATATATTTATGTCTTATTTTTAAGTTGTATAAAAAAAAATAACAAATAAATAAATAACGTGTAGAGTGGCCCGAAAATCAGTTAACCCTTGTAAAAACTAAATTGCAATTGGTATTGGTAATTAAATTCTACAGTGGTTAACGAACTTTTGGTCTAATATGTATATTATTTCTAATAATTATATCTTTATTCTTAAGTTTTATATATTACGTAAACAAGGAATATCTTAGTTTTGAAACTAATTTCTTTATAGAATATTAAATATTTAAATTATAAATATTTACAAAATTATAAAATTAATGCATTATTTAAGCAATTCTCTTATAAATTCATTACAACACGAACATTAGAGATGACATCCCTCTTTATACACGCAAAACTTACAAGTTAGTTAAAGATTAAAATTAAAATTACTTTTCGCTTTATTTTAAATTTATATTTAAAATGTATTAATCAATTATTATTTTTTTAAACATAATTTAATTTATTTTAACTATAAACGTAATTTAAATAAATCGATTAAAAATCCTGCTACCAGTTTTATAACTTTTCCGGCAACATTTAAAACGGTGCGTGTGGCGCCATCTGTTATGATATTTTATTAAGAAAACTTTTTATATTTTTAATTATTATGAAATGAAGAAAAGCTTAGTTTTGATAGTAAAAATGGGTTTTATATATTAAAAAGAAACTGTAAATGCTAATAATGAGTAAAATCATTAAGTCTGACATCACTGGAAATGGCACACACAATCTCCCCGTCTACTTGACCTTTAACCATCAAAATTTAAGGTCATCAAACCTCCTAAAAGGCAAACCTTCGTGCAAAGTTTCAGACATTTTCGACGAAAGGGACGGGAGTTATTAAGCTTCAAATTGGATGAACAAAATCCTACCCTCCACTCTAACATCTATACGTACAGAAACCCCCTTTATAAAGTATATTGTCATTCATTACAGTAGAGTTTAATTTTTGAGGGAAAACTATAGTAAAGTTTAGTGTATTCGTTGTATTAAGTTATTTACATTATATAATATTTTCAGTTAAATCGAAACTACTAATTCTCTGTTGGTTACACGATAATGCAATAATGAATTGTGTACATTTACGGTATGTAGCGAAGCATAATAAGTATACAAAGTTAAATCTAAGTTTAATTACACGTGTACGAAGTAATATTTTGTTTAGAAATTCCTATCGGGTCGTTCATATAAAGCGTACCCACAGGAAAAGGCCAGGAGGAGCAATTACGCCTCTTTCTTTTTTTTCCTTTGCGTTTTTTGAATAACAATTTAAAAAGTTAATTTATTTTAATATTTATTACATTAAGGTAGCTACAAGAGATGACCCCGCTGCCTCTTCGTTAAACCGTATGCAGATGCTATTACTATTTGGAATCACTCCGTGTGTTTTTAATTGGAGTTTACGTTCGAGTTTTACACGTGCTTTTACACTGGAGAGGTGAAGATAGTGTAAGTGGAAACCAACCATTAAATCAATATGATTTTAGTGAATTAATTAATTAGTTGATATATATCGTATAAGTTTTGTCTTCTGAGACAAAATCCTGCGGGTTTCCATGTCGAATCTTACACCTGAATGTTATCATTTCACTTACAGAATATAAAAAGGAGTTATACAAGTCGTAAAACGACATAATCCTTTTTTTGGGCTGCAATTTTCAATTTGCAGACCTGTACATTCCTACTGTCGCTGTCTGTCTGTTTGTCCTTCCTCAAGTTCCGAGAACAGAGTTAGATAGATGACCGGTATGATTCTGTTGTTATCAGGAAAAGTATGATTTACAGGGGCAAAGACACTACTAAAATCGAGAGCATATATTTTAAATTAAATAAATTAAAAATATGATTAAAAATTGTATCCTTTGCTCACCTTTTTAGCTTTACTTTGAACATGTGGCTGCGATTTCCTGACAAGTAACCATACTAAACTAGCTCGAACATTTATAAATATGACGTTTAACGTTTCTTTTAATAACTTCGACTATCCTAAACATCCATACGTAAGCCATTTCACCATCGAAATTTATTATTAATTTTAATTCGCTTCAATCTACACCACAAAGAATTTGGCATCATAAAGAATTCGGAATCAAAGTCCACACTCTCACGATTTTCGAGGCAATTCTGATACCATTGCCAGTTGGGTTAATCTTAAAAGATGAATATGAAACTGATCTAGTAAAATACCGAAATCCTCACAAAGAATTAATTATAGTCCTTCTACTTCGAAACAAAACGTAATTTCAGAATTTAATCCTATAGTTAGATGAATGATGAGATGAAAGCGCTTCGTTCTTCCACTAGGATGACCCGATTCGATTCTCTCAAGGGAGGAGACTAACCTTCTTCAAGATGTCTCCTCCTAGTACCTTTAAAATATAAAGAGGATTAATGGAAAAAAGATAATGTGATATTCCAATAAATGCGGAAAGTTTATTATTAAATTTGCATTTATTTTATAAATTAAATCCTTCAATACTTTTCTTTAAAGATTACCAAAGAAAAATATCTTTCTTTTTTTTCTACTGATTTCTAATTTACAAATAAGTATTTATTTAAGGCTGTGTCTTAAGAATTTATGTAAATGAGATACGAATTATTATTATTTTCATATAAAATTAAATCATTTGTGGAAGTTTTAATGCTTTTTGATAAACAGAAAATTTATAGGAGCTCGAAAACAACTGATGTAACTTGTCTAAAAACAACCAAAGCTATTAATTTGTGACATAAACAGACTAAGATATAATTGGAAGCTGTCTTCCGAGTATTATAGTAGAACAAACAACAAACTGTGAAAGAAAAATAAGGAAATAAGTTTAAATTAATTAAGGTATTTAGTATAGATAATGATAACAATGCGATGAAGAAAAGTATTTTGTAAAAATGGTAAAAATTCTTGCATTAAAATGATTAATGAAAACAATTGCGAAATTATTGAGTTATGTTAGATTAATTACAATAAAAATAGAGCAGTTTATGAATTTTAAGTTAATTTATTATTGCTTTCGATCGAATAATTAACAATTTTAAGATAAAAAAAACAAAGAAACATTAATTAATTATAGCAGATAAAGGAGAGTTGTGTTAAAATAGATTCTCTCTTCGAACGAACTGTATTTACGTACTATGCCCTCTCTTTTACGACCTAATTGGTCGCTGAAGTCGCAAAGCGAGTCCATAAGCAGAAATTATAAGTGAAAATGCAGTTTGAATTGTATCACAGTGAGAGAATCAACAAAAATGCTGCACTTAAATATGAAGTTTCATGCAGTTATTATAGAAAAAAAGGGGGTGCGCTCTATATATTCACACTTTAATGAAAACAAGTGTATATACGAAACTTTTAAAACATTAATTTTATAGTTTAAAACATAATTTTTAACGTTTTTGGGCTGCAATTTTCAAATTTCAGACCTATACATTCCTATTCTCTGTCTGTCTGTTCTTCGTAAATCTCCAGAACAGAGTTAGATGAAAATCGAGATCAGATATGGAAAGATTTGGGAGCCGATTAACTACATACGAACTTCCTATCTGACCGTAATTCATGCGAGTTTTATTACTATTTAACTATAGATTATTTTGAAGCGATATTTTGATTTCCGTATTAATAATTTAAGAAATATTGTTGAATATTTGTAAAAAATAAATAATATAAAATAATAATTTGCCTTACACAGTTAAACTTCGATTTAACGCCACCGCTTCTTGTTCGTCTATAAGATGTGACACTAAACTAAAATGCCTAAAATAATAAGTATTACGGTCAAACGGTATAGTTACTTTCCTACGTGACTTATATTAGAAACTAACATATAATTATTAAATAATTGGCTTAAACAAATCCTCACTTAATTTAAAACATCATAATTTTTATTTTTGAATTTTATTTTAATGTTTATTTGTATTTATTATTTAGTTTTTTCATTTACGCTAAAATTTCATACATTTTTATAAAAAATAAATCTTTTAGTGACTCTAATTTAAAATATATGCTCTCGATCTCAAATTAGTAGCGGCTTGCCCCTGTACATCATACTTTTCCTTATAGCAGAGTCATGCCTATCGTCTATGTATATTGCGACAACAGATTTTGCTTCTTATCCCTTTATGTATACAATCCGTCCCTCTCCATTCGCGCAATCATATATACAATAAATGTCAATTAATAACAGAATATTCCAAGATAAATAAATTATTTTGTATGCGCAAACACTCGGATGACCTCCTATCTCCCTGTGTCAGCATTCATCAACACCCTCCTGACATTCTCCCTCATATCGATGTCGCCTAACTCCGTTTTGGGGAAAATTTTGAATTGAAATCACGTGATTTTTTATGTAAACCGGAAGTTCGTGTTTAGTTAATCGGGGCTTCCTGCCCCCGAGTTTCCACATCTGGTCTCGACTTCCACCTATCTAACAACGTTCTCGAGATTAAGGGAAGGACAGACAGACAGGCAGACAATGGGAATTTATAAGTCTTCAATTATAAAATTAGCTCAATAAATAACTAAATCTACTTATAATTATCTAATCATTATTTAATTTATTTCAGATATTTTATTTCAAAATCATAAATATATTGAAAATGTTAGACATAGGTTTTAAAATCTTATTAATTTGCAAAAGGTTTTACAATTTTCCAGTTTGTTGCTTAATGTAAAATGTTTAGAAACATCTCTACACTCTCCAATATAAATTATTTTGTAAAGTAAAAATGATGCTNGCTAACGATTTATGTATTAATTAATCCCTTTTTTTAAAAAAACTTTAACAAACATTCTTCATTTTGAGACAATTAATTAACTAAAATTTACTGATTTTTAAATATATATTTTAAAAAAACTTTTTAATTAATCATTGTGTAAACTTTTCGAATTATTTATGGAAGATTTATTCTGTGCAATCTGCTTTCAATAGCATTATCTCAATTATATGTATTATTCATAATCTTCTATCATCACTAAATTTAAAGTCTATTTATTTTCTATATAATTTGTCACTTTTAATTAATACTTTAATCTAATTTATTCTTAAATTAGTCTTCTATTTAATTATTAAATTAAGTGTTCTGATCGTGGATTTAGAGGAGGGTTTCTAGACTTTTTTTTATGCCATTGAGTTTTAGTTACTGTACTCAAGTGAAGACTAAGGACCCTTCTCAGAATAATTGGGATGCAATTTGAAAACATTTCAGACTTATTTAACTATATAGGAACTTCCGGATTACATCGAAAGTCACGTAATTTCAATTCAAAAATTTTCTTTAGAACGGAATTTCATAGAATTACCGGCATGACTTCGTTGTTATCAGGAAAAGTATGATTTACAGGGGCAAGACATTATTAATTTCAGATCGAGAGCATATTTATTTTTATTTATTTTAAAAAGTCTATGTAAATAAGTTATTTGAAACTAAAACTCAATTTTTTATATTTAAATTTGATCTATTTTTATTTAAATCAATTTTTAAGTGGGTATTTAAAGATAATAAATAATATAAATTTAATTATAATATTCGCTTATAATTATAATCACGGCCTTAAAGCCTGAATATTTGTTAATAAATAACTCATATTTATTTTTATTAAATTGATAAATGTTATTCTAATTACTATCTGTGACTTATTATGTGTGTATTATACAGTGGGAAATTGTAGACCTATAAATTCTCACTATCTTTCCTTAATAATATGTATTTGTATATGTAGTTCATATGTAGTTAATCGTGACCTTCTGCCCGTAATCTTTCCATATCTGGCCTCAGATTTCATCTAACTCCGTTCTCGAGATGAAGGAGATTAAGGATAGACAGATAGACAGTCTACAATTTTCAAATTGCAGCCCAATAAATGAAAGAGATATCAGAAACAAAAATTAATTTCTTAATTATAATCTAATGCATTTTTGTGCTTAAACTTTTTTCTTAATTTTCTTATTCTTAAGCTTACATATTAAACAATACTAAAGTAAAGTAAGCTTATGAGAAAGCATCCGAAAAGTCATTCATTTTAGAAAAGATAATTTTACTTTAACGCTCGATTAATTTAGTAATTTACTATTTTAATTAATTTGAGAATTTAGGTAATTAATTTTTCAAGATATTTTCAAATAAAGTTTACAAGAACAAAAGTTTTATACATATAAAATTATTTTTTGATTCATTATTTCTATGATATAATTACTCTTATTAGAAGTTTTTTTTAATGTTAATAAGCAAAGTAGGATGTTTAAAATTGATTATTTAGAATATTTTCTTAAAGTATTAAATTTTCATTTATTTTTACCATTCTTAGGTTCGTTATAATTGAGAAAAGTAATGTCTTGCCTGTTTACTTTGATATTACTTTCCCCAAATTATGGCATGCCATGATGTACTGTATGAGATACAATACTGTACTGTAAAGCGTATCATCGTCTATTGTACATGTTTACAGTACATTCCACATTTAGTACATTACAGTTTACTGTAATTTAAATGTAAACGAATTTATGGGACACTATTGTTATATTTAAGTTTTAGTATATTAATTAGAAGATTGTTCTATCAGAGAAAAGAGAGATTTATAAATTTTACGTATTTAATTCACCTTAAAATTACTTCTGGTGATTGAATAACACCTTTAAGAAAATTTATGAACAACTTAATAATGCCAATCTTCAATGGATATCTTTCTGTTTTTGCTCTAATCACGTATTCAGGTACAGACAATCCAATTTACAAAGTAATTCAAAGAAATAAAGCTGGATACTCTAATCCATGTAAAAATTTCTAGGTTCATAATGGAGCTAGATTAAAATAAATGATAAAGTTTAAATTTTATTCTAGAAACTAAGAACATTAAATTTTTCTTTATTTGAATAGCATGAGACATTCTATATATAAAATGAACATTAAAGAATAATGTATTATCAAACATCACATCTAATGTTTGTATTGATAAACCACTTCTATTTTACAATGATAAAAAGAGCATTTATCTGCATTTTCAAGTCTTCCACCCAACCTAACAGCTAAACTTTTCGACTTGATAATATTTATTTCAAGATCTTTTTTTCGTAATAAATCTTAAACGCGTAAATATTTCTCTAAAGACTAATTTTAATAAAGAGATGGTACATGATAAGTATGTTAGTTCGTAATTAGCACCTTGATTATTTTCTGAATAAAATTTCAAAAGGTGTGTAATTGAAGATCATTTATATATAAAATAAAAAGATATAGACTAAATAGATCACCCCGTGGGATACCTCTAGATCCCTCAACAGTTTCAGTAAATTCCCCTTGCTGAATTATCTGCATAGCTTAAATTTAGAAAATAAAAAGAATTTGAATAAATTTAACAGAAAGATTTAATTAGCATATTAATCAATTTATTAATATTGACAGAGTCGAAAGCCTTTGAAAAATTTTCAAAAGAAAGCCAACAAACGTAATTTTGATTTTAAGTTGTATAAGTGCAGAAGAAATGAAAGAGACGAATTGAAAGAACCTTTTCTCTTAACGAAAGCAAATTGCTGAAAATCCGGCAAATTTCTATCATTCAATGAATTAATCTATTCTTCAACATATGACAAAATGCTTTTATAAAGTAAGGTACTGGTCTATAGTTGTCGGGTTTTTCACGCCTACTATTCTCATAGATCACGCTGTAAATAATTTTATTTCAGTTATCTGGAATCGACTCCAATGTATATTATTATTATACCAATTGAAATGAATGAGATCCTTAATTCACCACAACATTTACGATTTTTGATTTTACACATATTCTTGTAGATTTTCTTATGCGAAACATAAAGAATTCTCTATATTATCATTATTTTTTTAAGGTTATTGGTGTTTCGTCACACACAAAGTAACGAACCAATCAAGGAGCGAAGTGAGCTGCATTCATTATCAAACTATAAATTCTTTAGGGACCTGCAACTCGAAAATTCGTAAAACAAATTACGTGCTTTAACTGATTCGATCAAACAAGAGTTAAAGCACTTTTGAAAAGTTTCAATTGGATCGTTTAAATCATCTATATTTGAAATGACAAAAATTAAACTTAACTTTGTGGAAAAATAATTTATTATCGAATATTGTTTGAAATGAATTTAATTCCTCTATCTGTAATTTTATCTTTATTAGTTTACCTGGTGATGGTTTTAGCAGGATGATAATTCCTCTTTTAGGATCATCTGGAGCACGCGAACATCCAGCCTCAACAAACTTCTCGTTAAACAAAAGAGGAATTTGTTGATGCTTTAAATTGAAGGTTTTTCCAGGATCTACCTGGAATTTAAATTTTCAATAGAATATTCATGTATTACAGACTTACGTAATATAGAATTTATATTACTGTACCACGAATAATGGCAAAGTAAATTGGCAAAGAGTCTTGGCTCTTATATGATTATCCAACAGCATAATCTAATTTTGAGATTTTTTTACTCGCTGATCTAAAAAAAGTATAAATTTCTATAATTTAGTCTAAATTTAAATTATTTGAAAACGTTTGTTGTCTTTAATAAAATGGAATTTAATGTAATAGGATTCAATTAAAATCTTTTAATTGAATCCTTTCATCACTCAATATTCTCTGGAGAAAACAAACAAACTGTTTTCGTCTTCTAATCTTTGGTCTGCGGTTGGCGACAAAGGTCGGATAACAATACTACAGAAGAGAACTTTCCTTTTAGAAGCCTTAATATTCCAAAATTCTTTAAGAATTAAATTTTTCAACTCTATCGACGATAAAGTCAATTTTGTTATCGATTTAGTAGTATCATAATAACATTGAAAAGACTTATCAAAGGTATTTAATTCATCTTGTATAAATTGCTTTAGTTCAAACAAGTAATTTTCAGTTAGAAAAGGAAAATTCATAATCAATAGAGCTTTTGTTAAGATTTCATTGTTTACTTTGTCTATCTCAAATTCTACGATTCCCTTACATTTTATATAACTATTTATAATCGATCTGCATATTCTTTTGGTACTTTTTAAACAATATTATCACATCTTTCAAAATTTGAATATCTGCTGTAATTGCCTACAACTGACTATTTAAATTAGTAAATTTTAATTACATTAATTTGCATAAAGATTTTAAAGAATAATTAATTTTAGATTCATATTCTATATCAGATATAATAATTGTACAAATTACATCATTCATTATTCTGACAGGAATTTTGAGGAGCTTCTACGTAAATTAACCTCGGAATGATTCATTAATAATACTAAAACGTTTATTTTCTCTGACCATCTGATATTACCGATATATTTTTAGAATAAGGCCCTACTTCTATAGTGTACTTCACTTCGGCCAGCTGCATTCCAATCAAATTGCAATTCCAATAGTAATTTCAACCAACTCCTAGTGTAGTCTTGAAATGTTCAAGACTTATTTCCTAACAGAGAACTGAATGACCTACTCTTCCAACATTAATGGTAACGTGGAAACCCGGATTCACGGATGTCTCGTAAGATACGACGTATCGTAAATAATTTATGCTACCAGAAACTATATTTTATATTTCGTATTCACAAAACACGCCGTAGAATTTACAACAAAACAGAAGAAAAATTCATAACGAGAATGTCTTATGACATAACTAATGACAGCTTCCGTTTAAATAGAGCAAGCCAATCGTGAATGACCCTATTATTCGAAATTCTTTTCTGCAAATTAACTGTTTGCAGTCATCCAAATTGGATGTTTCGATTGGTCTATCTCAAGGAGATCCAATAAGTCCCTACTTATTTGTCTCGTCCATCAATGATATCTTTCTAGTTTTCAATCTCTACAATAACTATATCAGAATTGCTGACACGCGTATCCACCTAATTACCTACGTTGACGATCTGGTCATTTTCGTCCCCTCCAGTTCTTTTCTAAAACACAAACTTAACCTCATTTCCAATTAGTATAAAGACAACAGCCTCCAAATTAACACGGACAAAACGAAAATCATCATCTTCAAGGTGGTTTAATAAACTAAACAGGAACATTTTACAATTAGCCAGAAAGTAATCGAGATTGTTCCTCATTTCGTGTTTCTAATGTTCTCTTCTCTGCAATTACTAATGTCAAATATAAAGTCCAAAATAATCTGCAACACGTCGCGGCCATGATGTCGAATCTGCTCTTCTTACTACACAAAAAATAAATAGTCATAGGACTTTCAAACTGTTTCATTCTATTATTGTCACCTCGTTTAGCAATTCTCTGCGTTTTCAAAGTCGATACTCTACAATGTTTATTTATTCTTCGCTTTTTTTAACTGGACCGGTTGATCCCTGGATAAACGTTAAACTCGATTTTAGACAAAGGGCAAGCAGTGGCATGTCTCGTACAAAATTTTCGTTCGAATATCCAGAAATCTTCTTTTACTAATTGGCAGACCATTACTCAAACTTGCTTAATTACTCCGGCATATTTGCTGACTCCATATTAGAAATTGGTAATTGGCCCTTATTCCGTAAATCTTACCTTGGAATATTCAGCTAATGAAGATTCAAATGTCCTTCATAACTCATCTTTTCACTGCTATCCCTATCTTCTCCTTAAATCTACAGTATATCACTAGTAACCTAAATTTTAGTCGTGAAATTCAACTCCGCCTGAACTCCTAAATTAGACTTAAGGTTCGTCTCATAATAATTATTATAACAGCAATCATTTTAATTGGAAAATATAAAATCATAAATTTGATCAATAAGTTTACAGCTTTA
The DNA here is from genome assembly GCF_000671375.1 of Centruroides sculpturatus. Taxonomy (NCBI): domain Eukaryota; kingdom Metazoa; phylum Arthropoda; class Arachnida; order Scorpiones; family Buthidae; genus Centruroides; species Centruroides sculpturatus. Next base: position 364,438 of record NW_019384363.1, on the reverse strand, counting down.
TTTCGTCAATATATAAAGGCAGTGATTACAATTTCTGTCCAAATAAACAAATTGCTTCTTGAGATACATTGTTGATTGCAAAGGCCTAATTAACAATTCATTTTGCTAAAGTCGTGTATAGAGAGTGTTTATTTTTGAAAAAGCCATTTTAAAAGCTGAAGGAAAGTTAAATTAAGAGATTGCCAAACATTTGGGCAGACCTTTAACTATAGTTGACAATTCTGTGTTAAAAAATGAGAAATATAGCATCAAAAACAACAGAAAGTCATCAAAGTTTTCAGAAAGACAGAAATGTACAATTATTAAGGTGTTACAATGGTCAAAATATTGGTGGTGCAAGTTTGATGTCTTATCAGTTTGTCCAGACATTCCTCTAAACTAGTCAATATTCTCACGGATTGTAAACATTTCCAAACGACTACAGTATAGGAAGAGAAGGAGCCAGCCGTCTCTGTTAGGTATAAAACTATCAGAATGAACTGGGCCAAAGAAATGACTTCCTGCACCACCAGTTGGAAATGGGTTGAATTTAGTGATGAAAGAAAGTTTAATTGAATGGATGGTCCAGATGGCCGGCAATACTACTGACACAATCTAAGAAGAGAAGAGCAAATGAATTGCGAGAGGCAGCAAGGAGATGCTAGTGTTATGGTTTGAGAATGGTTTGGATTTTTAGGTAAAACTAATGCTGCCTTTGTTAGTGATAAACTAAATGCTACCGCTTATGACTAATTATTTATTTATTTTTCATGGAATTTTTCTCTTCTCTTTATAGAAATCCGTTCTATTTTCTACGTTAACTAAATGCAATTTTGACTATCATAAAGTCACTTAATGATTTTTCGTGTTTATTAAATTCATATTGCTAAATTCTTGCTCTCTAACTGCACTCAATGCTTGAAATATTCCCATACAAGTCGACCCCCCTATAACACTGTTGATTATTCCGTTTTATTTGAATTCCATGTTGAACGAGTCACTTAGATTTTACAAATACATGTTCCAGGCTGTGAATGGCTGACATATTTGTAAAATCTAAGTGACTCGTACAACATGGAATTCAAATAAAACGGAATAATCAACAGTGTTATAGGGGGTCGACTGCACTGTCATAGAAAATGGCCACTGCATGTTATAAAATTCTAAATTTGTAAGTAAGAAATTTAAAGAGTTACAAATTATTCTTTTGATATTTAGAAATAACATGGGTTTTGTTATTTGTAAAAATCATGAATATTAAAATTATACAATATAAATTACAATCGCTACAGTTATTTTTATATAGAAATTATTTGGATCATCATAAATGCTCTATGTGTCGGCTGTGTGCACGGAAAGTATCCGTGCAACTTCATAGAAATCAATGTCTTATAATAATGGCAATCTTCCACAACTTTAAAGGTACTGTAATTCAGCAACAATCATTTTTACGATTGTGAACTGTTTTTAATTTGAATTTGGAATATTTATTTAAAGTTTAAACTTGTTTGTGTTGTGTATTATTTAAGTATATAAATTTTTATTTGTAATATAAACTTAAAATCTTATACTGTACTTCTCCATCTATAGGACTTGTTCTACGGTAAGTATTAAATAAACCTTTCTAGTACTATAAGATTTAAAAAATACTACTGGAAGTATTTTATTAAAAATGTATAACAAATATAAGAATAACTTATAAATCATCTTTTTATGAATCGATTTGTTTTTATATTGGAATTTTTATAGTTTAGGTATTTTTGACTCATAACACATCATTCTATCTATAGAGAAATCAATCAAGTAAAAAGAGAATTTAGTGAAAGAGTTCATTCCGATTTCAATCTTTCGAAGATGTTACAAAATTAAAAATTTCTTAAATTAGTCT
>NW_019384363.1:353583-360865 GCF_000671375.1 Centruroides sculpturatus | reverse complement strand
GGCTGTGAATGGCTCGCGTATTTGTAAAAACTAAGTGACTCGTACAACATGGAATTCATATAAAACGGAATTATCAACAGTGTTATAGTGGATCGACTGTAACTGAAAATTCCTAGTAAATTATTAATTAAACATCAGTTTTAAAATAGTTTTTTTTAATTTTTAAAGCAGAAATTACAATAAAACTCTTACTCTAAAACGGTTAACGGATTTTTGGATCACACGCATAATAATTTTTGTAACGTAATTTCTTATTTTAATTTAAAAATCACACTACTTCCGATTAAAACCGGAAGTTCGTATCCGATCTCGATTTTCGTCTATCTAACTCGAGATTATCTACCGAAAGACGGTCAGACGGACGGACGAACGATTGAGAATGTACAGGTCTTCAATATGAAAATTGCAGTCTAATAATTGGGGGTATTTAATACAAAAATGAATAGAGAGTAATTTATTATTCTAAAAAGTAATAAATACAAAAGACAATACATGTATCTGTATCAATAGTTTTTATTTTATTATTTAATATTTAGAAAAAGTTTTTTTTATTCCTTTTTTTTCCTTTTTTTTAAACTTCAATTTCAGATAGATTACAAGAAGGTATAGAGAAGACATCCAACTTTTTTTTTCTTTTTTTTTTTTCTTATTTTCTCAATCAAAAGAATGAAATCACATAGGAAATTGGAATGCTGTTTTAATAAATCTTCATTGCTCTTAGATTTCTTCAGGATTTCAAATCGAAGACTTTTTCCTCAGGCAATTTCAAAGATGTAATCGAATTCTCGTTAAAAGTTAATTATCTTTAAAACCAAACATCAATATAAATTTAAAATTATTATTATTAAGTTCTTTAATTAAGATAGAAATTTATGAAATTATTTTTTCTTCTTTATTATTTTAATTTTTATATTTTTAACTAAATAAATTTAATTGTTTTTAATGTTTTTAATTCCTTTAATATCGTATGCAATTCAAACTCTTCTTATTATTTATTAATTTATTTTCTAATTAAAATTTCTTTCTTTTTTTTATATGGAAATGTAATATTTTCTATTAAATTGTTAAATTTATAATAATATTCTCAAGTATAAAGTAATTGGTGACATTGGTAAATGGTTAGGAATTAAGCTAAATTACCTGTTTTTATTGTAATTTTCCTTTAAAAGAGTTATTTATTACAAATGTTAACTTAAATTCCATTACATGTTAAATATTAAATTATTAAAGTAATATATTATTTTAATTAAAAAGTAAGAGAATTTTTTAATATAGTCCATCTTTCTCTTGTCGTAACACCATGTGATAATGACGTGAGATTTTTTTAAATAGTTTTTTTTCCTTTATTTTTAACCGATAAATGCATCAAAAAATTTTATTATTAACATATTGTATATAAATATTTCATTATTGACATTTTAAAAAGTTATATATTAATTTTTTTTTCTAAATTTTTAGGTTGAAATCAACTCGAATCGCTTGGTTGCAAAGCATCAAGATGTAGTATGAAAAGTCATCAGTTTGTTTTGATACGGTGGAAAATTGTGCAGTTTTCTTGGGATTTCGTATGAAAATAGATTTTTTTTTGGTGTTGCGTGTAGAAATTTAAATAACTGAAGCGTGAAAACAGCAAAAAATCCGACCCTGTAGTAAGCCGAGAAAATCATACGATCAATCACTATTACGCAGTTGATCGGGGGATAATCGATATTCAACCAATAAAAATTGGGCTGCAATTTTCATATTGCAAACCTATAAATTCCCGGTGGCGTACGTCCATCTGTCTGTCTAATGTCTGTTGTCTGTCTGCTTGTTCTTCCTTAATCGAGACAACGAACTTAGATATATGAAATTCGAGACAGATATGAAAAACTTAGCGCGGGAGGCCCGATTAACTATATACGAACTTCCGGTCTAGACCGGATGTTACGTGATTTTAATTCAAAAATTTTCCCCAGAAAGGAGTTAGATAATGACTGGCATGACTCTGTTGTTATTAGGAAAAGTATGATGTACAGGAGCAAGACACTAGTAAAATCGAGAGCATATATTTTAAATTAAATTAAAAGTTGAAGCACGGTATTGTAGTGATGTCACAATAAATAAGTGCTCGTTTTATTTTATATTTAAACTAAATTTATCGGTTTATAATCATGTATTCAATAAGGACGTTATGACTTGTATAAATACTTGTATAAGTGATTAAAATGATACATTAGAGCCAATAATAATTTATTATCANGTCTATAACGTGATAAATTTAATTAATCGCTGATTTTTAATTGAATTAATATTAATTATTTACTAATATATCTTTATAAAGTTTCGATTGTCATTAACAAGTTTGTAATGCCTAGATAAATATTATTGTTTAAATTACATGTTAGTGAATTGCACTTATTATAGTTACACTTTTGGAAATATTGTCTCCAATGGCATCAATTCTCTTTCTAATATTACCTTGTTTCGTAAAACTTGGCTCATAATCTGTGATTTGATATACGAGACCAAAGTCTTTTCTGTGATTTACAGCCGGATAATTATATTATTGTTTGATGTTTCATAACGATAATCGCTATTAAAATGTTTAAGTGGCATTTATGAAAACAATTAATTCTTATCTACGATTTTAAAATATTCAATTTATTGTTTAATTTGAAAGGAAAATTCATAAAGACAATGTTAAAGATTTTAAAGAATAATTAATTTTAGATTCATATTCTATATCAGATATAATAATTGTACAAATTACATCATTCATTATTCTGACAGGAATTTTGAGGAGCTTCTACGTAAATTAACCTCGGAATGATTCATTAATAATACTAAAACGTTTATTTTCTCTGACCATCTGATATTACCGATATATTTTTAGAATAAGGCCCTACTTCTATAGTGTACTTCACTTCGGCCAGCTGCATTCCAATCAAATTGCAATTCCAATAGTAATTTCAACCAACTCCTAGTGTAGTCTTGAAATGTTCAAGACTTATTTCCTAACAGAGAACTGAATGACCTACTCTTCCAACATTAATGGTAACGTGGAAACCCGGATTCACGGATGTCTCGTAAGATACGACGTATCGTAAATAATTTATGCTACCAGAAACTATATTTTATATTTCGTATTCACAAAACACGCCGTAGAATTTACAACAAAACAGAAGAAAAATTCATAACGAGAATGTCTTATGACATAACTAATGACAGCTTCCGTTTAAATAGAGCAAGCCAATCGTGAATGACCCTATTATTCGAAATTCTTTTCTGCAAATTAACTGTTTGCAGTCATCCAAATTGGATGTTTCGATTGGTCTATCTCAAGGAGATCCAATAAGTCCCTACTTATTTGTCTCGTCCATCAATGATATCTTTCTAGTTTTCAATCTCTACAATAACTATATCAGAATTGCTGACACGCGTATCCACCTAATTACCTACGTTGACGATCTGGTCATTTTCGTCCCCTCCAGTTCTTTTCTAAAACACAAACTTAACCTCATTTCCAATTAGTATAAAGACAATAGCCTCCAAATTAACACGGACAAAACGAAAATCATCATCTTCAAGGTGGTTTAATAAACTAAACAGGAACATTTTACAATTAGCCAGAAAGTAATCGAGATTGTTCCTCATTTCGTGTTTCTAATGTTCTCTTCTCTGCAATTACTAATGTCAAATATAAAGTCCAAAATAATCTGCAACACGTCGCGGCCATGATGTCGAATCTGCTCTTCTTACTACACAAAAAATAAATAGTCATAGGACTTTCAAACTGTTTCATTCTATTATTGTCACCTCGTTTAGCAATTCTCTGCGTTTTCAAAGTCGATACTCTACAATGTTTATTTATTCTTCGCTTTTTTTAACTGGACCGGTTGATCCCTGGATAAACGTTAAACTCGATTTTAGACAAAGGGCAAGCAGTGGCATGTCTCGTACAAAATTTTCGTTCGAATATCCAGAAATCTTCTTTTACTAATTGGCAGACCATTACTCAAACTTGCTTAATTACTCCGGCATATTTGCTGACTCCATATTAGAAATTGGTAATTGGCCCTTATTCCGTAAATCTTACCTTGGAATATTCAGCTAATGAGGATTCAAATGTCCTTCATAACTCATCTTTTCACTGCTATCCCTATCTTCTCCTTAAATCTACAGTATATCACTAGTAACCTAAATTTTAGTCGTGAAATTCAACTCCGCCTGAACTCCTAAATTAGACTTAAGGTTCGTCTCATAATAATTATTATAACAGCAATCATTTTAATTGGAAAATATAAAATCATAAATTTGATCAATAAGTTTACAGCTTTATTTCGTCAATATATAAAGGCAGTGATTACAATTTCTGTCCAAATAAACAAATTGCTTCTTGAGATACATTGTTGATTGCAAAGGCCTAATTAACAATTCATTTTGTTGTGCTAAAGTCGTGTATAGAGAGTGTTTATTTTTGAAAAAGCCATTTTAAAAGCTGAAGGAAAGTTAAATTAAGAGATCGCCAAACATTTGGGCAGACCTTTAACTATAGTTGACAATTCTGTGTTAAAAAATGAGAAATATAGCATCAAAAACAACAGAAAGTCATCAAAGTTTTCAGAAAGACAGAAATGTACAATTATTAAGGTGTTACAATGGTCAAAATATTGGTGGTGCAAGTTTGATGTCTTATCAGTTTGTCCAGACATTCCTCTAAACTAGTCAATATTCTCACGGATTGTAAACATTTCCAAACGACTACAGTATAGGAAGAGAAGGAGCCAGCCGTCTCTGTTAGGTATAAAACTATCAGAATGAACTGGGCCAAAGAAATGACTTCCTGCACCACCAGTTGGAAATGGGTTGAATTTAGTGATGAAAGAAAGTTTAATTGAATGGATGGTCCAGATGGCCGGCAATACTACTGACACAATCTAAGAAGAGAAGAGCAAATGAATTGCGAGAGGCAGCAAGGAGATGCTAGTGTTATGGTTTGAGAATGGTTTGGATTTTTAGGTAAAACTAATGCTGCCTTTGTTAGTGATAAACTAAATGCTACCGCTTATGACTAATTATTTATTTATTTTTCATGGAATTTTTCTCTTCTCTTTATAGAAATCCGTTCTATTTTCTACGTTAACTAAATGCAATTTTGACTATCATAAAGTCACTTAATGATTTTTCGTGTTTATTAAATTCATATTGCTAAATTCTTGCTCTCTAACTGCACTCAATGCTTGAAATATTCCCATACAAGTCGACCCCCCTATAACACTGTTGATTATTCCGTTTTATTTGAATTCCATGTTGAACGAGTCACTTAGATTTTACAAATACATGTTCCAGGCTGTGAATGGCTGACATATTTGTAAAATCTAAGTGACTCGTACAACATGGAATTCAAATAAAACGGAATAATCAACAGTGTTATAGGGGGTCGACTGCACTGTCATAGAAAATGGCCACTGCATGTTATAAAATTCTAAATTTGTAAGTAAGAAATTTAAAGAGTTACAAATTATTCTTTTGATATTTAGAAATAACATGGGTTTTGTTATTTGTAAAAATCATGAATATTAAAATTATACAATATAAATTACAATCGCTACAGTTATTTTTATATAGAAATTATTTGGATCATCATAAATGCTCTATGTGTCGGCTGTGTGCACGGAAAGTATCCGTGCAACTTCATAGAAATCAATGTCTTATAATAATGGCAATCTTCCACAACTTTAAAGGTACTGTAATTCAGCAACAATCATTTTTACGATTGTGAACTGTTTTTAATTTGAATTTGGAATATTTATTTAAAGTTTAAACTTGTTTGTGTTGTGTATTATTTAAGTATATAAATTTTTATTTGTAATATAAACTTAAAATCTTATACTGTACTTCTCAATCTATAGGACTTGTTCTACGGTAAGTATTAAATAAACCTTTCTAGTACTATAAGATTTAAAAAATACTACTGGAAGTATTTTATTAAAAATGTATAACAAATATAAGAATAACTTATAAATCATCTTTTTATGAATCGATTTGTTTTTATATTGGAATTTTTATAGTTTAGGTATTTTTGACTCATAACACATCATTCTATCTATAGAGAAATCAATCAAGTAAAAAGAGAATTTAGTGAAAGAGTTCATTCCGATTTCAATCTTTCGAAGATGTTACAAAATTAAAAATTCAAATAGTTTCATTATGTAAGTCTATATATAGACTAAAATAAAGGAGGGTCAACGGAGCCATTTGGCCCGAGCCCAAAACACAGATGTGCCTCAAAATTTTAGTCTTTTGTGTAAAAATCATAAGTTATTTAATTTTTATCATTTTTATTTATTTCCAATAATATATTTTAAACTTTCGAAATTTTAATATCATAATATTTAATATACAAAATACAATACGCTTTTCAGTGTTAAATAAATATCTATCACATTTATTGATACGTATATTCGTAATTTATTATTTTAATCTACACACACACACACATAGGGTCACGATGAATTAAGTACTAAATTAATTTATTGACAATAGAGTTAGTATGTTTTTACGTCAATTCGACGTCATTATTACGTTTGCAATACAAATAAAATACAGAAACAAGGTCAGAAATGTTCACACTTTCTCATGCAAACAACTTCGTTTCCATCCCAATCTCAGTCTTTCAAAAATTCAAATCGAATTTTACTTATTATAAAGACGTATAAACAAGTCAAGATTTGTAGAGCCATTTGCTCCCTACTGATTCGCGATAATTTGAAGATTTTCCTCAGATACTGGACACGAAATTAAAATATAAGACATGTCCTGAAAACAGGACTTCTGTACACCATACTTAAGCTTCATCTTAGATCATTAAACCTCTGCACACATACGAGTGATAACTTAAGATTCAATTGTTTAATATTAAACAATTTCGTTAATTTAAATCTTAAGGTATAATAAAATATATGCTCTCCACCTCAAATTAGTAGTGGCTTGCCCCTGTACATCATACTTTTCCTTTAACAATAGAGTCGTGCCGGTCATCTATCTAACACCTTCCAGGGGAAAATTTTGTATTAAAATAACACGACTTCCTGTTTACATTAGAAGCTCTTATACAATTAATCAGGACTTTCTGCCCCTAAGATTTTCATATCTGATCTCGTTTTACCTCTAAACACCAAAAAAATGTTATTTTATTTAATGATTATTATATAAAAATTTATATTTAAAAATTAATTTTTACTAATTGGAATATTTATATAATAAAATCTGCTAGATTAATTTTTAAAAATCTACTTAT
>NW_019384363.1:335515-353008 GCF_000671375.1 Centruroides sculpturatus | reverse complement strand
GGCTGTGAATGGCTCGCGTATTTGTAAAAACTAAGTGACTCGTACAACATGGAATTCATATAAAACGGAATTATCAACAGTGTTATAGTGGATCGACTGTAACTGAAAATTCCTAGTAAATTATTAATTAAACATCAGTTTTAAAATAGTTTTTTTTAATTTTTAAAGCAGAAATTACAATAAAACTCTTACTCTAAAACGGTTAACGGATTTTTGGATCACACGCATAATAATTTTTGTAACGTAATTTCTTATTTTAATTTAAAAATCACACTACTTCCGATTAAAACCGGAAGTTCGTATCCGATCTCGATTTTCGTCTATCTAACTCGAGATTATCTACCGAAAGACGGTCAGACGGACGGACGAACGATTGAGAATGTACAGGTCTTCAATATGAAAATTGCAGTCTAATAATTGGGGGTATTTAATACAAAAATGAATAGAGAGTAATTTATTATTCTAAAAAGTAATAAATACAAAAGACAATACATGTATCTGTATCAATAGTTTTTATTTTATTATTTAATATTTAGAAAAAGTTTTTTTTATTCCTTTTTTTTCCTTTTTTTTAAACTTCAATTTCAGATAGATTACAAGAAGGTATAGAGAAGACATCCAACTTTTTTTTTCTTTTTTTTTTTTCTTATTTTCTCAATCAAAAGAATGAAATCACATAGGAAATTGGAATGCTGTTTTAATAAATCTTCATTGCTCTTAGATTTCTTCAGGATTTCAAATCGAAGACTTTTTCCTCAGGCAATTTCAAAGATGTAATCGAATTCTCGTTAAAAGTTAATTATCTTTAAAACCAAACATCAATATAAATTTAAAATTATTATTATTAAGTTCTTTAATTAAGATAGAAATTTATGAAATTATTTTTTCTTCTTTATTATTTTAATTTTTATATTTTTAACTAAATAAATTTAATTGTTTTTAATGTTTTTAATTCCTTTAATATCGTATGCAATTCAAACTCTTCTTATTATTTATTAATTTATTTTCTAATTAAAATTTCTTTCTTTTTTTTATATGGAAATGTAATATTTTCTATTAAATTGTTAAATTTATAATAATATTCTCAAGTATAAAGTAATTGGTGACATTGGTAAATGGTTAGGAATTAAGCTAAATTACCTGTTTTTATTGTAATTTTCCTTTAAAAGAGTTATTTATTACAAATGTTAACTTAAATTCCATTACATGTTAAATATTAAATTATTAAAGTAATATATTATTTTAATTAAAAAGTAAGAGAATTTTTTAATATAGTCCATCTTTCTCTTGTCGTAACACCATGTGATAATGACGTGAGATTTTTTTAAATAGTTTTTTTTCCTTTATTTTTAACCGATAAATGCATCAAAAAATTTTATTATTAACATATTGTATATAAATATTTCATTATTGACATTTTAAAAAGTTATATATTAATTTTTTTTTCTAAATTTTTAGGTTGAAATCAACTCGAATCGCTTGGTTGCAAAGCATCAAGATGTAGTATGAAAAGTCATCAGTTTGTTTTGATACGGTGGAAAATTGTGCAGTTTTCTTGGGATTTCGTATGAAAATAGATTTTTTTTTGGTGTTGCGTGTAGAAATGTAAATAACTGAAGCGTGAAAACAGCAAAAAATCCGACCCTGTAGTAAGCCGAGAAAATCATACGATCAATCACTATTACGCAGTTGATCGGGGGATAATCGATATTCAACCAATAAAAATTGGGCTGCAATTTTCATATTGCAAACCTATAAATTCCCGGTGGCGTACGTCCATCTGTCTGTCTAATGTCTGTTGTCTGTCTGCTTGTTCTTCCTTAATCGAGACAACGAACTTAGATATATGAAATTCGAGACAGATATGAAAAACTTAGCGCGGGAGGCCCGATTAACTATATACGAACTTCCGGTCTAGACCGGATGTTACGTGATTTTAATTCAAAAATTTTCCCCAGAAAGGAGTTAGATAATGACTGGCATGACTCTGTTGTTATTAGGAAAAGTATGATGTACAGGAGCAAGACACTAGTAAAATCGAGAGCATATATTTTAAATTAAATTAAAAGTTGAAGCACGGTATTGTAGTGATGTCACAATAAATAAGTGCTCGTTTTATTTTATATTTAAACTAAATTTATCGGTTTATAATCATGTATTCAATAAGGACGTTATGACTTGTATAAATACTTGTATAAGTGATTAAAATGATACATTAGAGCCAATAATAATTTATTATCATGCTTATGTAATTATATTTAAAAAAATTCCTGTATATTCCCTAAATTATATTATATTATTCGAATGGATCTAATATTATTTATATTATTGTATACGTTTTTAGACATTTGAATCGAATTTTATCGTTAAAAATACAAGAATATTTTAAAATAATTGCGTTTTTAACGTTAAAACTTTTAATACTTTGTAAAGTTTTTGTTAATCTTAATTATATTATCTTTGAGTATAATTATCAGATAATTAAAGAACGTGTTTACACGTGTAAACAGGCCTCTAATAAGAAAACTTTCTTTATAAAGAATATTCAAAATATTAAAATATAAAATAAAAATCGAATTTTACTTGTTATTTATTTAATACTTGTTTTTATTTTCCTTGTTCTGTTATATATAACAGAGGGAAAGTATAGCGATTGGTAAAAAAAATGACCCTCCCCAGATATTAACATTTTTGGACTCGGGGAACTTCGAAACGTCGAGAAATGCTAAAAAAAGAAGATAATCGGCGATTTCTGCATGTATTGATGTTAGTGTGTTATGGGCACGACTTTGTTCATCCTCTTTGAAGCTTAATAACTCCTGGGCTTTTTGTCGAAAATGTCGAAAATTTTGCAGGAAAGTTCGTGTTTTAGGGAGATTGTTACTAGTAAATTTTGGTGGTTAAAGGTCAAAGGGGTGGAGAGATAGAAGTCGTATGTCATATCTCGATTAGGGTCGGGTTTAATGATGATTTCACTCGTTATTAACATTTACAATTTTTCTTTTATACAAAACCCTTAAAATTAAATTTTTTGTCATTTTATAATAATTAAAAGTACAGAAAGTATTATTTTTTAATAAAATATCATAGCAGATGGCGCCAAATAGTTTTAAAAGTCGCCGGGAAAGTTAAGCAACTCATTGCTGGATTTTTATATTTTTTCAATTAAAATAATTAAGTACTGTATATACTGTATTTTAAATTTATAATATAATAATGGAGGAATTAAAAAATTCATTTATTAATTTATTATTTAATGGTATTATAATACAGTATATAATTTTTTTTTAATTTTAAGTACTAAATTTATTAAAGAAAACTTAAAGTGATACAAATTTTAATTGCTTTATACATTTATTTATCGAAATTGAACTCGATAGTTAATATTACGAAAGTTTTTCTTCTTCATTTTTGCCCTCTTTCCATCCAATATAATAATAACTCCTCGAAGTTTTGCTAGTGCTGCAAGAATTTTTGTCACGTATTCCAAGAATCGATTTTATCGGACTTCTGTAAATTGTACGACACAAAACGTTAGCAATTAATTTCTCTACATGAATTCCTGCGAACAACTTCATGTGGCAAACAATTTTAATGAAATACTTTTAGAATTTAAAGCAGTTTCTTTTCTTCCTCCCCTCCTCTTCCTACACCTTTTTTTTTAAAGAGTAATTTTGATTTCAAATTTGTTAAATTAGAGAATTTACTGATTTCAAAATAAGATTTATAACGTTTAATTCTTGTGATATGGTTAGTCACAATGCCGGCTGCAATTTTTAATCACCTTTTAATTAAAAATTGTAGCAAAGATTTTTCTTATATTGATTACTTAAGTATCTGTAAAGTTTACAAATTAACAGAGATATATTTGAAGATAACATTATAGAATTATATATCGATTTATGTAAAATATGGAGGTAAGACAAGAGAAAAATATGTGTGTAATATACCCAAAAACAATGCTGGAAATGATGTCTCTCTTTGTGACGCGTGTAATCAAGAGGTGTGGCAACACTTAAGGAGTATTGACGTCAATAATGAAGGCGATATATACAATACACATACGTCTACAAAGAGCGGCGTTATCGAAGAATTATGTTAAGAACGTACGAAAAATCAAAGTTAAATACTCGACGTGTTTATCAACCGCATCAGTAGATACAGCTCAATTGCTGGGAGCTTTTGTGTTTATAATAAGAAATTGAATTTATTTTTTGCTTATTTAGTTATTATTGTTAAGTTATAATTAACAGACTGCAATAAATTGTGTTATGAAACTAAATTATACAATAAAATAAACGAAAGTTGTTTAATAAACTGATATTAAAGTCTAGGAACTTTTTCAGATCAAATACAGTATTGTTATTGTTAGAAATGCATATGGTTTCAGACAAACTTCACTCGGTTACCATTGATTAAGTGTAATTTCTATTAAGAATAAACTGTTTATCTAACTTGTTACTTAATTTGTTTAAGTAGAAGTTTAATTTTGTAAGCATGAAAGTTAAAATTTTGTTATGAGAATGCATTAATCATAATATTACTCATCTAAAACGATTTGTAACCTGAGTGTCATCTACAAATACCGTAATTATTTCTGAATATTTCTTCTCGGAGATCAAGAGAGGCTCTGAATCTGAATATAATTTACCATTTTAAGGCTCAAATATATTGAAAAAATAAAATGAAAATAAATTATTATATTATTTAAATAATAAAATTTGATAAGAAAATAAAGGTTCTTAACGTACGATAAATGTAATAATTTGTAACGAATATTTTTGAAGCCTTCATACTTGTGAGGCCCGAGCCAAAATTGAGGCCTTTATACGTGTGTTTATTTGTAAAAAGTTGTTGTTACACGAAACACGTGGCAACACTTTTTTTACACGAAATCAACCAACATTCTTTTCACTAACGTCCTATTTATTTATCCTGAGATAATTACATGGTAGAGGATTGTATATATTGTCGCGTGTGGTTGCTAAGTGAAGAGTAGAAAAGGACATCATCCATTATTCCTGACAATGTACGATGAACTGTTCTGCACTTATTTTCTGTTTTAATTCTGCCTTTAAAATAAAACTATATACAAATTAACTAACAAGATAAACTTCGATAAATTATTTAAGGATTATCTTACAATATAGGCCTATATTAGTGTTTTATGGTAGAAAATTCATCGTTTATGCTATTTTTGTATGTCGTATAAGTTTCTTATAATACAGAGAAATTATCTTTAAAGATTCGATAAGATCCCATTTGTTGTGAAAGGACAATGACATCAGAAGTGAAGCGAGCGACTCATCGAAGAACAAATACTTTAAGTAAGTGCTATCTTCGAAAAGAAACAAAGAAAATTGAAGAAAATACTTCGATGATCGCCTAAATAATAGTATTTTCTACAAAAGGAAGTTGCTTTAACATAGAAAGACAAATTGCCTAGTAGGATAGTTTATAAATGTCCATTGTTTTCTAAAAATAACTGAATATATCACCTTTGTGGCCATTTGATTTGAAAGTGAAGCTCTTTTTGGCAATCATAGAATTTCAGCAAATAGACTATTTGAAGTACATAAATTCTTTAGAAAGATAAATTTACCGCAGGATAACGTATTTTCCTTTCCTTCATTTGTCTGAATACAAGTAAAGCGCCATTTTCTTAAAAGATGCTATTTACCAGAATGTGAGGAGGGATGCAGAATTTTATATCTTGTTATGAGTTTTCTTTTATATCTTATTCCAAGTAAAAAAATATAACTTCGAATCAATCTCATAAATCTTCTCCATTTTGCACTTTTTATTTCTATCTTATAAAAATATATATATATAAAAGCTCGAAATAGATTTATTCCTGATTTTTTTATGATTTTATTAACAATTATTTTCGTGCTTAAATTTAAAAAAATAAATTATAATTATGTATTTATTAATATTTAATTAAGTATAGAGATATAAATTAATTGTGTCGTCGTTCCTAAACCTTTATTTACAGGAGTCTGCCAATATCAATAAAGAATTAAGTGAAGAATAAAGAGTTAATTTCACCCTTTTATTTGTAGAAATCGTCAGCAAACCAGCACTTTCTCTTGAAAACTTTTCTGCTTTGAAGGATCCGAGTTCGAATCCTGTTTGGAACTTCATGAATTTTTAACGTTATTTCTTTTGAAACTTTATTTCTAATCTCTTATTGATGTTGGTAGACCTTATTGGGGTCAAATCCATCTATAATAGGCGAAATTGTAGTTAATGATACAGCTCATCAATCTTGCAGATACATCTAACATCATCTGTCCTTTCTTAAAAAGTTTTTTTACTAAGTTAGAATATTTATTAAAGTTTTTCTAGAAACTTTATAAATATTCTAAGTAGATATCAACATTATCAATTTAAAAACATTATTTATTAATATTTTTTAATGTAATTTTTAATTAATATTTAATTATAGCTTCGTTTGAAATCAAGTTTTACTTCTATAATTATTCTGTCACTTCTATTTTAAATGATTATTCTAAATTATATTTAATACACTAAACGGAAAGATTCTTGGCGACTATTCAGGTAATTAATCTTTCTATAATAAGAGAATCTCTGAATTGTTGTATGGTAACACCAATGTTAGAATAAGATTTATCGACTGAAATTTCCATTTAACATAAATATAATTAACTAAATTAAACCAAGCACAATTAAAATGTTTAGATTTCCTTAACTGAAAGTAGAAACTAAAAGAAATAATCATTGTTTAATAGTTTGAATAGACGAAAAGTTTCAAATATAAATGTAAATTATTCAAATTCTCTTTCAATAATTCAATGTTTGTATCTTTAAAAAACTTTTTCACGTTTTTAATTTATTAAATTGATTTTTAAAGTTGTAAATTATAAATTTTATATTATTTATTTTCTTAAAAAATTAGCAGCAACGGACGAACACAAAAGAAAACAAATCCAGCAGCGAGTTGAGTAACTTTCCCGGCGACAGTTAAAATTGCGTGTAGTGCCATCTGTTATAAGATTTTATTCAAAAAAGTCTTCTTATATTATTATTATAAAATAGCAAAAAGCTTAATTTTGAGAATAGCGATGAGTTTTATAAAAAAAAAAATTGTAAATGCTAGTAACGAGTAAAATCATTATTAAGTACGATTCCACTCGTCATATGACACATGGCTCCCCCATTATCTCCCCACTCACTCGATCATTAACTACCAAAATTTAATAGCATCGATCCCTCTAATACACAAACCTCTCCGAAAAATTTCAGAAATTTTCGACAAAAGGCACAGGAGTTATTAAACTTTAAAGTGTAAACTTCTAAATAGTGTTGCTTTTCTCAACGTTTCAAAAATCTTCGGGTGATCATTTTTGACCGATCGCCATACTTTTACAACCCAATGACTTAATTTACGAAGTCGAATAATGAATCCAGTTTATAATCTCCGATATTTAATGAGATTTTACGATAAAAATGGAGGAAAAAAAAATAAAATATCGAAGTTCGTAAATTCATCTTCTAGTAGGAAGGCAAATAGAAGAATGAACTTGAAGTGAACCTCCTTGTTCATTTTATATGTCAGTCTCATTAGTTAATGACACTTCAAGAAGAGATGGTATAGATACGAAAGAAACGTCGCAGTTAACGATTGGACAGTTAAAACAAGAATTGAATTAAGAATGAATTTTAACAAGATATATGGAATGGCATCTCTGTATCGTGTTAATTTTATTTCTACGCGTTAAAAATATTCCAGATAAAATTAATGTTTAAGACAGTTAACAATTTACAGATAGTAGATTGCTATGTTATTGGCAATAGAATTAAACATTTAACAACTTATCCAGATAGAAGATTCGATAGTTGAGTCCCCCAGCTATTAGCTAAAATGTAGACAAAATATATTTAAAAAATAATTAAAAAATTGGAGGTACCGGGGATCGAACCCGGGGCCTTTCACACGCAAAGCGAACGCTCTACCACTGAGCTATACCCCCTCCTAAATAACGGAATTAAATTGCATGATTTGATCCTTAATATAATTGATCGAATTCTAAGCTTTACAATTCACTCTAGTATTAGATAACATTTTAAAANTTATATGAATTCCATGTTGTACGAGTCACTTAGATTTTACAAATACGTGTGCCGGGCTGTGAATGGCTCGCGTATTTGTAAAAACTAAGTGACTCGTACAACATGGAATTCATATAAAACGGAATTATCAACAGTGTTATAGTGGATCGACTGTAACTGAAAATTCCTAGTAAATTATTAATTAAACATCAGTTTTAAAATAGTTTTTTTTAATTTTTAAAGCAGAAATTACAATAAAACTCTTACTCTAAAACGGTTAACGGATTTTTGGATCACACGCATAATAATTTTTGTAACGTAATTTCTTATTTTAATTTAAAAATCACACTACTTCCGATTAAAACCGGAAGTTCGTATCCGATCTCGATTTTCGTCTATCTAACTCGAGATTATCTACCGAAAGACGGTCAGACGGACGGACGAACGATTGAGAATGTACAGGTCTTCAATATGAAAATTGCAGTCTAATAATTGGGGGTATTTAATACAAAAATGAATAGAGAGTAATTTATTATTCTAAAAATTAATAAATACAAAAGACAATACATGTATCTGTATCAATAGTTTTTATTTTATTATTTAATATTTAGAAAAAGTTTTTTTTATTCCTTTTTTTTCCTTTTTTTTAAACTTCAATTTCAGATAGATTACAAGAAGGTATAGAGAAGACATCCAACTTTTTTTTTCTTTTTTTTTTTCTTATTTTCTCAATCAAAAGAATGAAATCACATAGGAAATTGGAATGCTGTTTTAATAAATCTTCATTGCTCTTAGATTTCTTCAGGATTTCAAATCGAAGACTTTTTCCTCAGGCAATTTCAAAGATGTAANTCATTTTGGGCCGAATTAACAGTACATAACACTAATAATTTGCAAGTATTAAGATGATAATATAAATTGAGGATTTTGTAACAGTAAAATATCAATAAAGTAACTTACATTTTTAGGCTGGGAAGAGCCTACAATAAATTGACTTAGTAATTATTAAGTTATATTTATATAGGGTATTAATAGAGTAACTTGAAATTAAACGTAATAAAGGAAAGTAAACACTTCAGGTTACTTATATTTTTAAATATGTATTTGTCTAGATTTTTATTGTTATCGTACCTTAGCCACATTTTGTGTATATTTACATTTTCTCAAGGCATTACATGAAATCAATAACAACAAAGTTCTTATAAAAAATAAAACAATAGGACCAATATTTACTTTAAAAATTTCGTAAATAAAAGACAATTTCCTTTCCTAAAAAGTCCTTTCCACAACCGAAATTATATGCACAATCGACTTTATTTTTATAATCTCTTCCCTAAGCAATTATACAAGAGCTAAATTCAAAATAAAATTAAACAATAATTTTTAAGTAAATTAAAATCAGATTTATTACATATATTTAATGTATTTAATTTGTTAAAAAAAACAATGGAAATCATACCTAAAATCGAAGCTTTCACGTATATGCTTACGTTATTTATCATTAGAAACCGCTATTAATAAGATGTTAGGTGTAACGTAAATGGGGAGGCGATTGGATATGAAATTCTATGTTATAGATCGAATCTATAACAATCTCTAAAATTTTTTCTTCAATTAATTAAGTTTGCGAAAAGATTTTTCGGATAAGGAACGGACAGACAGACGAACGGACAAAATAAAAAAATATATAAAGCTAATGAAGTTATATATTTTACTAATGATACTTTCTGTTAAGTATAATTGAAACAAATTTTATGCACTTCAGTGTTTGTAGATGACGAATAAGTACGATTCCACTCGTCATATGACACATGGCTCCCCCATTATCTCCCCACTCACTCGATCATTAACTACCAAAATTTAANAGAAAAATATGTGTGTAATATACCCAAAAACAATGCTGGAAATGATGTCTCTCTTTGTGACGCGTGTAATCAAGAGGTGTGGCAACACTTAAGGAGTATTGACGTCAATAATGAAGGCGATATATACAATACACATACGTCTACAAAGAGCGGCGTTATCGAAGAATTATGTTAAGAACGTACGAAAAATCAAAGTTAAATACTCGACGTGTTTATCAACCGCATCAGTAGATACAGCTCAATTGCTGGGAGCTTTTGTGTTTATAATAAGAAATTGAATTTATTTTTTGCTTATTTAGTTATTATTGTTAAGTTATAATTAACAGACTGCAATAAATTGTGTTATGAAACTAAATTATACAATAAAATAAACGAAAGTTGTTTAATAAACTGATATTAAAGTCTAGGAACTTTTTCAGATCAAATACAGTATTGTTATTGTTAGAAATGCATATGGTTTCAGACAAACTTCACTCGGTTACCATTGATTAAGTGTAATTTCTATTAAGAATAAACTGTTTATCTAACTTGTTACTTAATTTGTTTAAGTAGAAGTTTAATTTTGTAAGCATGAAAGTTAAAATTTTGTTATGAGAATGCATTAATCATAATATTACTCATCTAAAACGATTTGTAACCTGAGTGTCATCTACAAATACCGTAATTATTTCTGAATATTTCTTCTCGGAGATCAAGAGAGGCTCTGAATCTGAATATAATTTACCATTTTAAGGCTCAAATATATTGAAAAAATAAAATGAAAATAAATTATTATATTATTTAAATAATAAAATTTGATAAGAAAATAAAGGTTCTTAACGTACGATAAATGTAATAATTTGTAACGAATATTTTTGAAGCCTTCATACTTGTGAGGCCCGAGCCAAAATTGAGGCCTTTATACGTGTGTTTATTTGTAAAAAGTTGTTGTTACACGAAACACGTGGCAACACTTTTTTTACACGAAATCAACCAACATTCTTTTCACTAACGTTCTTTATAAAGAATATTCAAAATATTAAAATATAAAATAAAAATCGAATTTTACTTGTTATTTATTTAATACTTGTTTTTATTTTCCTTGTTCTGTTATATATAACAGAGGGAAAGTATAGCGATTGGTAAAAAAAATGACCCTCCCCAGATATTAACATTTTTGGACTCGGGGAACTTCGAAACGTCGAGAAATGCTAAAAAAAGAAGATAATCGGCGATTTCTGCATGTATTGATGTTAGTGTGTTATGGGCACGACTTTGTTCATCCTCTTTGAAGCTTAATAACTCCTGGGCTTTTTGTCGAAAATGTCGAAAATTTTGCAGGAAAGTTCGTGTTTTAGGGAGATTGTTACTAGTAAATTTTGGTGGTTAAAGGTCAAAGGGGTGGAGAGATAGAAGTCGTATGTCATATCTCGATTAGGGTCGGGTTTAATGATGATTTCACTCGTTATTAACATTTACAATTTTTCTTTTATACAAAACCCTTAAAATTAAATTTTTTGTCATTTTATAATAATTAAAAGTACAGAAAGTATTATTTTTTAATAAAATATCATAGCAGATGGCGCCAAATAGTTTTAAAAGTCGCCGGGAAAGTTAAGCAACTCATTGCTGGATTTTTATATTTTTTCAATTAAAATAATTAAGTACTGTATATACTGTATTTTAAATTTATAATATAATAATGGAGGAATTAAAAAATTCATTTATTAATTTATTATTTAATGGTATTATAATACAGTATATAATTTTTTTTTTAATTTTAAGTACTAAATTTATTAAAGAAAACTTAAAGTGATACAAATTTTAATTGCTTTATACATTTATTTATCGAAATTGAACTCGATAGTTAATATTACGAAAGTTTTTCTTCTTCATTTTTGCCCTCTTTCCATCCAATATAATAATAACTCCTCGAAGTTTTGCTAGTGCTGCAAGAATTTTTGTCACGTATTCCAAGAATCGATTTTATCGGACTTCTGTAAATTGTACGACACAAAACGTTAGCAATTAATTTCTCTACATGAATTCCTGCGAACAACTTCATGTGGCAAACAATTTTAATGAAATACTTTTAGAATTTAAAGCAGTTTCTTTTCTTCCTCCCCTCCTCTTCCTACACCTTTTTTTTTAAAGAGTAATTTTGATTTCAAATTTGTTAAATTAGAGAATTTACTGATTTCAAAATAAGATTTATAACGTTTAATTCTTGTGATATGGTTAGTCACAATGCCGGCTGCAATTTTTAATCACCTTTTAATTAAAAATTGTAGCAAAGATTTTTCTTATATTGATTACTTAAGTATCTGTAAAGTTTACAAATTAACAGAGATATATTTGAAGATAACATTATAGAATTATATATCGATTTATGTAAAATATGGAGGTAAGACAAGAGAAAAATATGTGTTTAATATACCCAAAAACAATGCTGGAAATGATGTCTCTCTTTGTGACGCGTGTAATCAAGAGGTGTGGCAACACTTAAGGAGTATTGACGTCAATAATGAAGGCGATATATACAATACACATACGTCTACAAAGAGCGGCGTTATCGAAGAATTATGTTAAGAACGTACGAAAAATCAAAGTTAAATACTCGACGTGTTTATCAACCGCATCAGTAGATACAGCTCAATTGCTGGGAGCTTTTGTGTTTATAATAAGAAATTGAATTTATTTTTTGCTTATTTAGTTATTATTGTTAAGTTATAATTAACAGACTGCAATAAATTGTGTTATGAAACTAAATTATACAATAAAATAAACGAAAGTTGTTTAATAAACTGATATTAAAGTCTAGGAACTTTTTCAGATCAAATACAGTATTGTTATTGTTAGAAATGCATATGGTTTCAGACAAACTTCACTCGGTTACCATTGATTAAGTGTAATTTCTATTAAGAATAAACTGTTTATCTAACTTGTTACTTAATTTGTTTAAGTAGAAGTTTAATTTTGTAAGCATGAAAGTTAAAATTTTGTTATGAGAATGCATTAATCATAATATTACTCATCTAAAACGATTTGTAACCTGAGTGTCATCTACAAATACCGTAATTATTTCTGAATATTTCTTCTCGGAGATCAAGAGAGGCTCTGAATCTGAATATAATTTACCATTTTAAGGCTCAAATATATTGAAAAAATAAAATGAAAATAAATTATTATATTATTTAAATAATAAAATTTGATAAGAAAATAAAGGTTCTTAACGTACGATAAATGTAATAATTTGTAACGAATATTTTTGAAGCCTTCATACTTGTGAGGCCCGAGCCAAAATTGAGGCCTTTATACGTGTGTTTATTTGTAAAAAGTTGTTGTTACACGAAACACGTGGCAACACTTTTTTTACACGAAATCAACCAACATTCTTTTCACTAACGTCCTATTTATTTATCCTGAGATAATTACATGGTAGAGGATTGTATATATTGTCGCGTGTGGTTGCTAAGTGAAGAGTAGAAAAGGACATCATCCATTATTCCTGACAATGTACGATGAACTGTTCTGCACTTATTTTCTGTTTTAATTCTGCCTTTAAAATAAAACTATATACAAATTAACTAACAAGATAAACTTCGATAAATTATTTAAGGATTATCTTACAATATAGGCCTATATTAGTGTTTTATGGTAGAAAATTCATCGTTTATGCTATTTTTGTATGTCGTATAAGTTTCTTATAATACAGAGAAATTATCTTTAAAGATTCGATAAGATCCCATTTGTTGTGAAAGGACAATGACATCAGAAGTGAAGCGAGCGACTCATCGAAGAACAAATACTTTAAGTAAGTGCTATCTTCGAAAAGAAACAAAGAAAATTGAAGAAAATACTTCGATGATCGCCTAAATAATAGTATTTTCTACAAAAGGAAGTTGCTTTAACATAGAAAGACAAATTGCCTAGTAGGATAGTTTATAAATGTCCATTGTTTTCTAAAAATAACTGAATATATCACCTTTGTGGCCATTTGATTTGAAAGTGAAGCTCTTTTTGGCAATCATAGAATTTCAGCAAATAGACTATTTGAAGTACATAAATTCTTTAGAAAGATAAATTTACCGCAGGATAACGTATTTTCCTTTCCTTCATTTGTCTGAATACAAGTAAAGCGCCATTTTCTTAAAAGATGCTATTTACCAGAATGTGAGGAGGGATGCAGAATTTTATATCTTGTTATGAGTTTTCTTTTATATCTTATTCCAAGTAAAAAAATATAACTTCGAATCAATCTCATAAATCTTCTCCATTTTGCACTTTTTATTTCTATCTTATAAAAATATATATATATAAAAGCTCGAAATAGATTTATTCCTGATTTTTTTATGATTTTATTAACAATTATTTTCGTGCTTAAATTTAAAAAAATAAATTATAATTATGTATTTATTAATATTTAATTAAGTATAGAGATATAAATTAATTGTGTCGTCGTTCCTAAACCTTTATTTACAGGAGTCTGCCAATATCAATAAAGAATTAAGTGAAGAATAAAGAGTTAATTTCACCCTTTTATTTGTAGAAATCGTCAGCAAACCAGCACTTTCTCTTGAAAACTTTTCTGCTTTGAAGGATCCGAGTTCGAATCCTGTTTGGAACTTCATGAATTTTTAACGTTATTTCTTTTGAAACTTTATTTCTAATCTCTTATTGATGTTGGTAGACCTTATTGGGGTCAAATCCATCTATAATAGGCGAAATTGTAGTTAATGATACAGCTCATCAATCTTGCAGATACATCTAACATCATCTGTCCTTTCTTAAAAAGTTTTTTTACTAAGTTAGAATATTTATTAAAGTTTTTCTAGAAACTTTATAAATATTCTAAGTAGATATCAACATTATCAATTTAAAAACATTATTTATTAATATTTTTTAATGTAATTTTTAATTAATATTTAATTATAGCTTCGTTTGAAATCAAGTTTTACTTCTATAATTATTCTGTCACTTCTATTTTAAATGATTATTCTAAATTATATTTAATACACTAAACGGAAAGATTCTTGGCGACTATTCAGGTAATTAATCTTTCTATAATAAGAGAATCTCTGAATTGTTGTATGGTAACACCAATGTTAGAATAAGATTTATCGACTGAAATTTCCATTTAACATAAATATAATTAACTAAATTAAACCAAGCACAATTAAAATGTTTAGATTTCCTTAACTGAAAGTAGAAACTAAAAGAAATAATCATTGTTTAATAGTTTGAATAGACGAAAAGTTTCAAATATAAATGTAAATTATTCAAATTCTCTTTCAATAATTCAATGTTTGTATCTTTAAAAAACTTTTTCACGTTTTTAATTTATTAAATTGATTTTTAAAGTTGTAAATTATAAATTTTATATTATTTATTTTCTTAAAAAATTAGCAGCAACGGACGAACACAAAAGAAAACAAATCCAGCAGCGAGTTGAGTAACTTTCCCGGCGACAGTTAAAATTGCGTGTAGTGCCATCTGTTATAAGATTTTATTCAAAAAAGTCTTCTTATATTATTATTATAAAATAGCAAAAAGCTTAATTTTGAGAATAGCGATGAGTTTTATAAAAAAAAAAATTGTAAATGCTAGTAACGAGTAAAATCATTATTAAGTACGATTCCACTCGTCATATGACACATGGCTCCCCCATTATCTCCCCACCCACTCGATCATTAACCACCAAAATTTAATAGCATCGATCCCTCTAATACACAAACCTCTCCGAAAAATTTCAGAAATTTTCGACAAAAGGCACAGGAGTTATTAAACTTTAAAGTGTAAACTTCTAAATAGTGTTGCTTTTCTCAACGTTTCAAAAATCTTCGGGTGATCATTTTTGACCGATCGCCATACTTTTACAACCCAATGACTTAATTTACGAAGTCGAATAATGAATCCAGTTTATAATCTCCGATATTTAATGAGATTTTACGATAAAAATGGAGGAAAAAAAAATAAAATATCGAAGTTCGTAAATTCATCTTCTAGTAGGAAGGCAAATAGAAGAATGAACTTGAAGTGAACCTCCTTGTTCATTTTATATGTCAGTCTCATTAGTTAATGACACTTCAAGAAGAGATGGTGTAGATACGAAAGAAACGTCGCAGTTAACGATTGGACAGTTAAAACAAGAATTGAATTAAGAATGAATTTTAACAAGATATATGGAATGGCATCTCTGTATCGTGTTAATTTTATTTCTACGCGTTAAAAATATTCCAGATAAAATTAATGTTTAAGACAGTTAACAATTTACAGATAGTAGATTGCTATGTTATTGGCAATAGAATTAAACATTTAACAACTTATCCAGATAGAAGATTCGATAGTTGAGTCCCCCAGCTATTAGCTAAAATGTAGACAAAATATATTTAAAAAATAATTAAAAAATTGGAGGTACCGGGGATCGAACCCGGGGCCTTTCACACGCAAAGCGAACGCTCTACCACTGAGCTATACCCCCTCCTAAATAACGGAATTAAATTGCATGATTTGATCCTTAATATAATTGATCGAATTCTAAGCTTTACAATTCACTCTAGTATTAGATAACATTTTAAAAAGTTTTATATATATTTATTTATTTATTTTCCAAAGAAAAATAATATATAGAATTGATTTTGTTTTATATTGTTAGATCTATATACACAAAGAAAAGATCCTTTTTTTTAGTTTTTAAAACTCCTGAAAATAGTTCAGTAAATTTTTTTTATTTTATTTTACTTTTAAAAAAAATATATCAATAGAAAATGCTATAAAATAAAATAAACTTTTAAAAATTGGACAAGAATGAAATAAGATTCACTGAGATTTTTCGAATTTATTGGTTATATTTATACATTTTTAGGCTGGGAAGAGCCTACAATAAATTGACTTAGTAATTATTAAGTTATATTTATATAGGGTATTAATAGAGTAACTTGAAATTAAACGTAATAAAGGAAAGTAAACACTTCAGGTTACTTATATTTTTAAATATGTATTTGTCTAGATTTTTATTGTTATCGTACCTTAGCCACATTTTGTGTATATTTACATTTTCTCAAGGCATTACATGAAATCAATAACAACAAAGTTCTTATAAAAAATAAAACAATAGGACCAATATTTACTTTAAAAATTTCGTAAATAAAAGACAATTTCCTTTCCTAAAAAGTCCTTTCCACAACCGAAATTATATGCACAATCGACTTTATTTTTATAATCTCTTCCCTAAGCAATTATACAAGAGCTAAATTCAAAATAAAATTAAACAATAATTTTTAAGTAAATTAAAATCAGATTTATTACATATACAGTCGACCCCCCTATAAGATAGAGATACGTTCCATTCTCTAGAAATCCGATTTCTTACGAATCCTTCCAATCACAACCCGACACGTGTCAAGTTTACGGACTACGGCTGTTTGAAAGATTTTCTTCCATAAAATTAATCGATTCTAGACTAATCCGACTCAACATTTCCAAAATACGTATATATTTTTTGGGAATAATCCGTATAAACTACGCTATAAACAAAAAATTGTAGGATTACTTACCGAGTGTCACCATTCGACAT
>NW_019384363.1:324282-333701 GCF_000671375.1 Centruroides sculpturatus | reverse complement strand
TAGTAAAATCGTCATAAAGTTCAACCCTACTAACGATACCTCATTTATATTTTTACTCCCTCGATCATTAACCACCAAAATTTAATAGCATCGATCCCTCTAATACACAAACCTCTCCGAAAAATTTCAGAAATTTTCGACAAAAGGCACAGGAGTTATTAAACTTTAAAGTGTAAACTTCTAAATAGTGTTGCTTTTCTCAACGTTTCAAAAATCTTCGGGTGATCATTTTTGACCGATCGCCATACTTTTACAACCCAATGACTTAATTTACGAAGTCGAATAATGAATCCAGTTTATAATCTCCGATATTTAATGAGATTTTACGATAAAAATGGAGGAAAAAAAATAAAATATCGAAGTTCGTAAATTCATCTTCTAGTAGGAAGGCAAATAGAAGAATGAACTTGAAGTGAACCTCCTTGTTCATTTTATATGTCAGTCTCATTAGTTAATGACACTTCAAGAAGAGATGGTATAGATACGAAAGAAACGTCGCAGTTAACGATTGGACAGTTAAAACAAGAATTGAATTAAGAATGAATTTTAACAAGATATATGGAATGGCATCTCTGTATCGTGTTAATTTTATTTCTACGCGTTAAAAATATTCCAGATAAAATTAATGTTTAAGACAGTTAACAATTTACAGATAGTAGATTGCTATGTTATTGGCAATAGAATTAAACATTTAACAACTTATCCAGATAGAAGATTCGATAGTTGAGTCCCCCAGCTATTAGCTAAAATGTAGACAAAATATATTTAAAAAATAATTAAAAAATTGGAGGTACCGGGGATCGAACCCGGGGCCTTTCACACGCAAAGCGAACGCTCTACCACTGAGCTATACCCCCTCCTAAATAACGGAATTAAATTGCATGATTTGATCCTTAATATAATTGATCGAATTCTAAGCTTTACAATTCACTCTAGTATTAGATAACATTTTAAAAAGTTTTATATATATTTATTTATTTATTTTCCAAAGAAAAATAATATATAGAATTGATTTTGTTTTATATTGTTAGATCTATATACACAAAGAAAAGATCCTTTTTTTTAGTTTTTAAAACTCCTGAAAATAGTTCAGTAAATTTTTTTTATTTTATTTTACTTTTAAAAAAAATATATCAATAGAAAATGCTATAAAATAAAATAAACTTTTAAAAATTGGACAAGAATGAAATAAGATTCACTGAGATTTTTCGAATTTATTGGTTATATTTATACATTTTTAGGCTGGCAAGAGCCTACAATAAATTGACTTAGTAATTATTAAGTTATATTTATATAGGGTATTAATAGAGTAACTTGAAATTAAACGTAATAAAGGAAAGTAAACACTTCAGGTTACTTATATTTTTAAATATGTATTTGTCTAGATTTTTATTGTTATCGTACCTTAGCCACATTTTGTGTATATTTACATTTTCTCAAGGCATTACATGAAATCAATAACAACAAAGTTCTTATAAAAAATAAAACAATAGGACCAATATTTACTTTAAAAATTTCGTAAATAAAAGACAATTTCCTTTCCTAAAAAGTCCTTTCCACAACCGAAATTATATGCACAATCGACTTTATTTTTATAATCTCTTCCCTAAGCAATTATACAAGAGCTAAATTCAAAATAAAATTAAACAATAATTTTTAAGTAAATTAAAATCAGATTTATTACATATATTTAATGTATTTAATTTGTTAAAAAAAACAATGGAAATCATACCTAAAATCGAAGCTTTCACGTATATGCTTACGTTACTTATCATTAGAAACCGCTATTAATAAGATGTTAGGTGTAACGTAAATGGGGAGGCGATTGGATATGAAATTCTATGTTATAGATCGAATCTATAACAATCTCTAAAATTTTTTCTTCAATTAATTAAGTTTGCGAAAAGATTTTTCGGATAAGGAACAGACAACAGACGAACGGACAAAATAAAAAAATATATAAAGCTAATGAAGTTATATATTTTACTAATGATACTTTCTGTTAAGTATAATTGAAACAAATTTTATGCACTTCAGTGTTTGTAGATGACGAATATATAATTAATTGAGAAATCTTTTATTCAAAACATAATTATGACTTACTTTTGTCATGATTTTTTTAAATTTAAATTGATTCTTTATCCCCCTAAATAGTAAATTTTGTGATAAATCTTTCAAAATTTTTTTAAATTAAATTATTCATGTTAATGTATATTTTATTCTAAATTATTTTTAAACGTATTTTTTTTTTTAGTCCAGAAAAAATATAAGTAAATAATTTGAAATGAATTATTCCTTAAATATAAACTTCTTTTAATTAATATTTTATAAAGTAAAATACATTTTAAAGCTATAATTTATTCGATTTTTTCCACTTTTATAAATTTTATATATATATAGGTCCATATACCTTTTATTGAATATTTTATTCAGTTTATGAGAATATTACATATAAAAAAAAGTTATGTCTTAAATTGAATTTTATCTTTAAATCTCACATACATTTTATATATTTTATATAAAGAATGTTATAATAAAATTGTATTTTTTATAAAGAATTTAATAATTTAAATAAACTTGTATAAAAATTATTATTAATATTATTATAAATCGAACGTTTTATATACAAAAATACTTAATTTTAACACATTAAGGCTATAGTTTTTCGGAGATTGAAAGAAGTGTAGGCTTATTCTTGCTTTGAACAGGATCATTTTAAGCACTTTGAGGCCCATGGCCCAATTTTTTCAAAGGTATTATATATGAGAAGATATAGAACAAAAATGAGTGATGAGGATTAAGATGAGGCCCCTAAGAAGACCGATCATAGTTGAGTATGCTAATGCTTTAATGAATAGTGATTTTGAGGCCTCCTAGCAGTGGCAATTTAGTTATGGATCCTTACATCTAAAACCACTTCGTTCTTTTAGAATACCAGTCGTGTATAAAAATCGATGCTTGATCTTAGCTTAATATTTGAAATCCCTTTCTAGCTAGGATAGTAGACCTTGCACAATGTTAAATATCGTTTAATACCGGCTATACATCACATAAAAGGGGCATCACACGCCGATATTTGCTAAGGCCTCACAACTAACTGTTGCTACTTCTTAATGCATTAAAAAAACTAAATTATATATTAATGCATTGTTAGTATCTGTACATCTCGAAAATCGAGTGAGGCCCGAGTCGCTTTCTATTTGAGGCCCCAATATATTAACTAAAAAAGCATATATATATACACAAAAAGAAGCGTTAAAATATTAAATTATTTTTTGTAAATATTTTTAAGGCTGTCATAAATGTGAGGCCCGAGGCAATTGGCCCGCTAGAGTGCTTTGTGTATATTGAATAAACATTAATATAATAATATAATTGAAAAATGTATAAGACATCTCCATTCATTCTAATGATAAATAGGTTCATTCGATGCAACTATACATTAAAAAATAGAAAATAATTGGTAGAAAATATGAATTTCAAACCCAATTATTTTGGCATAACTTTTTATTTTTCAGTTTTTCAGTTCGACTTAACTAATTATATTCATTGATATCGTTTCACACAAAAGATTTAACAATTAGATCCAACTAACGAGCTAAGGTTGAGTATACGTGTCCTCTTAGGTACAACCCTATCCTGAGTGTATAATTGTCTACGTAATGAGTACGTTTTGAATCTAATGGGATGTGCGTATCCATGGAAACGATCGTGTACAACTAAAAGTACCCGACAATGAATAGAGAGGATGGGAAATATCTCTTGGGACCAAAAATCGAATGTATTAACTCGACATGCAACGGATAATGCTCTTATGTCATCACCCAGGGAGACATAAGTGGACTGATATAAGTAGTGCAGTTGTTAGGATTAGATGTGTTTGTCGACATATTATATCATTTTGGGCCGAATTAACAGTACATAACACTAATAATTTGCAAGTATTAAGATGATAATATAAATTGAGGATTTTGTAACAGTAAAATATCAATAAAGTAACTTAATTTATATTAATTAACATATAAATTTTATAAATGTATCAATGTATTTTATCAATGCAATAAAGCACATTCATATATGAATGTGCTTTATTACGAGCTGATTTTTATAAACACTGTGTACATAATAACCTGTGTAAACCGGTATAGCTTTTGACAGGTTTAAACATTTTTTTTCTTTTTTTAACATAGAAAATCGGTTCGTTTCGAAGAAATTAGACAGGTTTCCGTTTTATTTAGGTCATATTATTTATTGTATAAATAATTTCTGCACAGTAAAACCTGTCCGAAACGGAATCTGAATAAAACGTAAATCTGTCTAAACGGATAAATTCTTGAGAATGAAGCGATATTCTACGTTAAAAAGAAACCTGCCAAAGAGAAAAAATATTTCAGTTTACACAGATTTTTACTATATTATAAATTATTTTTTTAAACTTAATTCATTATGCAATTTTTACGTTATTTTTCAATTTTATGTCATGTTATTCTGTTACATTTTTATTCAGTTTTTTTCTTTTTAATACAGAAAAAATTAGTTTATGTTTCCTGAATACATCAAGAAACATTTCCTAGTTATAAAGATAAGTTCCATCAAAGTAAGACATGTAGAAAAATAATTTAATTTTCTTCTGACATATACCAGAGGTTAGTTTGGTTGTTTATCCAAAACATATTGAAGATATGATGTTTCTCTTAATTTTTTTTANTTATAGATTTTTGTCATCTCATTACCTATTGAAAGCTATTCTTTTTCAACCTGGAATTAAGGAGAGGCGAGGAAGGACCTACTAAAATTTGCAAACATTTTCAATTTTTCCCTCTTCTTTGCTTTAAAAAAAAAAAAACTACATTAAATTGAGACAACATCAATCTATCTTCCTGTTCGATACATGTTCTAAAAATGATTGGCATACCTTTACTAAAACGATTCATATTCTTATTAATATTCTATAACTGGTACTTAATATACACGTATAAATAATAAATATTTTATTTTATAATAAAATAAAACATTTATTATTAAAAAAGTTTGTTATAAATACAAAAAATCGAATACAAATTTCATTTATTTAATTTCGTTCTCGAGATTAAGGAAAGACAGACGGACGGACGAACGATTTGTAATACGAAAATTGAAGGCCGATAAATTCGACTGATTTCTTTAAGATACGTTACATTTTTTTTTCTTTTTGAATTATCTAATTACCTGTCATTCGAATGAACTTTCAATTAATCGAACTTCATTAAAATTGAGAATGTAATGACACAAATAGAGTTATATAACTCATTTGTAGTTTAGTTAATTGTGTAACAATCTAAACAATAAATTGTTTACTTGGTATATTTTAAATGCAAAATTGTAAGGAAACTTAATGAGCGGTTTGACTTTATCTTGATAACGATTCAGTAAGACCCAATTTCCCTTTCCTCCTTTATCTATTGTTAAAATTTCACAACAGGTTAAAGCTAACCAACTAAATACGGTCGTCTTCCTCTTCAATTGAGTAAAGGTGTTGACGGATGAATGCATGCGTATAGAAATGCAGATGGAGTCTTTCCCACTCAAGACGTTGAATCTCCCAACAGACGAACGTCCCATTTAACACGAAATGTTGCTCTTTTCCTCAATATACAAATCGTTTTAGCATTAAAATACGGATAAAAATCGAAAACAAAAAAATCACACATCGAAATTCTTCACGTAAGAATTTGAGATATTCTTTATAACATATATATATTTATTTAATAATTTAAAAATCGTTATTTTAATTAATATATTTTTAAAAGTACAGATTTTTATTCATCAGTTATGGATTTATCATTTATAATTCTGAATGATTATGAGTGAATCACCGTTATAGTTCTCAGGTTTTGTAGTCTCTGTGGATCTCCACCCAAGGGTGTTGAACAGCTGGTCTGCGATGCACATGAACTATTAAATATATATATATATATATATTTACGTATTTAACAGTTGAGAAATTATTAATAAATTACATACTGTAGAGTTTTGAGTAATATAGATTAGTCTATTTGCTTCATTTGCTTTGATAGACGATGTTAGAAGGAGTCAAATTTCACGGAAAATTT
Organism: Centruroides sculpturatus; assembly: GCF_000671375.1. Classification (NCBI taxonomy): domain Eukaryota; kingdom Metazoa; phylum Arthropoda; class Arachnida; order Scorpiones; family Buthidae; genus Centruroides; species Centruroides sculpturatus. The sequence goes on along the minus strand of NW_019384363.1, from coordinate 327,609 downwards.
CAGATGGCATCCCCACCAGATTTTCATGTTACTTCAGTAAAGTCGATCATTAAGTCTTCTTGATTAAACTTTGCCACTGTTGAGCAAAACAGAAAACGAAAATGCTGGCCAACTGCCAAAACTCTTTCAACAACCAACAGTCTGTGAAGTTTTCTGAGGAAATGAAGCGCATCTTTCTATATAAATCATATACACTAACAATGAAAATATTTATCATATAGTTTTCTATAATTAATTACAAATTTTTAAATTATAGTAAACACACACATATATATACAATGCTTAACTGACTTTCGGGTCTATTGTACAGGGTGGCCCAAAAATTAGTTAACTATTCTATCTTAAATACTTGTATCAATACACAAATGACATAGCTCACGTTCACAAGTGTATTTGTAACACGTAAAACACGGTTGAGTACTTTATACCGTACATAGATTTACTGTATTATAATAATCCATCCAAACATATAAGCATCCATTTCCACTTATTGGAGCAACGTTTATTTTAAAACAAATATAAAAATACAAAATTAAAATTTTTTTGAAATTTAAATCGAAAATAAATAAATATTTTATTTTGATAAATGATTTTTATATTGTTTTCTTAGTTTCTCCCCACCCCCAATTTTAAATTTAGTCCCCTAAACATTTATTCCATTTATCAAAAACATGTATCGGTGCATAGAATATTAATTTTATTTTATTTTATTTTTATTATATTTAAGTTATTTTTGAAAATATCCTGTAGTTTGTCTATAGATAAAATAATCGTTATTCTTTCATCAGTTTCTCTCTCCCCCCTCTCTTGCCTATGTCAAAGTAACTTAATGTCTTTTACATTGATATGAAAAGTAGGATGTATCTAGGCCTACCCAGGCTTTGATAGGGAAACCATCAGTTTTCAAATATTCATTTTGGATCTCTCACTTTCAAAGAATAACAATTTAACTTTATTGAATAAAAGATTTACAGATAAGAAGGAAGAAAAACATTCCATGATAATAATAAATGAAGTGACGGAAAATGATGATCCATCTGACAACATTAAATTCATCTGATGGCTAATGTTATAGATTTTTGTCATCTCATTACCTATTGAAAGCTATTCTTTTTCAACCTGGAATTAAGGAGAGGCGAGGAAGGACCTACTAAAATTTGCAAACATTTTCAATTTTTCCCTCTTCTTTGCTTTAAAAAAAAAAAACTACATTAAATTGAGACAACATCAATCTATCTTCCTGTTCGATACATGTTCTAAAAATGATTGGCATACCTTTACTAAAACGATTCATATTCTTATTAATATTCTATAACTGGTACTTAATATACACGTATAAATAATAAATATTTTATTTTATAATAAAATAAAACATTTATTATTAAAGAAGTTTGTTATAAATACAAAAAATCGAATACAAATTTCATTTATTTAATTTCGTTCTCGAGATTAAGGAAAGACAGACGGACGGACGAACGATTTGTAATACGAAAATTGAAGGCCGATAAATTCGACTGATTTCTTTAAGATACGTTACATTTTTTTTTCTTTTTGAATTATCTAATTACCTGTCATTCGAATGAACTTTCAATTAATCGAACTTCATTAAAATTGAGAATGTAATGACACAAATAGAGTTATATAACTCATTTGTAGTTTAGTTAATTGTGTAACAATCTAAACAATAAATTGTTTACTTGGTATATTTTAAATGCAAAATTGTAAGGAAACTTAATGAGCGGTTTGACTTTATCTTGATAACGATTCAGTAAGACCCAATTTCCCTTTCCTCCTTTATCTATTGTTAAAATTTCACAACAGGTTAAAGCTAACCAACTAAATACGGTCGTCTTCCTCTTCAATTGAGTAAAGGTGTTGACGGATGAATGCATGCGTATAGAAATGCAGATGGAGTCTTTCCCACTCAAGACGTTGAATCTCCCAACAGACGAACGTCCCATTTAACACGAAATGTTGCTCTTTTCCTCAATATACAAATCGTTTTAGCATTAAAATACGGATAAAAATCGAAAACAAAAAAATCACACATCGAAATTCTTCACGTAAGAATTTGAGATATTCTTTATAACATATATATATTTATTTAATAATTTAAAAATCGTTATTTTAATTAATATATTTTTAAAAGTACAGATTTTTATTCATCAGTTATGGATTTATCATTTATAATTCTGAATGATTATGAGTGAATCACCATTATAGTTCTCAGGTTTTGTAGTCTCTGTGGATCTCCACCCAAGGGTGTTGAACAGCTGGTCTGCGATGCACATGACTTGCAAAGTAACTTGTTCCAAACGTTTGTAATGTTAAACATTTGTTTATACAATAGAAATTTTTAAATAAATAAAAGAATAAATTTGTAAAATTTTATATTTAATATATATAATTATAATGTACATAATTAATTGTTTATTATGCATTTTAATAGTAATTAACGCGCTCTTTATATTATGTTCATTTTTTTTCAAGTAAAATATTTTATATTAAAAGATGTAACAAGGAGCATAACTATACATTAATTTCAATATTAATTACGTACTAATTGGGTTCAATTATGCAAATTATGCCATATAATTTGGGTGAATAATGTTATAGATAAACAATGGTGTTAGATATCTTCACAATATTAACCATACTTAATATTGATATTTATAATTTATTTTATCTTCCTGTAAATAATATTTTTATTTAAAATAAATTTTTAATAAGTAATTTTTATATAAAAATTATTAAAGTTTTATATACACGTTTACACAACGATTTTATAACGCTTAATTATATTATTTGTAAGATTATAAAATTTAAATTTATATATTATTAAAAATTTATTTATTTAAACATTTATTGAAAAAAATAGATTAGTTTTTTTTTCTTTTAATCAATTTTATTTATTTTTTATTATTATTATTTTAATCCTTAACGATCGTAAAGTCTTATAAGACCATTTATATTCGACTACTTTTTAATCTTTAAATTATACACCAAATGGTTTCATAAGATTTAACGTATAGAAATAATGGATTTCTTTAATGTTTTATGCAAAATTCGAATCTTTTTTAAGCAGAAAAATGTCTTATTACATCAAATATACTTTAAAAAATGTCATATCTGATTATAACCCGCAATTTTTTTAATATTTTCTTCATCTTGTAAACAAGTTTATTATTATTACTATTTTTTTTTATTCCAAAAAATATTTTTGCAAATGGATTTTTTAAGGTAATATTCAATTATTTTAAGATATTTTTTATGTATTTTTTCCTATTATATAAGATAAATGAGCACGTTCACAAGTGTATTTGTAAC
>NW_019384363.1:321233-324221 GCF_000671375.1 Centruroides sculpturatus | reverse complement strand
CAGTCCTTTGGGGACAACGGACAGAAATTCTTTAAAAAAATTGATTTTACATTTAAAAAAAACCATTATAAATTTGAATTTATTATAATTTTAACTTTTTAAATATACAAACAATTATAACAAGTAGTTAATTGTATCATTTCAAAGCAGATTTTACAGAATATTGATTAGATAGATGTCACATAAATTGCACCGTTAGGATAATGATATTATCATTTCTAATGTAATAAATTATTATTTTTACACTAAAACAATGAGTTAATAAATATATATACACTGTATATATGCAGGCTCAGATAGAGGAAGAACTACAGTCATTTAGAACGTGCTCCAAACACAGGAGTTCCCCAAAATTTAGTCTTTTATGTAAAAATATGATAAGAAGACGATAGAAATTTAAATTATTTTGACTAAATATCTATTTCTGATTCGTTTTATTCATATATTTGTACGGCTTTGAAGGGGTGGAAACTAAAATTTTGATTGACAAGATCTTATTTCACTTCTATCAAAAACCCTGTACGTATGCTAAACGTTTAGAAAATATTTTAAGAAAATACATGTAATTTATTATAATTTTTATTTATTATAATACAATAAAACCTATACAAAACGGAACCTAAATAAAATAAAAACTTACCTAAACAGGAAAAATTCTTCGAACACAGCGATTTTCTGTGTTAAAAAAATTTTTTTTATTTCTTCAATCGTTTAATTTAAAATTAAAATTTCAAATAAATCTACATATAAATTAAACCAGTTTTATTTATTTATTTTTTAATTTGAAATATTTATAAATTTATTTGCTTTATTTGAAATTCAATTAAAGATTATTTTTGATACTTCTTTATGTAAATTTTATATTATTCGCTTGAGAATAAATAAATAAATAAAATGTAAAATTTAATTTATTTAATTAAAATATTAAATATTTAAAATAAAATAAATCAAAACAGCTAATTAATTCGATTTTTTCCCATTGAATGATTCAAATATACTCAAACGAATGTATTATTTTTCAAATTACCATTCATTCAAGCTTAAATGAACAGAAACTATTGTGCAATTTTTTCGATCCAACACATAAATACCTTAGTATACGTTATTCTCTATAATTTAGAATTTATTATTATGTTTCTAGACAATTGTACAATATCAAGAATCCTGTTATATAATCTGACAAAATCCAAACTAGAATAACATAAACTGTCGTTAATACACGATACCTCATACTGTACAAAGATTATTGTACTGTATAGTAGTACATTATACTTATAGATATCTATATATTTATTATGTAACTATACAGTACATTATACTTATAGATATCTATAAGTATAATGTACTACTATACAGTACATTATACTTATAGATATCTATATATTTATTATGTAAAATAATAAGTAAAATATATACTTAGATATTTGAAAAAAAGTAATTATGTACAATGCAATTGGTAAAGAAAGAAAGAAAAACATGATACTTGATTACTTATTTAATCTTTTAGAAAGAGAGAAACAATTTGAATAACGAATGGAAAACAAAACAATTTATGAGGTATCAGCTTTTATCACGAATTTGTTTCCGTTTTGCGTTTTTGTTGGCCATTGATTCGTGTACAAAGATAATGGAATGGAGAGAAACACACATTCAATCAACTGCACATATTTGTTTTACATAACAAATTATTTCGTGTATCGAATATTAAACTCATCGTTCCTCCTGTCAAACTTCATTCACTTTGAATTCTTCTTTAGATCTCTATTCGGATAAGATATAAATGAAATATAATTATATTCTTATCTCAAATTTAAAAAAAAGGTCTAAAAAATTAATTAAAATTATTTATAATTAATTTACTTAGAATATTCTTTAAAATATTAAAATAATTAAATGAATATTTGATTTATAAATACATTTTTATTTATTTTTATTATTTAATTTCCTTTGTACTGTACCTAGTTCAATAATAATAATAATAATAATAAAAGTAGAGTGACCCAAAAGTCAGTTAGCTATTGTAAAGGCTTGTTGCCTACTTTTATATATTATATTAATTTTTTTTAGTGGAAATTCTATTTTAATTCTTTTAATTTTAAGTGAATATTTTGTTAAATACAATGAAACCTGCGTAAACCGGACTAGTACGGTATCAAATATTTTTTCTGTTCTATTACCGTTCCGTTTCGTACAGGTTTTGCTGAAATATGTTAAAAAATAAAAGAAATTTTAAGAATAAAGTTATAAGTCAAAGCTTACATTCTATTTTATTCACATCTTCACATTCTGTTGTGTATGAAAAAGTGGACAAAAGAAAAATCACCGGTTCACAAACATTTAATCTTCATTGTGAATGGAATATTTTTTTGATATACAGATGTATTTCGAGTCTCAATGTTTTCACAAATAGCATGTTCTTCCCATTTTTAACAATTTATCAAAAATACAATCCATCGATCTTCAATTCTCATCGATAATCGCGCGAACTGATGCTGGAAAAAAGAGTAGAGAGATGAGTCATCAGTCCTTTGGGGACAACGGACAAGAGAGAAGTATAAAAAGAATAATTTATGGAAGAAAATGAGAATCTGGCTACCTGTTGACATACAATAAGCAGTACTCTGTATAATTTAGCTGGTTCCATAGTAAACTTTAACGAAACCCTCATGACTCATCACAGTTTTAAACTGTCCAAGCTTGAAGTATGGTTACGATACTTTAACAGCGTTAAAATTAATTATTACTTTATAAATAAATCTTTAAAATTTAATAAACTTTTATATTTAATTATAATTTAAATTTAAATAGGAACCTTTTTAAAAATTCCTTATTAATTAATTTAAAAAACAAAAAATTAACTGCTTAAACTTGAAGCACATTTATGATACTTTAACATTAAAATTAATAATTACTTAATAAATAAATATTTATAAAGTTTTTTTAATCAATTTTTAAACTTTTATATTTAGAATTTTAATATAAAATTTT
>NW_019384363.1:312050-321204 GCF_000671375.1 Centruroides sculpturatus | reverse complement strand
AATTATATTATTAATCTTCAAAAATAAAGAAAAAGTTGTTTAAATTTGAAACATATTTATTATACTTTAACATTATTAGAATTAATTTTTACTTTATATTAGTTTTAAAATATCAATAAAATTTTATATTCTATTATAATTGAAATTTTTAATATAAAAATATACATTATTAATTTAAAAGTAAATAAATAAAGCTATTTAAAGAGCAGCTTCGCTATCAAAACAACATTAAAATTAATTACTATTTTAAAAATTCATAAATTTTATATGATTTTATATATAAAAGTTAAATTGTAATAAGTTTTAAAAAATATTTTATTGATTTTTAAAACCTTTACTGTGTAAACAGGCCTTAACACAGGGCCTACTTTAAACAACCCTAACACATATAAGCCATATACAAGAATATAATAAAAATAATTTGATATATTTTACTTTTTAACAGGAAAAAAAAACCATTATTTTTGTTAAATTTTATTATTTATAAACTGTAATTTTACTCTTTTAATTAATATAATTGAGCTTCAATAAGCAAATTTTTCACTGATCTAAACTCTTTACTCCACCTTTTAGCATTTAAAATTATTATTTCATTTATTAATTCAAATTTAAATTATTAAAACTTCTCGAAAACGGAACGGTTTTTTATATTAAAAAGAAAAACCTGTTTAAAACGGAAACCTGTCAATATTGGAAAAATTCCGGTTTAGACAGGTTTTACTGTATTATAATTATAATTTTAATATAAAAATATCTTTAAAATAAATAGATATGAATGTAAATGTATTAAATTTGTATTTTATAACTTGGTTTTATTCGAATTTAGTTGTTCGTCGTTTCGACTTCAAAGTTACCGCAATCTTTTTTTATATTTTTATTCGCAGAAGAACAGAAGTCAATATTTACTTAAGGTGAGAAACGAAAAAATATATATATAAAGAATTCTTGTAAAGAAGGATCTGATGAGTTTCTGACGAGGAAAACTCACGTCAGCAATATAGGATCTCGATGTCCTCCTGAAATTTCCGGATTGTATTTTCTACTCTTCTTTCAAATGATAAAATTGTGAATGCGGTATGCAAGAAGTTCTCTTATCAATGCTACATCTCTAGGGAAATTGTAAAATATTGCTGAATTTGACAGCATAAAGTAAACCAGACAAACGGATGACATTGTTCTCAAGCTTACATTCAGATTAACTGTCAAACTGCTTGAATTGTGAATATCATTTTATAATGAAAAACAATAAATAATATACATAAAGAATGTATCTTCATTTTTAAAAATTATTTGATGTACAGTATATAATTACATTAATTAAATAATAATCAAAGTGTCAACTACACATTTTTAAAGACAGTTGCACAAGGAGTAATTATTAATGTTATAAAGAAACAAATACAGCAATAATTATTAAATTGTATAATTACTTNAACTTTATTTTTAAAAAATCTAATTTAATGTTTAAAGCATCGTAAATGAGGGTTTAAAAACGGTCATTAGATTAATATTACTCTTAAATTGCTATCATAAGATGAAAATGAAGCTATTAAAATTATAAAAATATTTTAATTTTATAATATTGTACGGTAACCTGAATACTTCATAATTAAATTAAACTTTCTCTATTCTTTGAGTAAGTTTATCTGAAGTACATTTTCAAGATCGTTATAATTTCTTATAAAATTTTATGAAGCATTACGAAATAAATTTAATTAATATAAAGCATTATATATTAAGATTTAATTAAAATGTGTGAGAAGTTGTTTAGTTTTAAATTTTATAAAACAATGAAGAATTTAATTATTAAAGTTGTCGGTTGTATTTTGTAATTAATGAAGTTGACTCTATAGTTTTAGGAAGAAAATGAAAATTTTATGATTATTTAATAATGTAAAGAATGTTGGGATTATGTAAATTAAGGACCGACAAACTTTTCTATGACTATCTTTAATTTAATCGAAGATTTTGTATAAAGAATTAATGGAATCAAATTTTTATAATGCCGTTTTATTTCACATATTTATTAAGAAAAAAATATAATAATCGTATGAAAACCAGCTTGAATATTGCAGGCATTTATTCATTTTATATGATAAATATGTAATTTATCAATAATATGGCACCCACGGAGGGGGGAACGGGACACTTTCTCTACCCTGGGAGTAAAATATTCCATAGATTATAATCGTGAAAGTGGTATATGTAACCTTACAACCTCGACTATGGGACGTTTTGTCTGTCTTCTTGTATTGACGTAACACTATATTTTACAATCTGCTTGTGAGATAAAGCCCAAAAAATGTATTGATGTAATTATTTGTCTTCAAGCTTTGCATCCCTCTGGAAAATCTGTGGTTGCCCATGTATGGTACTCTTCTTATATACGCGTATTCACAGAGTCATAATCCCCCCTTAAAAATTTTGAAATACGTATATAAATGCTAATTATAATGTTTTCCAAAAATTGTTTTAGTTAAGTTTCACGTATTTTTATCAATAATTGTATGTGTGCCTAAAACTGCTACAAAATAATTGAAATTTCTATTTAATATCAGGTAAAACCCGTCCAAAACCTGCCTAAACGGAAAAATTCTTCAGAACGGAGCGATTGTCTACGTTAAAAACAACCTGTTCGGAACGAAAAATATTCCGACTTACACAGGTTTATAGGAAAACAAATTTTATTTAAAAACCCTGCAAAACCTTATCTAAATTATATATAGATTAATTTAAAAAAAACCCAAAATTGAAACTTTATATTTAAATCTACAACAATCATTTGTACAGTAATTGAGGTACTTTTTCATATAGTAACTAAAGTTTTTCAATTTTTAATGTTTTTTTTCCAATTATAGAAAAAAAGATCAGACTTTCTGTTAAAAAATGGCCTTATATTACAATAAAATAATTCGCCAAAATAATAAAATTCAATTTTTTTAATACAATAACCAATAGACTATAGTGTACAGTAAATCAACAATTATACTGAATTTTAATGATTTAGGTCCATTTAAAAATGTTTCTTATTAAATATACAATTATACAATAATAAATAAAACTTATTTAGAAGTCTTCTCAAAGCTTATGCTTTGCCAAAATAGAGTGAAAATTCCTCACTATTTACTTTGATGCAATTCATTTGTTTACATAAGCTAATTTACAAAATACAGTAAAACCTGTGTAAACCGGAATTGCGCGATACCGTTTTGGTAGATTTCCGCTTTACTCGTGTCCGTTTTAGACAGTTCTTCCTATATGTAAAACTTTAAATGATTAATTATTATTATTATTATTATTACAAAAAATTTAATATTATTCTTTAAATAAAGGAATGTCTTTTTATAGTGTTTTCTTACATTTAAGCCATATTATTTTTATTTAATTTTTTATTATTTTTTCTTTAAAATAAGAGCAATCACGAGACAATACACAAGTAATGATATTATTTACACTCCATTTCATGTTTCTTTAAAGCTTTGAATCCGGATAAAAGTGGTTTTTTTTTGAAAATTCCAACAAAACAGATCTAAAAAAATCTATTTTTATCCCCGTTCTTCTATTTTACGCTCACTTAATATCATTTAAGGAGTTTATTTTTATCTATTTCATTCGTTTTTTTTTTTCTTTTTATTTATACAGTAAAACCAGTCCAAAACAGGAAACCTGCTTAAACGGATAAAATTCTTCGAAACGAAGCGATTTTTCTACGTTAAAAGGAAAAAACCTGTCCAAAACGGAAACCTATCAAACCGGAAAAATATCCGGTACCGTGGCATTCCGGTTTACACAGGTTTTATTGTACGTAAACATTAGTAAAATTTTATAAATTTAAATAAAATTTATTGAAGTTTTATCTAGTATTGTAAATGATAACATCTAAAATAACAAAACAAATAAATAATTTTAAAAAAAAGGTGATTTTCAAAGTCTCTCTCAATATTTCTCTCTCCACACACTACATAAGCATTCGTGTTTATCGTCTCAATAAAAAAAAATAAGAGATTTAAAATTCTCTTGTGTAAAATATTTTGTAGAATAGGTATTATGATTCATAAAAATTGTGTAAAGTGACTATAGCTTACAATGAGATAATAAGAGCTATAGCTAACCTAAGTGGATAGGAAAAGCTGCATGGACAAAGAGGACGATGATGGATGAGCTTGACGACCATCAAATAGATCATCTTCGAGTTTTGAACTTGGTAAATTCCTACGGGATAGCTGTTTATCTCGTAAAGCTTGTATAGAAAGACTCATGATTGATCTAAGTCTTTATAATGAAATGAGAACCATCTTCACCATTTCATATCCTTTGTGCCATAGCATTGATTTCGGTTACATCTTAATAATATTTTGTGAATTATTACGGTTAAAATTATTCTTCGAGACCAATAAACATTTTATAATTTTATAATATTAAGAAACAGAATTGAGATTATTTTTTGCAAGTTTTATTATATATTTGGTCTTTAAAAAATTATCTTTTCTTGTAGCTGGTGTCGACTATTAATGTCGAGTTGTATTTATCAACCGGTCTAATGTTTATTTTGTTGGTTAAATAGTTAAATTTAAATTGTTATATACAATTCTTAATAAGGTCTTTCTTAGGCACATTGATAGGCCTTCTAATATTCTTCCTCTTGGCCTTTTCTTTTTGAAGAGAAAAATGCCAAGAATTTTTCAATCAAACGTGTTCATTAAAGTACATGAACTAAATAAAAAATATATATATTTTGATATATTCTTTTCTACAAGAAAAGATGAAAAAGAATATATTATTATTTTATTTATATTAAAGAATATATATTTATTTTTGAAACGAAATTAACTTTTTAACCACCCTTTTCTCGCGTATACTTATATTTTCTTTACACAAAATTTACTGTATTTCATGTTATATAATTCTAGTGATATGTTGTGATTCAATTCATGTATTTTGTTAACGAACAGGCTACATTCAGTAACTAATACTTCTATAAAGTCTTGATAATTGTGATATATGATATAAGGATTATTTAGTCTAGAAAATAAGAAAGTTTCTTATAACTTCTGACGTTTCTCTCTATAATGATGTAAAGTCAAAACTCTTGTAAATTATAAAAACTTCAATAAATTTTAGAAATTCATCTTATATTATGCAAATAAACATAAGAAATTAAAAAAAGAATTAATTATAAAAATATATTAAAAGTGTTTTTAAAATTTAAAAGTGAAGATAAAGGAATGCATATATAGTTCCAATTATAATTTATTCTCAGTAAGAGATTGTGGTGATAATAAAGATAAAAAATAGAATAATTAATAAAAGAAGTTTGTTGTTATTTGAAAACTATCATAAATTTAATTAACTCTTGAATCGCTTCGATAGATACAATTTATAAAAACTTATTAAAGCTTGGGAATATGTTTCAATTCCATCCATTCTACTTGTCTGTAACACCACAGAACGATTGTACGCACCAACAAACTAGAATTAATTTTAGATTTTTCGCTTTGGAATTTTACTATAGATCTCCCTGAACTCGTGTGAGAAAGGAAGAAAAAAAAATTTTTGCTAGTGATATTTTAATTATCCACCAAATTCTCATTAACTCTATCTGTGATAAACTCGAGAATGTTTTTATGAACAGTTTTTAATTAGGATTGGGATCTAAAACAGACCTTTGAATGACTCACCTATAAACCCTCCTGTTAAGTCAAGGGTGGAGTTGGAATACGAATGTGTGGGTGGTTGACGGAATGACTCACAAAATCTTTGATCCACAGAAGCTATAAATTGCTTATTGATTAATGCTTTGTCATAAAAAATTTAATGCTGATTATTTAGATCAATAACGTGACTAGATCAATTAACAATCAAATTTTAAAGAGACTCATCGATAGAATGAATAAGTGAAGAGAATTTTACTTTCTTGTTTTAAGTAATTTATTTCAAATTTTGAAAATTTCTATTCGTTTAATCGCGTCAGTCCCTTGATATTTAACAAATTTATATAGCGTAATGTATCTGCATTATTATGTAAGGTTGTTGTACATCAGATAACACCCATGAGTACAGAGGAAAAGTTGCTTTTAAGTTGTAGAAAGAATTATACCTGCTGGCATTGAATCATCTGAAAAGCATTTCTAGAAAAGTAAAGCTTCAAAAACTGGTTGGAAATGCAAAAGAAAGTTAATGCATCTACCTTTCAAAGATGCATTTCGATTTCAATGTTTGAAAAATATAAGAAAGAAGCTAATAAAGTGCTCATTTGCAAGCTGAACAAAATAAAAAAAATAATAAATAAAAAAAAGGGGCCATGCTTAATGCATTCTCATTCTCTATGCGCATAAGTTAATAATTTTCTTTTCTTCTCTACGAAAAACTACGTATGAAAAGAAAATAAATTTTATTTTTAAAAATATTTATTTAATTTGTAAAATATATACGATTACTTTTTCCACTAAATATTTGAAATTTTTAATTATTTTATCAGTTATTTTTAGAAGCAATACGTTGCTTTTGTTATAGCTTCAACGAGAAAAATGTCAGTAAGCTATTATGTTTCTCGATAATCCAGTGATAAAAGAAGTGATTGTTTGCTGTAACCTAATTCAGATAAATCTCTAAAAATATCCCCTTATAAACCTCAAATCTTAGGATTTACTAAAGATAAAATTAAAAAAAATATTGTATCTCCATCAGTTTTAAGTACAGTACTTAAATGCAATTTCTTATTAGATGTAATTTTTATACATTTAGACAAATAAACATTCCAGATAAATTTATAACGAATTATAATTAAAATATTTTAATAATAATAAATTTTTATTATGCTCTAGAACATTACTCCCTCTAGTGTTTAAAAAATAAACCAAAGAGGAAGGTTAGAAAGAGTACATATTTACTATGGAGACAGTTTAGAAGAGAAGATGGATCGAGGAATGGATGCGAAGTTCCCTTTGGATTTACACAGCAAAGAATAAAAGAATGATTCGAAACATCCATTTTATAGAATCTCACGTAGAAAATCCCTTTTAAAATTTTTTATAAAGATTCATTTTTTTTTCTTTTATTGTAAAAATTCTTCATCAAGTCAGGTGCATATTATAAAATGGCATAAAACTTAGACGAGTTTTAAAATTCTACATCCATTTGTATTCCATTTCTTTCAGACATTTTGTTCAATATTTGATAGATAGCCTGCAGTCTTTATATAATATAAAATACCTACTCGTCTCGTTCAGTTTTATAATTTATTGTTGGATCAAATTTTATTTTAATAAATAAAAGTTCAAATCTTGACAGTTATAATTTATAGTTTTATATATATATATATATATATTTAGTTTTCTAACAAATATTACATTTAGAAAAATACTGATAAACAGCTGTTTTAATCCTAGATATTTTAAAGTATTTTTCTACTATAGAAAGCATCGTTATGAGCGAGTTTCTTATGAGTTGCAGCTATCTGATCCTCAGTCTGAAATGTATAGAGGATGAAGTGATGCGATATCTCAAAAGCACAACGGAATTCAGAAGGTCTAAAGCAAGATCTTCCTACCCCTGACAGAGTCGACTAGCGGCATTCTAGTGTAACTTGAGATGACGTAAATTTGTCGGCTGAGTCGACGATTTACTGGACTAGGGTGAGTTAAGATTGGGTGAGGTCACGCAATCGTTGAAAAACAGTCTTCTGGAAAATTACTAAGAAGAAACAAACTCAATATACAAATCTTTTCATTTATTCTAATCACAAAAATAATCTATTTTAGTCATTAAAAAAAAAATAAAATAAACAAAATATTCTATTTTAGTTCCCGGAGAGTGGGGAGTATTTCGAGTTTAACACTTATTTTTGCACGCTGTTGAATATAAGAGCGCCATTTTAACATTGCCATATAATTTTTTTATAAACATTTATATTTACTCTGAAATAAATAAAAAATATATATTATAAATGTTTAATTTTTTTTCAATTTTCTGTAGTTTCCTTCCATTTGTATGTTTACAATTGTTAACTTCTCAACTTTATATATAAGAAAATCAATATTTCATACATAAATTTCTTATTAATAACTTAAATTATATTAATAATAAAGTTTTGAATCTTCATCATAACATAAAAATTTAATTTTGTCATAATAATGACTGGAATAATTATACCAAATGGAAAAATCTGATCATCTCGTTACAGTTATTGAAATTAGAAATTAATTTTTGTCATTTTCTATTAACTTAGAAAGATAAATTTGTAAAATACATTTAATTATTATAGCAGCTAATTTATTTTTTATATAATAGTATAGTAAATACAGTAAAACCTATATAAACCGCATAGTACCGAATATTTTTCCGGCTTGAAAGGTGTTCGTTTGAACAGGTTTTTAGAAAATTGCCACGTTTTGAAGAATCGTTTTACACAAGTTTTAACAATAAATGTATGAAAAAAATTTATTTTTTTTAATTAAATTTCAAAGTTTTAGAAATTATTTTCCTTTTTACAAAAGTGCAAGAAAACGATTTTAAGTATTAATAAAATATTTATATTTCTGAAATGATATAAATTTATCAAGTGAAAGAAAGTCAAATAATTTAAGAAAATGCAATCTAGACACGAAATTTAAATTTAAATTAATTTTGTATAAAATGATCATTTAAATTCTTGCAAATTGTTTAACTTGAAAAAAAAATTCCCATCGAATGGGGAAATTGTTTAGTTTAGGCTAAAGGCAATAATCGAAATTTCCCTAGAGATGTCGAATTCTTTTTAGAAAATGTGCATTTGAAAAGTTATTGATTAAAGATAAATAAATTTTAATATATTCGATATTACTCGATATATCCCTATATTTTATATAGGGGTATATCAGAGGATTATGTATTCATATATCAAGGTGATAACTGTATAGATATAATCGTTTATATAGGGTCTAAATTACATTTACATTAAATTAGATTATATTTTCATGCTTTTATAAAATACAGTCGACCCCCCTATAACACTGTTGATTATTTCGTTTTATATGAATTCCATGTTGTACGAGTCACTTAGATTTTATAAATAAGTGTGCTGGGCTGTGAACGGCTCACGTATTTGTAAAATCTAAGTAACTCGTACAACATGGAATTCATATAAAACGGAATAATCAACAGTGTTATAGGGGGG